>NC_072419.2:20411500-20715500 GCF_028858775.2 Pan troglodytes
ACTAGGTTCTGTTGGAACATGGATACCCCCCTGCCTCGATTGCTCCTCAGAAGTCCCTTCCCCTTTGTTCTTGAAGGCAGGTGGGTAAGTGCTCCCTCTGGAGAACTTAGTTCTTCCTAAGAAGCTGGGAAGCATAGCTGACCAAGGAAGCATCAGTGGGCTTTCTGAGCAACTCTTCCACCTCTCCCTCCCCCTGCTTTCACTTCCCTGCCAGCCTCCCTCACCACTACCTTCCCCACCCCATTTGACTGGATCTTGAGATTGACTTACGTAGTAATCCTGATCTAGACCTTTCCTGCCAATTAGATGTAATTGTCCAAGAGAGACCTAGGAATGATGAGTTTGGAAATGATTTTAGCAGCAGTATTACTTTAAATAAAGAAAACATTTATGTGGTGATTTTACTTTAGTATGTTGATTGTTGGACACGTTTGAAATGTCCTGAAAAAATCAGGGAAACATTCCAGACTATATCATTTATTGGGTAATTGGTTGCTGCTGGACATATGGCTTCCTTAGTGGCTGGAAGCTGGTCTTCTGGGGTACAGAAACACCCAGGCACATAAAGCTAGGGGCCTTAGCTCTTGGCTCTCAAAGATCATGCAAGTACTGTCCCATTCCCAAAAACAGAACCTTTCTGGATTGCCGTAGTTTATTCATACTAAAACCAACATTGGGGTCGGGCGCAGTGGCTCACGCCTGTAATCCCAGCACTTTGGGAGGCCGAGATGGGCAGATCACGAGGTCAGGAGATCGAGACCATCCTGGCTAACATGGTGAAACCCTGTCTCTACTAAAAATACAAAAAATTAGCCAGGCATGGTGGTGGTGGGCACCTGTAGTCCCAGCTACTTGGGAGGCTGAAGCAGGAGAATGGTGTGAACTCGGGAGGCAGAGCTTGCAGTGAGCCGAGATTGTGCCACTGCACTCCAGCCCGGGCAACAGAGTGAGACTCCAACTCAAAAAAAAAAAAAATTAATTTTTAAGGAAGAAATGCAAAAAAGTTACTATTATTATGGCAACTAGTTCTCCAGTGGGCTACAGGAACTGTAAGTAGCAGGGAACAAAACAGGAGTAGGGTGAGAGAGGAGGGCGGGTCTCCCCCCATTCCTATTTAGGATGGGGCATTGTTCATCCCTCCAGGACTCAGAAAGAATTAAGCCCCTTGTAATTTTCATGTTCTAAAAACTCAATCTCATCTGTATACATTACTTGTATCTGAACATCTCCTCTTTCTGCCAAAAATTTATAGTATTGGTATATGTCCCAATCCAAAATCTCACTGTTAGAACTCAGATTTTCAGGTCTTTCCGTTAGTCTCACTTTTTCCACTGGAACACCTTCACTTTTTTCAAATGTGTCAGCAACTGTGAATAAAAACAAGCCAGAGAATAGCTAGAAAACAGAGGCTGCAAGAGATAACAGTCAATTTAGTGAAAACACCGTTAGCTTATTATCTTAAATTGTGCAGAAATCTGTTCAACTAATAGAGACAGAAGACCCATGAAAAATAGAAATTTTCAGATTTTTGGCCAGGTGCGGTTGCTCATGTCTGTAATCCCAGCACTTTGGGAGGCAGAGGCGGGAAAATCACTTGAGGTTAGGAGTTTGAGACCTGCCTGGCCAACATGGTGAAACCCCGTCTCTACTAAAAATACAAAAATTAGCCAGGTATGGTGGTGCATACCTGTAATCCCAGATACCTGGGAAGCTGAGGCATGAGAATCACTTGAACCCAGGAGGCAGAGGCTGCAGTGAGCTGAGATCGAGCCACTGTGCTCCAACATGGATGACAGAGGGATACTCTGTCTCAAAAAAAAAAAAAAAAAGTGCAATTTTTGTTTATTGGGTTCTCTAGTTCTTCTTTGCAACCTATACAAGTATGGTATCAACTTATATCAGACTCTACTGAAGATCTTGACCAAAAAGACTCAAGGAAAGGGGATATTTTAGGAGCAGATAACTCATTCCATTCATAATTTTTTTCTGGGACTAAGACTATAATATAGGAATAATCACTGCTCTTTAATTACTTCCTATGGATAGTCTGAAAATAAATATAAAGATAGATATGCTTGAATACACCTAACAAAGTGTGCAGTTTGAAATATATATAGTAATTCCAATTTCATTAAACACATGAAATGATCTCGTTATATACAGCATCTTAAATTCAAAACTAGTTTTTTTCCTCCTTCTTTCTTTTCTCAGATCCTAATAGTGCCAAAGATGTGTGCTTAGACATTATTCTGATTACATTTAGACTAATGGTTGCTTGAATTGTTCTCATATGTGGTGACAGATACCTCCAATGTATACCTTACATTCATTCCTTTAGGAATTTTTGGCAGTCATCCCATATTCTGAATGTTATATTTAGGGAAACTGCTTAATATTTATCGGTGCTACATTCAAATTCTCAGTAAGGAAAGAACATCACAAAGGCAAGTAAAACAGAATTGTTTGGGGATACATATTAACAAAAATAAAAAATGAGTATAATCTTTTAAAACCATTTGGAAAGTAACTATTAGGGAAGCAGAAACTGTATTATATTAAAAGAATTGTATTATAACATATTAAAAATGTACACTTTTGATATTTTCATAAGTTTATATCAATTGAACTGTTATTGATTTATTTTTCTAATTCCTTGGCAACTGTTTATTTTAAAATAAATTATGTGGATTACTTACTATAATCTGCCACTTTCTTGTAATAACTTAGGGCAACTTCACAATTCTGTAGAACATTGATTCCCGACAAATATCTGTACCCCTAAAACACAGACAGATGCATTCTTAATATTCAAGACAATGCTGTATTTATGGCATACAAATTTGGTTCCAAGAATATTTTGTTTACAAACCAAAATCATCTGGGACATCATGTTTCCTCCAGCACTTCCAAAGGTGTAATATATCAGTGCCTAAAGTAAAAACAAACAAACAAAAAACCCCCCAAACCAGGTTGGCCATTTAAATTTGAAACTCAAACCAAGTATTCCATTTTTATTCCTAGCTCCACAATGACCCATTGAGTTACTCCAAAATAAATTTCAAATTTCACTCTCCTTTGTAAAGATGTTTGCCATTTATTAGGGGTTAACTAATCTCTGGAGTCTGTGATAAGGGCATTGTATAAGATATTTCATTTAATCATCATAATTTCCTTATGAAGCAGATATTATCTATCTTCAATAAAGAGGCTGACTCATGAGGCTTTAAGAAACTTATGGCATAAGAACACTAAATTTCTTTGACTATTAAGTTGGTGCTTTCAACTACTACACTAGAGTGAGCCCCTTTACTTAATGAGTAGATTTTATTCAATGTCCCTTTTAGAGAAATCAATTTTGTTCCAGAATAAAACAGAATGATCTTTACCTTAGCTTGATCATATTCCATTCCTATTCCATAAGAAGACAAAAATCCTAATGCCTAAAGCACAAAAGAAGAAACAAAATTTAATAAATCAATTTATTTCCTAATTATCTATATGGATAAGGGATATCTTAAATGTCTGCTTCATAATAATTTGCATTGTTAATTTCTTTCTTTCTCTTTTTTTTTTTTTTTTTTTTTTTTGAGACAGAGTCTCACTCTGTCGCCCAGGCTGAAGTGCAGTGGCGAGATCTCGGCTCACTGCAATCTCTGCCTCCAGGGTTCAAGTGATTCTCCTGCCTCAGTCTCTCGAGTAGCTGGGACTACAGGCTCCAGCCACCACGCCCTGCTATTTTTTTTTTTTTTTGTATTTTTAGTAGAGATGGGGCTTCACCCTGTTGGCCAGGATGGTCTTGATCTCCTGACCTCGTGATCTACCCGCCTCGGCCTCCCAAAGTGTTGGGATTACAGGCGTGAGCCACTGCTCCCGGCCTCTTTCCTTTCTTTTCTTTTCTTTTTTTTTGAGACAAAGTTTCAGTCTTGTTGCCCAGGCTGGAGTGCAATGGTGCAGTCTCAGCCCACTGCAACCTCCACCTCCTGGGTTCAAGTGATTTTTCCTGCCTCAGCTGCCCAAGTAGCTGGAATTACAGGTGCCCACCACCACACTGGCTAATCTTTGTATTTTTAGTACAGATGGGGTTTCACCATGTTGGCCAGGCTGTTCTCAACTGACCAGATGGGGTTTCATCTAAGGCCAGGCTGACCTCAAGTGATCCACCTGCCTCGGCCTCCCAAAGTGCTGGGATTACAGGCGTGAGCCACCACGCCTGGCCATTGTTAATTTATTTTTTATACTATAACAGCACCCTTTTACATTTTTATTAAGGCTGCAGGAATTTGGGAAAGCTCACAATAGTGGGAGGTTTGTGTAATATACGTGAATATAGGCTAATTCTTACTGTGCTTTAGTATAAATTATAGCAATAAAACCAAGGACCCTTATATACTTTCCTTTCTTGGAAACGAAATATTTTTCCTTCAATATTTAAAACATTTAGGCTGGGCGCGGTGGCTCACGCCTGTAATCCCAGCACTTTGGGAGGCCGAGGTGGGTGGATCACGAGGTCAGGAGATCGAGACCATCCTGGCTAACACGGTGAAACCCTGTCTCTACTAAAAATACAAAAAATTAGCTGGGCGTGGTAGCGGGGGCCTGTAGTCCCAGCTGCTCGGGAGGCTGAGGCAGGAGAATGGTGTGAACCCGGGAGGCGGAGCTTGCAGTGCACCAAGATCGCGCCACTGCACTCCAGCCTGGGTGACAGAGTGAGACTCCGTCTCAAAAAAAACAAAAAACAAAAAAAGCCCATTTAGATTTGGATACTTTTCTTCACATTATTTTTAACGTGATGGATGTAAAATATTCAAACAATAACAAATATACAGAATAAAAAAATGAAAGGCTGAGCACAGAGCAAGATGATGGAATAGGAAGCCTCAGACTGCATTCCCTCACAGGGACAATGATTTAATTATAAATGATCAAAAAAGCCTTTTTGAGAACTCCAGAAACCAGTTAAGAAGTCATAGGACAGCAGGCAAGCTCAAAGCCAAGAATAGTCCATGAAACAAGTAAGAAAAGCCATTTAATTTCACCCATGATCCCTCCTCCCTCAAGCCAGCACAGCTTGGTGCTTTCAGGAGAAAAAGCCCAACTGACAGTTTCTACCTTGGGAGGGAAAGAGAAGAAAGGAACACATGACTTTTCAGGGGGCTGTTCCAGTGACTGGTTTTTTTCCTCACCTAACTCACAGTGCTGACAGAGCCAGTATATTTTCCACCCCTAGGGGCTACTGAGAACAAAAGAGCTCAATGGCTTACTGCAGTGCCAGAGAACTTGCAGTACCACAGACAGAAGGAGAAAGAGATTATAAACTCCTGGAAGAAAAAAAAAAACTGGCAAACCACTCTAATTGGGAAATAACTTACACAAGCCCAGAGAAGATGCATCCCCAGAAAAGGTTCAAGAAGCTCTCAGAATTTTTAACTGTGCTGATTGGTGAAGACCTTTCACATACGAAGCTAGTCTATAAAGACTAGGAGAGATAGCTGTTTTTTTAAGTGCACAAATCGTAGCAAAATAATAATAATAACAACAACAACAACAACAACAACAACAAGGCACACCAGGAAACAGGAAAAGATGGTCCTATGAAAGGAACAAAATATCCTGAAATCAACCTTAAAGAAACACCAAATAATGAATTACCTAACAAATAATTTAGAATAATCATCTTGAAGAAGCTCAATGAACCATAAGAGAATACAGAAAACAAAATCTGGAAAATGATGCATGAACACAATGAGAATATCAACAAAGAGAAACTATTAAAAAAACAGAAATTCTGAAGCTGAAGAATACTATATCTGAATTTTAGAAATGCACTAAAGGAATTCAATAATAGAGTTGATGAAACTGAAGAATCAGCAAACTTGAACATAGGTCATTTGAAATTATTGAGTTAGAGGAACAAAAAGAAAAAGGAATGAAGAAAAGTAAAGAAAGCCTAAGGGACTTATGGGATACCATCAAGTGGAACAATATATACATTATGAGAGTCTCAGAAGAAGAAGAGAGAGAAAGGGACAGAGAGGATATTTGAAGATTTAATGATTGAAAACTCACAAATCTGAGGAAGGAAATAGGCATCTAAATTCAAGAATATCAAAGGATTCCAAGTGAGATGAACCCAAAGAGCCCCAAACCAAGACACATTACAATCAAGTTTTCAAAAGTCAATGGCAAAGAATGTTAAAAACAGCAAGAGAAAAGCCACTGGTCACATAAAAGGAAGTCCCTGTAACATTATCAGCAGATTTCTCAGCAGAAACATTACAGACCAGAAAAGGATGGGATAATATATTCAAAATGCTGAAAGAAAAAGCTGTCCAGGCCAGGCGCGGTGGTGCACACCTGTAATCCCAGTACTTTGGGAGGCCAAGGTGGGCGGATCACAAGATCAAGAAATTGAGACCCTCCTGGCCAACATGGTGAAACCCTGTCTCTACTAAAAATACAAAAATTATCTGGGCATGGTGGTGCACGCCTGTAGTCCCAGCTACTTGGGAGGCTGAGGCAGGAGAATCACTTGAACCCAGGAGATGGAGGTTGCAGTGAGCCAAGATCATGCCACTGCACTCTAGCCTGGTGACAGAGCAAGACTCCATCAAAAAAAAAAAAAAAAAAAAAAAAGGAAAAGACAAAGCTGTCCCCAAAAACACTATATTTGGTAAAAGTGTCCTTCAAAAATGAAAGAAGAATAAAGCCCTTCCCAGACAAACAAACGCTGAGGGAGTTTATCACCACTAGACCTGCTTTGAAGGAATTGCTAAAGGAAGTCCTATAAGTTGAAAAGAAAGGACTCTAGAACTCTAGAAAGCAACACAAAAGCATATGAAATTATAAAGCTCTATGAAAAGGTATGTATGTAGACAAATACAGAATCCTGTAGTATTGTAATGGTGGTGCATAAATCAATTCTGGTATACAATTTAAAAGACAAAACATAGAAATAATTATAACAATAAAACTACATTTAAAGTATATAAAGTAGTAAAAAGATGTAATTTGTGAAGCTGATAACACACAGTGGTGGGGATATATAAATGACTTGAGATTTTGTGTGTGATTGACATTGTCATTATCAGTTTAATATAGATTGTTATAAGATATTTTAGCCATCCATTGTGCCTCATGCCTGTAATCCCAGCACTTTGGGAGGCCGAGGTGAATGGATCACCTGAGGTCAGGAGCTTAAAATCAGCCTGGCCAACATGGTGAAATGCCATCTGTACAAAAATATGAAAATCAGCCAGGTATGATGGCAGGCACCTGTAATCCCAGCTACTTGGGAAGCTGAGGCAGGAGAATTGCTTGAACCTGAGAGGTGGAAGTTGCAGTGAGCTTAGATCGCACCATTGCACTCCAGCCTGGGCTACAGAATGAGACTCCATCTCAAAAAAAAAAAAAGTATAAGATATTTTATAAATTCTTCATGGTAATCACAAAGAAAATGTGCATCGAAGATGCACAAAGAAAATGAAAAAGGAATCAAAGCACACCACGAAAACAAAAACAAACACACACAACTAAAAACAAAGGAATGCAGTAAGAGAGGAAAAGAAGGACAAAATAACTACAAGATGTACAGAAAAAAATAACAAAACAGCAATAGTGATTCCTTCCCTATCAGTGATTGCTTTAGACGTAAATGGATTAAACTCCCAAATAAAAAGATATAGAGTGACTGAATGAATAAGAAAACAAGTTTCAGGTATACACTGTCTATAGGAGATTCACATTAGTATAAGGACACACATAGGCTGAACATTAAAGGATAGACAAAGATATTCCATGTGTCAAATTATGCCCCTGCTTAACAGACAAGATGGACTCCCTGTGGCTGAAAAGCTGAAAGCAGAACCAAGAGTTACATGGCAGGGTGAAGAAATGGTCACACTTTCTGTGTCCTTGGAAAGCATTATAAAACCTGTTTTTCCACAACCAAGTCAAAGAACAATTTCTGAAAATAACTGCAGCTAGAAATTCCTCAATTGACCCCAACAGACCACCTGGTGCCTCCCAACTGAACACCTGGAACCAGCTAATTAAGAGAGACTGGTGAAATGGTCATTTAATCAAGACTCTGTTCCCCACTCCCCTGATTCCCCTCCCCTGCCCTGTGTTTTTGGCCTTTATAATCTCCAACTTTCCAACTCCCACCTCAGGTCACACTTTGATTTTGCACTGAAGGCTGCATCTCTCCAATCTGCAGATTGCTTTTAGAAAATAAAGTTCCCCCTTTTCCTCCACAGAACTCATTGATCTTTTGTTAACACAGGCAAATGGTAACCAAAAAAGAGCCAGAGCAGCCCTACTTACATCAGAGAAAACTGACTTTAAGCCAAAAATTGTCCTAAGAGACAAAGAAGAACATTATATAATGATAAAAGGTTCGCTTCATTAGAAAGATGTAACAAGTATAAATTATATGCATCTAAGAGCAAAGCATCCAACCATATGAAGAAAATATTGACAGAACTGAAGGAAGAAATAGAAAGTAACGCAACAGTAGGAGATTTCAATACCCCACATTCAATATTAAATAGAACAATCAGATAGAAGATCAATAACAAAAGACCTTATTGTATTTACACAATAAGATCCATTACAGACCAGTTGGACCAAACAGACATATGTGGAACATTCTACTTTACAGGAGCAAAAGTCTACATTATTCTCAAGGGCACACAAAAACAGTCTCCAAGATAGATCATATTTTGGGACAGAAAACAAGTCTCAACAAATTTAAGAATATTTAAATCATACCAAATATCTTTTCCAAACCCAATGGAATGAAACTAGAAATCAACAGCAAAGGAAAACAAAAAACTTCACAAATATGTGAAAACAAAATGACATATTCTTGAGCAACAAATGAGTCAAAGAAGAAATCACAAGGGAAATTAGAAAACATCTTGAGAAAAATGAAAACAAACAACAAAACACACCAAAACTTATGGATGCTTTACTGCATCCCATAAGACGCTAAGAGGGAAGTTTAGAGCAGTATATAATATAAAATGCATTACTAAAGAAGATCTCAAATAAACAACCTAACTTTATACCTCAAAGAACTAAAAAAAGAACAAACCAGACCCAAAGTTAGCAGAAGAAAGGAAGTACTAAAGATTAGAGTAGAAATAAAAGAGACTAGAAAGCCAATACCAAGAAGTCAACAAAACTAAAAGTTAGGTTTTTTAAAAATATCAACAAAAGTCTGGCCAGGTGCAGTGGCTCATGCCTGTAATCTCAGCACTTTGGGAGGCCAAGGTGGGTGGATCACCTAAGGTCAGGAGTTCGAGACCAAGCTGGCCAAAATGGCAAAACCCCGTCTTTAATAAAAATACAAAAATTAGCCAAGCATGGTGGCAGGCACCTGTAATCCCAGCTATTGGGGAGGCTGAGGCAGGAGAATCATTTGAACCCAGGAGGTGGAGGTTGCTGTAAGCAGAGGTCACACCACTGCTCTCCAGCCTGGGCAACAGAGCAAGACTTCGGTTCACAAATCAAAACAAACAAACAAAAAATTAACGAAATTTGCAAACCTTTAGCTAGATCAACAAGACAATAGAGAAGACTCAACAAAATTCAGAAGTGAAAGAGGAGACATTACAAATGATGCCACAGTAATAAAAAGGATCATACTGTTATGAACAATTATGCACCAACAAACTGGATAACTTAAAACAAATGGATTAATTGCTGGAAAAATACAACCTACCAATACTGAGTTTTGAAGAAATAGCAGATCTGAACGATTTGTAACGTAATCAGAAACCTCCCGACAAAGAAAAGCCCAGGACCAAATGGCTTCACTAGAGAATTCTACGAAAAATCTAAGAAGAATTAACAGAAATCCTTCACATTTTCCAAACTTTCTATGAGGCCAGCATTATCCTGATTCCAAAACTAGACAAAGACACTACAAGAAAACCATAGACCAATATACCTGAATATTGATGCCCAAATCCTCAACAAAATACTAGCAAACTGAATTCATGGCACATTAAAAGGATTATACACCATAACCAAGAGGAACTTACTCTTGAAATACAAGAATGTTTCAACATATAAAAGTCAATCAGGCTGGAGCAGTGGCTCATGCCTGTAATCCCAGCACTTTAGGAGGCCTAAGTGGGCAGATTGCTTGAGCTCACGAGTTTGAGACCAGCCTGGCCAACATGGCAAAACCTTGTCTCTATAAAAAATATGAAAATTAGCTGGGCATGGTGGTGCATGCCTTTATTCCCAGCTACTTGGGAGGCTGTGGTAGGAGGATGAATTGAGCCCAGGAGGTGGAGGTTGCAGTGAGCCAAGATCACGCCACTGCACTGCACTCCAGCCTGGGGAATAGAGCCAGATCTTGTCCTAAAAAAAAAAAAAAAAAAAGCCAGTTACCATAATACAACACATTAACTGAATGGAAGACAAAAGCCATTGATGGATAAAAAATATTTGAAAACTTCAACATGCTTTTGTGAGAAAAACACTCAACAAACAAGGACTAGAAGGAAATTGCCTCAACATAATAAAAGGCCGTATATAAAAGCTTACAGCTTACATCATACCCAATGGTAAAAAACTGAATGCTTTCTAAGATCAGGATCAAGGCAAAGATGCCCACTTTTGCTACTTCCATTCAGCATAGTCATGGAAGTCCTAGCCAGAGCAATTAGGCAATAAAAAGAAATAAAAGTTATCTAAATTGGAAAGGAAGAAGTAAAATTATCTCTATTCCCAGATGACATGATCTTACACGTAGAATTCCTAAAGATTAGACACACACACACAAACTGTTAAAACTAATAAATGGACCAGGTGTGGTGGCTCACGCCTGTAATCCCAGCATTTTGGTAGGCTGAGGCGGGTGGGTTGCTTGAGGTCAGGGGTTTGAGACCAGCCTGGCCAACATAGCGAAACTCCATCTCTACTAAAAATACAAAAAAATTAGGCAAGCGTGGTGGCAGGTGCCTGTAATTCCAGTTATGCGGGAGGATGAGGCATGAGAATCATTTGAACCTGGGAGGCGGAGGTTGCAGCAAGCTGAGATCGTGCCACGGCACTCTAGCCTGGGCAACAGAGTGAGGCCCCATCTCAAAAACAAACAAACAGGCCGAGCACGGTGGCTCATGCCTGTAATCCCAGCACTTGGGGAGGCAGAGGTGGGTGGATCACAAGGTCAAGATATCGAGACCATCCTGGTCAACATGGTGAAACCCCGTCTCTATTAAAAATACAAAAATTAGCTGGGCACGGTGGGGGGTGCCTGTAGTCCCAGCTACTAGGGAGGCTGAGGCAGGAGAATGGCGTGAACCCGGAAGGCGGAGCTTGCAGTGAGCTGAGATCACGCCATTGCACTCCAGCCTGGGCGACAGAGTGGGACGCAGTCTCAAAACAAAAACAAAAACAAACAAACAAACAACTCCCCCCCCCCACACAAAAAACTAATAAATGAATTCAGCAAAGCTGCACGACACAAAAACAACATGCAAAAATCAGTTGTGTACCTATATACTAGCAACGAATAATTAAGAAAAAAATCCAAGGAAGAAAAGAAAACACTTCCACTTACAATAGCATTAAAAAGATAAAATACTTAGGAATAAACTTAACTAAAAAGGTAAAAGACTTTTACAGAAATCACTACAAAACATTGCTGAAATAAATTAAAGAAGATACAAATCAATAAGAAGACAGCTGTGTTGATGGATTGTGAGACTTAAGATTGTTAAAATCCTCATACTACTCAAAACGATTACAGATTTAATGCAATCCCTATTAAAATATCAATGTTATTTTTTGCAGAAATAGAAAAGCCCATCCTAAAATTTATACGGAATTGCAAAAGAACCATGCATAGCCAAAACAATCTTGAGAAAGAAAAACAAAATGGGGGGCCTCATATTTCCTGATCTCAAAACATTCTACAAACCTACAGTAGTCAAAATCGTGTAGTACTGGTATAAAGACAGACATTTAGACCAATGGAACAGAATGCATAAAACACAAACAAAACCTCACATACAAGGTCAAATGATCTTTGACAAGGATGACAAGGCTGCACAATGGGGAAAGGATAGTCTCTTCAACAAATGGGGCTGGGAAAACTGGATATCCACATGCAAAAGAATGTAGTCAGACCCTTACTCTAGATCATACACAAAAGTTAGCTAAAAATGGAATAGACCAAAAGTAAGTCCTGAAACTATAAAACTCCTCAAAGAAACTATAGAGGAAAAGCTTCATGACATTGGATTTGGCAGTGATTTCTTGGATATGACAACAAATGTGCAGACAACCAAAGCAAAAATGGACAAGTGGGACTATACCAAACTTTAAAAAGTAGGAAAGGAAACAATTGATACAGTAAAATAGCAACCTATGGAAGTGGAGAAAATATTTGCAAACCATATATCTGTTAAGGGATTAACATCCAGAATGTATAAAAATTCTTACAACTCAATAACAAAAACCCCCAAGTACCCCAATTTTTAAAATGTGTAAAGAACTTGAATACGTATTTCTCCAAAGAAGATATACAAATGGCCAACAGGTATATGAAAATGTGCTCAATATCAAGGTGCTCAACATCACTAATCATTAAGGAATGCAAGTCAAAACCACAATAAGAGCCCGGGCATGGTGACGCATGCCTGTAATCCCAGCTACTAGGGAGACTGAGGCAGGAGAATCGCTTGAACCCAAAAGGTGGAGGTTGAAGTGAGCCAAGATCGTGCCACTGCACTCCAGCCTGGGCAACAAGAGCGAAAACTCCCTCTCAAAAACAAAAAAACAAAACAAAAAAAACCCCACAATAAGATATTACTTCATACCTGTTAAGATGGCCACTATAAACACACACACACACACACACACCCCCCAAAAAAACCCAGAAAATAAAAACCGCTGGTGAGAATGGGGAGAAATAGGAACCTGTGCACTGTTAGTGGGAATGTGAAATGGTGCAGCTGCTATGGAAAACAGTATGCAGTTTCCTTAAAAAATTAAAAATATAATTATCATATGATCCAGCAATTCTACTTCTGGGTATATAACCAAAAGAACATAAAGCAGACTCTCAAAGAGTCTAGTTTCCACCCAGTAGGTGGAGCTGACACATGGGTATTGATTAGAAGTCTATAAAAAGAGCAGTCCTAACCCCTGTCCTGTGCAGCCAGGCAGATAGCCCAACCCCTGACCCCACTGGAGATGGGAGGCTTATTCCCTGGAGAAATTAAACCAAGGAAACTTCAGACTTTGAGACACAGACACATTAAAGAATATGGGTGAAGAACAAGGCTGAAAACAGGAGTATTAGAAGAGTCTACATTCTGTATAGTGAGTCTCCGGCTCTCTTTCCCAGAACTCTCGTATTTATAACCCCACACAGGAGGTATCTGAGATACCTCCTACTCTCTTACCCCAAGTAACCAATTTACCATCAACTTCCAATGAATTTCACCTCTACAATATCTCTCTAATTCATTTCTTCCAGCACCTGCTATTGTGAGCTAGTCTCAATTCTCATCAGGACAATTGTAGTAGTATCCAGGCTTGTTCTCCTCCTGTCCATTCTTCATTTATGGGTAGAGCCAAATCTACTTATGTCACCTGGGCCCTGTTTAGCACCTTTTAATGGCTTCCCATTGTTTTTTATTTTTATTTTTATTTTTAGTTATTTATTTTGAGACAGAGTCTCGCTCTTGTCACCCAGGCTGGAGTACAATGGCCCGATCTCGGCTCACTGCAACCTCCGCCTCCCAGGTTCAAGCGATTCTCCTGCCTCACCCTCCCGAGTATCTGGGATTACAGGTGCCTGCCACCATGCCCAGATAATTTTTGTATTTTTAGTAGAGATGGGGTTTCACCATGTTGGCCAGCTGGTCTTGAACTCCTGACCTCAGGTGATATGCCCACCTCAGCCTCCCAAAGTGCTGGGATTACAGGCATGAGCCACTGTGCGCAGCCTGTTTTTTATTTTTACAATTTATTTATTTATATTTAAAAAGATGCCATGTGACACTAACCCATTGTTTTTTAAATATTCTCTTGAGTATACTAAATTGACACATATCATCTGTAAATAATAATTTTGTAAGTTCCTTCATGTAACTCTTATTTCCTTTTACTTTATTGGGTAAAACTTCCAGAACAATGTAAGGAATTGTGGTCATGGCATGTATTCTTTTTTTTGTTTCTGATTTTAATATGGATGTCTGTTGTGGTTTGCTATTATATATACATTTTGCTAATAATTTCAATTAAATGCTCTCAGTTTATTAACTTTTAGAATCAGAAACAAATGTTGAATTTTATCACTCTATTTTCAGCGTGTATTATAATTATTTATATTTTTTCTTCTTAGCATAATAATAAAATTCACTTAACCAGCATTTACTAAGCAGATGGTGCCAGGCACTGTCCTCTGCACTGGAGGTAACAGAAATCAACAAGAAAGTCAAAGCCTGTGTCCTTCCCTGGCAGAGGATGGAAGGGCAGAAGGAATGAACTTCCTCCCTCAAGCCCTTTTATAAGGGCACCTAGTCCTATACAGGGGGTGCCACCCTCATGGCTTAATCACCTCCTGAAGGCCTCACCTATTAATATTGTTAAATTGGGCATTAAGTTTCAACATGGATTTTGGAGAGGACACAAACACTCAAACCACAGCAAGTACCATGAAGAAAACTGAAGCAGGATAAGTAGGTAGAAAGTGATAGGGTACTATTTTATTGAGATTAAGCTACAAAAATGTATTCTTAATGTTGAATTATCTTAATATTTCTGGTTAAAAATCCTACTTGATTAAATTTCATGCTTTTCAATTCGCTAAAATTTTATTTAGAAAACTTATATTGGTGTTCATAAATGAAATCTGCCTGTTTTACTCTTCTGGATTCTTATTAAGGCATTTTAGAATGATATTTAAAGATTTTTTAAAAAAATGATTTACATAATAGAAAAAAATTTCTGATGGTTTTATTTTATAGAATTTCCCAGTAAAACCATCTGAGTGTAGTGTCTTTGGAGAGGCTTATCTTTGACATTTTCAGTTTGTTCCATAGTTATAGGTCTAGTCAAGGCTCCTACCACACTGATATGAGTGTGACCTATAATACCCTACAGGAGGAACTGATTTATATTTTCTGGAAAATGTCTTTATTTCATCTAGATTTTAATGTATTCACATAAAGTTGAATATAGCACTGTCTCATAATTGCTTACATTTCTTTCAATCTGTGGTTTTATTTTTAAATTTGCAATGTTATCCATTAGTTATTTTTTAAAAATTGTGATAGACTGGTCATGTAACTCAGGGGCCCTGGGTTTTCTGGTACACACTGAAAAAGTGCCCACTTGTAACTGTTGCACCTTGAGTTCTTGTTGTTTCAAAAAGTTCCTGGAGAAGCTCGGCCCCAGAAAAACAAAAAACGGTTGGATCCAGAGATGGCTGAGTAGGAGATGAACTTTGGCGAACTCTTATTGTTATAATCTTAAAAACCCGGCACAGGGAGGAGCTTATTCTCCATTTTCTATACAGGCGACATATGTAGAAACATAATCTGCCGCTGTGCCTGTGCGGCCAGGACTCCCTCTCTACACGCAATGATTCAGCTGACCAGCCCAAGACATGCTCGGTTTTCACGCTTGTTTGTAGGGGCACTGCTTTGGGGCACTACCTCCGGTGTCCTCCTTACTTGTTTCAAGTAATAAAATCCCCTTGTTAAATCCTCCTTGGTTATGGTCATTGGGGGCTCACCTGGCAACAACCAAATGCACCTATTATGTGAGTAGCAGCTAGAGTTTTGTCCCCATTATTGGGAGCATATTAAAGAACTAAAGAATCATCTCGTTTTTATTTATGAAATAAATGACTTTGTTCTCGAATTCATTATATTGATTTCAGTTTTTGTTTACTAATCCTTTTGTCCTACCTTTATTTTGCTAGAGTTAATTTTTTTTTCTTTTTCTTTTCTTTTCTTTCTTTTTTTTTTTTTTTTTTTTTTTTTTTGAGACGGAGTCTTGCTCTGTCCTCTAGGCTGGAGTGCAGTGGCGCGATCTCGGCTCACTGCAAGCTCCGCCTCCCGGGTTCATGCCATTCTCCTGCCTCAGCCTCCCGAGTAGCTGGGACTACAGGCGCCTGCCCCCATGCCCGGCTAATTTTTTGTATTTTTAGTAGAGACGGGGTTTCACCGTGTTAGCCAGGATAGTCTTGATTTCCTGACCTCGTGATCTGCCCGCCTCAGCCTCCCAAAGTGCTGGGATTACAGGCGTGAGCCACTGTGCCTGGCCATTTCTTGTTTATTAAAACACGTAAAGCTGTATATTTTCTTCTGCGTCTGGCATTAGCCCTATTCCGTAACTTTTACTATGTAGTATTATCATCATGATTGAGTGCTTAATATGTTATTTCAATTTCTATTTTGCTATTAATTAGGAGACTTGTAATTTTATAAAAAATGTGACTAAGCTATCTTTTTGTCATTATTTTGTAGTTTTATTGCTTCTAGTCAAAGCTACCATTTCTCAAATAAATTGAGATTTTTCTTTGTGGAATCTTTTTTTTAAATTATTTTTTGCAAATTTTTTTCTTTTTTTTTTTTTTGAGACGGAGTCTCACTCTGTCGCCCAGGCTGGAGTGCAGTGGCACGATCTCAGCTCACTGCAAGCTCTGCCTCCCAGGTTCCCGCCATTCTCCTGCCTCAGCCTCCGGAGTAGCTGGGATTATAGGCGCCCGCCACCACGCCCGGCTAATTTTTTTGTATTTTTAGTAGAGACGGGATTTCACCATGTTGGCCAGGCTGGTCTCAAACTCCTGACCTCAAGCAATCCACCCGCCTCAGCCTTCCAAAGTGCTGGAATTACAGCCATGAGCCACTGCCCCTGGCCTTCATACCTACTTTTAATTACATATAGATTAAGGGGTGGTTTATGAAGAAATTTCCAGAAAAAGGGTAGTAATTTCTGGGTTGTCAGCTCATTGCCACGGAAAAGGGCAGTAACTCCAGGGTGTTGCCATGGCAATGGTAAACTGACATGGCACACTAGTGGGTGTGTCTTATGGAAAGCTGCTCTCACCTCATCCCTGCTTTAGCTAGTACTCAATTTGGTCCAGTGTCCAAGCTCTACCTCTGGAATCGAGTCCCACCTCCTATCTCGGATCCACTGATTGATTAGGGGTGGCAATGAAGACATTATAATTCTGTCATTCCTTCTTCATTTATTAGCTGAAATAATTCTATAAAGAAAAATGTCACCCATACTCTATTGTGCAGAATAGGCAAGATAAATACTTGACTCCCTTGATCAGTTTTCAAAATAATGTGAGTTGGTTCTTTAATGTCCCCTGAAGTGATGAATAAGTGTTGTTTCTAGGTATCATTATGAACAAATGGATTTAAATGATTTTAGGTGTTTCAGTCCATTGCGATCATTATTCATTTTGGTGCTTGATCATTCCAGCTTTAGCCGGTGGGAGCCTATTTGAGTTGGATCCTCCATCCCTTGGTCATGACTCTAATTTCCTGACACCATTCTTCCTATCAGGTATGATAAGATATTTTAAGATCATCTTGTACGTTTATTCTCCACACCTGGAATTTGACATTTTCCAAATTGCTGGTCCCTTTTTAGTAGAAGAAGACGTCTGGTTTTTGCTTTAAAAACAATTATTTTGAGAGGAGAGAGGTAATATCTAAATTTAACTTTTAAAATATTTTTGTCAAATTAATCAATGCAAGTGTATGAAAAGTAAAATTCCGGCCAGGCGCGGTGGCTCACGCCTGTAATCCCAGTACTTTGGGAAGCCAAGGCGGGCGGATCATGAGGTCAAGAGATCGAGACCATCCTGTCCAAAATGGTGAAACCCCCTCTCTACTAAAAATACAAAAATTAGCTGGACGTGGTAGCGGGGGCTGTAGTCCCAGCTGCTCGGGAGGCTGAGACAGGAGATTCTCTTGAACCTGGGAGGCAAAGATTGCAGTGAGGTGAGATCGCGCCACTGCACTCCAGCCTGAGCAACAGAGCAAGGCTCTTTCTCAAAAAAAAAAAAAAAAAAAAAAAAGTTAAAATTCAAATGGTTCTGAAGAGCTGATCAACCACTTTTAATGATTTCAACCGTTCTGATAATTACCATTGTTATGACTCTAGATAAATTGCTACTATTTGCTGTTGCTTAATTTAGATATTTCACACATTATCTATGGATGTGCTATGGTAGATGATGATTTAGATCATCAATATCACTTTCTCACAGTTCCTCCTCACTCCTTCTCTCAGTAGAGTCATTTTTTGTCAGAGCAGAATTGTAAAAGTCTGTTTGGGTGTTTCTAGTATTTGCAAGGTTCTACTTATTTGGAGCTCATGATTTCTGTCACCATTCTTAGAAGTTCATTCCACACACTTATGTGTGCCATTGGTAATATGCCTTTCTTTCTATCCTTCTTATTGGCAACACTCTAGTCTTTGCTATTCAACTTACTAGTCGAAGAAGTATTTAGGAGGCCGAGGCAGGCAGATCTCTGGAGGTCAGGAGTTCGAGACCAGCCTGATCAACATGGTGAAACCCTGTCTCTACTAAAAATACAAAAATTAGGCAGGCATGGTGGTGAGCCTGTAATCCCAGCTACTAGTGAGGCTGAGGCAGGAGAATCACTTGAACCCGGGGGGGAGACGGAGGTTGCAGTGAGCCGAGATCATGCCACTGCACTTCAGCCTGGGCAAAAAAGCGAGACTCCATCTTAAGAAAAAAAAAGTATTTGAAGCCCATAGGGTCACGAGCAGAATCCCGTCGAGTATTTCAGAGACCTGCTTTCACCTTGACATTAGTTTATTAGTGTTACCACTCTCCAACTGCCATTATCAAGCCCACATTTTTATTTTTTCATCTAGTTCATGAGAACATCATGTGAGACTCTGTAAAATGTCTTCCTAAAATCAAAATACATCAAGGTCTTACAATTCAATTAAAACAAAAGTACATAATTTTTAAAGCTTTTTATTATAATTTCAATTACATTTATTACAATTTCAAGTACAAAGAACTCCTTAAACTTGGAAATTGACTATGGAGTTCATTT
This sequence comes from Pan troglodytes, assembly GCF_028858775.2. NCBI lineage: Eukaryota > Metazoa > Chordata > Mammalia > Primates > Hominidae > Pan > Pan troglodytes. The sequence continues at coordinate 20,430,583 of NC_072419.2, forward strand.
CCTAAAAACATTATAGCTCTAACATGCAGTTTATAAGCATAATTTGTGTCATTTATTTAATACATACACCAAAAATAAAAAATACATATGTATTTGGCCGGGCACACTGGCTCACGCCTGTGATCCCAGCACTTTGGGAGGCCGAGGTGAGCAGATCACTTGAGGTCAGGAGTTTGAGACCAGCCTGGCCAACATGGTGAAACCCTGTCTCTACTAAAAGATAAAAATTAGCTGGGTGTGGTGGTGTGAGCCTGTAATCCCAGTTACTTGGGAGGCTGAGGCAGGAGAATCACTTGAACCTGGGAGGCGGAGGTTGTACTGAGATGAGATGGCGCCACTCTACTCCAGCCTGGGTGACAGAGCAAGACTCCATCTCAAAATAAACAAACAAATAAATATATATATAAATAAATACTCTCTGATTCTGCTAATTCCTCTAATCTTAAACATTCCTCTTTTAGGAAAGTGGACCATAAAGGCTGTTACTGCCAATGGAAGGCATCTGGGATCCTGGTACTCCTCTCACCCTTGTAATGTATATATAAATGGCTAAATTGGCTCTTTTTAAGGATATCTTCTGCCAATATTAGATTTTTATTTTTCTTGCAACTCTTGGCAATTCTTGATTCTGCTCAATTTAGAATCTAATTTAGTTATGCAGAAACATTGACGTAAACAAATATAATGACCTTTTTTAAATAAGAAAATAAAGATACTGTTCTATTGAGTTGGGCTTGTATTTTAAGAAACTTTCACCAACAGTGGATCCTTTTGTGCAGTGCCTGGCAAACTATTTGGCCTGATCCTCCTGGAGAAATCTGTGAGCTCAGGAAGTTGTGAAGTGGGTTGTGTGAGAGTTGTATTTCCATTCTGTGACTGGGGAGGGGCGTATTCCTCAGTATAAAGCTCATTCTTAAAAGTAAAGAGTAAAACCATGCTTTTACCAGCCTCAAATAATCAACCCAGGGTTACACTTCCACTCTCTTTAGCAGAAAACTAACAACGGGTGATTTTGAATTAATTCTCTGGAGGGCTCAGCTTTAATTTAATTTTTAAAATACTACTTGAAGTATGCCAGGACACTAGAGGAAGTCATAAGATCTTACGGGCTATCGTGTAGTAAATATGTTGATTATAGTAAGCACTGTCCTATAACTTTTTTTTTTTTTTTTTTTTGAGACGGAGTCTCACTCTTGTCACCCGGGCTGGAGTGCAGTGGCGTGATCTCAGCTCACTGCAAGCTCCACCTCCCAGGTTCATGCCATTCTGCCTCAACCTCCTGAGTAGCTGGGAGTACAGGCACCAACCACCATGCCCGGCTAATTTTTTGGTGTATTTTTTAGTAGAGACAGGGTTTCACCGTGTTAGCCAGAATGGTCTCGATCTCCTGACCTCATGATCCGCCGTCCTTGGCCTCCCAAAGTGCTGGGATTACAGGTGTAAGCCACCATGCCCGGCCTGTCCTATACCTTAATACTTGAGCATTGTCACTTACCAACTTTACAATAGTCCATTTTTAGTATTTGGTCCTTTTCTAAGATAAAGGTGAGATAAAATGAGATGGATTACAGAATGATTAAATCTTAATCCAGAAAAGAAAAATGTTGTGAATTGAAAGAGAAGCTACATAATAGTGATGATACCAATGACACTTTCAGTGGTTTGTAAAGGTCAAGCTCAGCAAATTGTTTGTAAGACTTATTTCTTTTTCTTTTCCTTTTTTTTTTTTTTTTTTTTCGAGACAGAGTTTCACTCTTGACGCCCAGGCTGGAATGCAATGGTGCAGTCTCGGCTCACTGCAACCTCCACCTCACAGGTTCAAGCGATTCTCCTGCCTCGGCCTTCCAAGTGGCTGGGATTACAAGCATGCACCACCATACCCAGCTAATTTTTTGTATTTTTAGTTGAGACGGGGTTTCACTATGTTGGCCAGGCTGGTCTCGAACTCCTGACCTAAAATGATCTGCCCGCCTCAGCCTCCCAAAGTGCTGGCATTACAGGCATAAGCCAGGGCTCCCAGCCCCTGTAAGACATATTTCTGAACTTAACCATTATGCTGTGTTTTTAAGGAACTGTTACAGTAGCTGGGATTTAAATTAATAGAGTTCAGAGTTAAGTTCAAATATTTTACTGTACTTCAAAGTAAATTACTCAAGTTCCATAATAACAATTTAAACATTAAATATTCCTCCTTCTACTTTTTATATAAGAAATTATTATTAAAGGAGAAAAAAGATTAAGCAATTTTCCTTTAATTATTGCATGAAGCTCGAAAGCACCTGTGATCATTACTTTTAGCTCAAATTGCATACCAAACAAAAGTGTGAATCAACCCTAAGGAACAACTCAGGTACTGTCTGTACTTTTAATACAAAAAGAGCATTAACATCAAGAAGAAATGCTCAATGCAGGTAATTCTAGAATTATCAAAATGATCATTAGGTGGATACTAAAAATAATTTTTTTCTGTATTAGCACAGTTCTAATAACCTATAGTCTCTCTGTGAAATGCTTCTGTATTTTAATTTTTTAAATTTTTTTGAGACAGCGTCTCACTCTGTTGCCCAGGCTGGAGTGCAGTGGCCCCACCTAGGCTCACTGCAACCTCTGCCTCCCAGGTTCCCGCCATTCTCCTGCCTCGGCCTCCCAAGTAGCTGGGATTACAGGCGTGTGCCACCACATCCAGCTAATTTTTGTATTTTTAGTAGAGACGGAGGTTCACCATGTTGGCCAGGCTGATCTCAAACTCCTGACCTCAAGTGATCCGCCCGCCTCAGTCTCCTGAAATGCTGGGATTACAGGCATGAGCCACCACCCCCGGCCTTATAATTTAAATTTGAAATAAATAAAGAAAATGTGGAATCTTTGCCATTAAAATAGAATAATTATAGAATCATAAAGCATGATAAAATAGGGAAACACTCATATCTTTTTCTTTTATATGTCAATGATGTTTATTTTTACATGATAGAATGAATTTTCTTATAATCCACAGCAAAACTATTTTAAACTATGTAACCAAGGAAGTGTATACATCTAAGTTAAATATTTTTTTCTGATATCAAAGGTAATACATACCCATGAATAAAACATTTAGAGGGAAAAAAAACCAGAAAAGCATTTTTCGAAAGAAAATAGGTGGCTCATGCCTGTGATCCCAGTGCTTTGGAAAGCTGAGTTTGGAGGATCACTTGAGGCCAGGAGTTTGAGACCATCCAGGGCAACATAGTGAAATCCTGTCTTAAAAAAAAAACTAAAACAATATTAGCCTGGTGTGGTGGCCTATGCTTGCAGTCCTAGCTACTTGGGAGGCTGAGGTGGGAGGATTGTTTAAGCCCAGGAAGTTGAGGGTACAGTGAGACATGATTGCGCCCCTGCACTCTAGCCTGGGCAATGGAGCAAGATCCTATCTCAGAAATAAATAAACCCAGAAAATAATTGCCACAAATAGTACCACACTTAGAGATCACCACCATTAAATTAAGCTTTAAGGCAATACAATGCAAATGAGTAATTTCTCTTTTTCTCTCTTTCTTTCTCTTTCTTTCTTTCTTTTCTTTTCTTTTCTTTTTTTTTCTTTATTTGAGGGACACAGTCTGGTTCTGTTGCCCAGGCTGGAGTGTAGTGACATGATCACAGCTCACTGCAGCCTCAACCTCCTGGGCTCAAGTGATCCTCCCACCTCAGCCTCCCAAGTGGCTGGGACTACAGGCACATCCCGGCACGTGCCAGCACTCCTGACTAATACTTACTTATTTATATTTTTTTGTAAAGATAGGGTCTTACTATGTTGCCCAGGGTAGTCTTGAACTCCTGGGCTCAAGTGATCTCCCGCCTCAGCCTCCCAAAGTGTTAGGATTACAGGCATGAGCCACCATGCCTGGCTGATCAATTCTTGGTTCTTTTTTTTTTTTTTTTTTTGAGACAGGGTTTTGCTTTGTTGCCCAGGCTGGAGTGTGGTGGTGCGAACACAGCTCACTGCAGCCTTGACTTCCTGGGCTCAAGTGATCCTTCTGCCTTAGCCTCCCGAGTAGCTGGACCACAGGCATGCACCATCATGCACAGCTAATTTCAATTTTTTTAATTTTGTAGAGACAGGATTCTCACCATGTTGCCAGGGCTGGTCTTAAAATCCTGGGCTCAAGCAATCCTCCTGCTTCAGCCTCCCAAAATGTTGGGATTATAGGCGTCAGCCACCGTGTCTGGCCATTTTTGACTCTTAAAGCAAATGAGATTTCATCCAACCTTCTTGTCTGGCAAATTAACAAATTTCCTATTGAGGACAGTTCATCAATATTAAGGAAAGAGTGAGTCTTTATAATTCTAATTTCTGCTTCCTGGATGAGAAATGAGAAATAGAAAAATATATAACTTATCTACCTCCAGCCTGGTAAAGTACAGTATTTTATAGGACATCTTCTAGGGTATGATTGTTTGAAATTTCCTCAATTTCCACCATTTTCATGAAGACTATTCCGTTAATTAATAGTTCTCATTATTTGAAAGGTACAGAATCTCTGAAAATCAATTTAATGGACTCTGTTTATAACCTTAATTGCTTTTGTTGCCCTTATCAGGATTTCCTTCAGTTTATTTGAATTTTTGCAAGGTAAACCACTCAAGGTGCATGAAAAGAAGTAATTATGCCTCCTTTCCTCCATCCAGCTTCCCTTTGTACATACCCAGAAATTGCATTTCTTCCCTTCTATCTCCTCAATGCCACTTTAATAGGAATTCCTATCTTTTTGTTCTTGTTATTGTTAAATAGGGTCCCTACCAGACCTCTGGCACTCCAGGCTCCTCTCATCTATTATATTTCCTTATTTCTGATTGTTCTTCCCTTTCCCCTCAGAGATAGTAGATGTCTTCATTCTCTCTTCTCTCAGTCTCGCTCTCTCTCTCTCATTTTCTCTCTCTCTTTCTCCAGCTTCTTTACCCACATTTCTGTTGCTATGTTGTCCTCACAGTTCCCAATACTTCCAGCAGTGCGGGCAGGATTTCTGTACCAAGCTGGCGCAAACAGCCCAAGAAGAAAGGTGGTCACTGGGCCAGCCTCATTAGAGAACTGTGGTCAGAATGGCCTGTGGCCAGTCTGGTCCTAGCAACCAGCCATCAAACTATTGTTTGTGGCACAGAATCTCTTTAATGAGCTGTTCTTTGCACAAGGAAATACACCAACTGCAAGGGGACTTGCTATTGGAAACAGATTTTCCTATAGTGGTGACAGGGATGATAGTCAAAATATAGAACTGAATCCATCAAAGCACTGGAATTTAATCCAGCTATAGTGCCGGGAGCAGGATCCTGGAGGCTCCCTGCTTATCCAGATGTTAACACTATGCTTGCTAGATCATGTGAAGTTTTGGGGCAGGGGAATTCAAGTGAGGAATAAGGGTGGATGTCAGGGAGGGCATAAGAGAGGGTTGGGCAGAGACTTTTAAATCAATAAATATCATAGTATTTTAGTATTTTAATAAACAGAGGCTGGGTGTGGTGGCTCAGCACTTTGGGAGGCCAAGGAGGGCGGATCACCTGAGGTCAGGAGCTTGAGACCAGCCTGGCCAACATGGTGAAACCCCTTCTCTACTAAAAATACAAAAATTAGCCAGGTGTGGTGGCACAGTCCGTAGTTCCGTTCCAGTTACTCAGGAGGCTGAAAGCAGGAGAATCTCTTGAACCTGGGAGGTGGAGGTTGCAGTGAGCCAAGATCCCTCCACTGCACTCCAGCCTGGGCAACAGAGCGAGACTCCGTCTCAAAAAACCAAACCAAACCAAACCAAACCAAACAACAACAACAACAAACCGGTTCAGCTGAATTTTGCATACCAGGTCAATGTCAGCCTTTTGGGCCATAAATTTGTCCTCACTCATGTTCTGTCTTCTGTTTCTCCTTGAGACCAAAACACACGTATCTAAGTAAATATCCCCATTTTACAGAAGAGGAAATTGAGACCCAGAGAGGACAAGTCATTAGGGGCCAGGTGGAGCTCAGATGTAAAGCCAGAACTGACTGATTCCAAAGACAATGCTGTTGGGACTAAAATTGTTACACAACAGTATTCATTAATGTTCTTTAACATTTGCTTGTGGATATTTTTCAGTTCTTATGGCAACCTTGTGAAGTAATGTGGGTATTACTATCAATCTCTTTTTACCCTAAGATAATAGATACAGGTTTGGGAAACCCAAGGTTTAGAGAAGTAACTTCTTCAGAGATACTAAAAGAATGAACAAAAGATAGAAGAGCTATCATGTGATAGAATACATGGACTCACATATGGTCATAATTTCTGATTTGGGAACCTCTTCTCTGCCACCACACCATGCCACCCTGAAGTCTGTAACTGTACATTTCTTAGAGTACTGTCTCAACAATGCCTCAACAATACAAAGATGGCTGTAATAATTTGTGGCCAGTGGTTAGACATTTAGAGTTATTCCTTCCGGCACTGGGTTGGCACTCAGCCAATTACATTCTTCCACATGATTCTCCTTAAAACCAATGGCAAAAAAAGAAACAAAAAATGGCAAGCAACTGATGGTCACTTAACTGAGATTTGAGGATATTTGTGGCCATGTGATAACCACACTACTTAGAGTAACACTAGCTAGATGTAACTGGCTAGATGTAACTACATTAGCTAAAGTAACACAAATTAGATGGAATAACCACGTTAACTAGAGTGAAACTCCAACTTCAGCTCTAAAATCCATGTGTTTTAGGAACCATTCATGTAAGTGTGGAACTTCTTTACTGGGAGTCATATTTCGACCTTCTATCAAATGCTTTATTTATATACAAACAAGTGAAATCTTTGTTATTTCCTTTATCCAATATTCTAGACTGAGTGTAAATGTCACTTCTTCCTTGAAACATTTTTTACCTGCCCTAGGCAGAACTAGCCAGACCCTCTTCTGTGACTAAAGCACTTTATACGCACCTTAACTGTAGTCCACCTAAATTGTGCTGCAGTTATTTGCATTTCAGGTTGACCTAGGAGGACTCTGTCCTAGTAATCTTTCTCTCCCCATTACTACATTACGTTGACACATAGTAGCTATCCAAGAAACAACTGTTGACTTATTAACTAATGTATATACACACTAAGAAAATAAAATTCATGTTCACATAGTTTGAAAAGAAATTAGGTGTTGCCATTTTTAGTGGTGGGAGTGGAGTGAGGGTAACATTTGGTCTTTAGTGATACCATTTTTAGTGGAGGAAACTGTTATCTGTGGTAACATTTGGTCTGTCTTGGAACTTTATATTTTGATTAAGCAAATACGGGGAATGAAGGTTTAGCAGCTCTCATATTTTATTATAACATTTACAAATCTGTTTATTGCATTATTTCACATGTAATTTCAAGAAAGAGTTCCTGATGTAAAAGCAGTATTCAGCAACTTAATTTAATTAAAATTATATGGATTTTTAAAATGATGATGTCGGTCTGTATATATTAACATGGAAAGACATCTATGATACATTGTTAAGTGAATAAAGAGCAAGTTAGGAAGCAGCAACTAAAGTATTTGTTCGTTTTTGTAAAAAAATAATTCTATGGAGTCTTAGAAAATATTCCAGAAGAATAATATTGGAGTAATAATATTATTTTTATCCTCCTCCTTGCTTAAATTTTATATCCTTTGACCAATATCTCCCTAATCCCTACTCCTCCCACATATCTTTTCTTTATAAAGATTACAGTGTTCCAGGTATGAAACTAAGTGTCTTCCCACATTATTTTAATCCTCACAATAACTCCATAAATTCATTCATAATTAATTAATTAATTCCTCATTCAACTTATAATTCTTGTCCTAGGCAGTGTGTTAAATGTTAGAGATATAGCAGTGAACGAGAAGGATGCGGTACCCAATGTTTCATCATTATCCTAACTTTACAGATGAAAATTAGTAAGGTTGCCCCATCCACAAGGGGTCTTCCAGTCCAACTTCTGGTTCAACTAAACATACAGACTCACAGGACACCCATGGGCTTTGTCGCCACCAGTGTATGAAGACAGGTATGGCATAGCATCTGGACTTTTTTTCTGTGGGATTTTTTTTTTTTTTTTTTTTGAGATGGAGTCTTGCTCTGTCGCCCAGGTTGGAGTGCAGTGGCACAGTCTTGGCTCACTGCAACCTTCGCCTCCCAGGTTCAAGCAATTCTCCTCCTCAGCCTCTCGAGCAGCTGGAATTACAGGCATGTGCCATGACGCCCAGCTAATTTTTGTATTTTTAGTAGAGACGGGGTTTCACCATGTTGCCCAAGTTGGTCTCGAACTCCTGGCCTCAAGTGATCCGCCCACCTCGGCCTCCCAAAGTGCTAGGATTACAGGTATGAGCCACCGCACCTGGCCCAATTTTTTCTGTGGGAGTTCTTACAGCAGAGTTCATACATTCTTCCAGGAACCATCTTTGATCCTTCAGAAGATGGCTCAGATGCAAGGAGATGAGACCCACATTGGGTAGATGCAGGAGCCACCCTGACGTAAAAGCCTCATTCTCAATGTAACAACTCCATAGGCACAGTATCCAGTGTCCCCATAAGAAGTACTACCCCCATCTGGTATTTACAGTTCATGATCTTTTCTCCCAATTCAAAGGCAGTTTGCCAATCAGAGGTCATTTCTATCAGAAGCAAGGTTAACTAAAAATATAGTTAGCATTTTATTCCCATCAGATCACCAGGGAAACAGAACTAGAGAGTGAAACAAAGGTCAAATTTTTCATGCAGAAGGAGGTGAAAGGGTTTTGTTAAGTAGCTTATTCAAAAAACAAATGAAAGAGTGGATTCAAACTTAGGTCTGTCTGACTCCAAGTCTAGCTTCTGAACTTCACTGGATAGTAACAAATGTGATCTCTGGGGGGAAAGCTTTTAGATAACTTTACTTTCTTTTTCATACTTTCTGATTTCTCAGACTTTTTTCATAATCAGAAAAAAATGGTTTTCATAGTAAAGACTATAGCAACATGAAAATATGCTTTTGCTACAGCATGAAGTGAAAGTAGCCAGAAGCAAAATGATATATGCAATTGCATTGTGATCAGGATGATGTAAAAAGAGAAATGCACAAAGAAAGAAGCCAAGCAAAAGTACAAAGCAGTCCTAACCGTAGTTGAATCAAGATGGTTGGCTTGGAAATAGCTTTTTTTCCCCTGTTTTCCAGATTTTCTATGAAATGGCTATGTTATTCTTGGAATAAAATGGAACGCATTTATTAAAATAGAAAAGGAATTACATTTAGCTTATAAAATATTTGAAAAGTAAAAATCATGCAAACATGTCACCCTAAGATAATAGACATAGTTTCATATTTCTTCATATAGGTGAATATATTTTATATAAAATTTAGCTGTTGGGGGTTCGGAGGCTTCTGCTGTACTCCTGCCCTGACACCACTGTTTCAGTGCATTATGGTAACCTCCCTAGACTGGGTTCATGCAGCAGAGCTGGAATACTATTGCTCAACTCCTTTCACATGCTGTCTATAGTTATTTCAGGATGGAGCTATTTAAGGTTTCATTTTCCTTCAAAACTCACGTTTTGGGCTTTACATGATCCTTCTTTAGCCAAGGACTCATATAATTGGATAGCTGCTGTTATATTTTGCACGCCAAAATTTCCAAATAGCAAAGCGTCAGCCATTTTCTCCATAGCTTTCAAGTTTCCCATGTCAGCTGCTTTGGCAAAAAGTAGGTAGGCTCTGTTTCAAGAATATGAAGTCAAGTTTGATTTTCAAAAATGAAATTTTCTTCTCCTTCTTCAACACTATTCATACTACTTCTCTCTAACAAGCAGGAACCAGTTGTCATACAGTTTAGCTGAAGTTCATTACATCTCTAGATCAGTAGATTTTTTTCATTCCTAAAGCAGTCTAAGGCTATAATTTCAAATATATCTCACAAATAATAATGCTACTAAAAAGGAGAAATATATAACATACACCATCTTATACACTGATACAGAAATATATAAGATACACCATCTTATACACTGAGTAAGCTTATACACTGAGTAAAGTGAAAAATTGAGGAACTTTTTCTAAAATACTGAACTCTCCCATGGCCACCACCATTATTTATGAATATTTGTTTTATAAAATAAATTCTGAAAAATATAAGAATATTCAAAATTGGAATGTAACCTCTAGGAAGTTACTATCAGCAGAATGATGATCCCTTCATATCTTAATTTGCTAAACAGAATATATTCTTCAACACAGCAAAGTCAGACTCTTTGGAAAAACAATAATGAAACAAAACCTTAATGGCTAGGGCTCTAGAGTCTGACTGCCTGGTTCAAATCCTGGTCCCACCACTTACTAGTTGGAGAACTTCAGCCAAGTTATATAACTTTTCTGTGACCCTCTAATCTATGAAATGGGGATAGCATTATAGCACCCACTTCATAGGGTTGCTGTGGAGATTAAATGAGATAATCCATGGGAAGTGCTTGGCATTGTGCGTGGTATAGAGTAAGCACTCAGTAAATTTAGCTGTTATTATTGGGACAGTTGCATTGATTCTAAAGTTTTATAGCATGGTAATTGTTCTCCTATAATTAGGTGGTAAGTGGTGTGAACATTTAGTGATTAAAATGATAGGTGCCACAGGATTACCTTACACTGCACTCTTTGAGACCCAGTCAGAAGCCACCTGGACCTGATTGGTATAAGAAGTGATGGAGAGTCTTGCAAGGTCAAAACATGTGTCAGAGACAGGGGGTATTTTAGGGATTTATTTTTACTTTTATAACTTCTTTTTGAAGGTAAAGACCAGAAAGCGTTAACTTCTACCTGTGACCTTGACTCAAATACAGGGAAAAAAAACCCCACAAAAATCTACCATTGCTTCTGATTTAGGAGGATCAGGAGACTCACCTTTATGTACAGCCCATCCATGCTGAGGCTAAAATAAGCTGCTCTTGGGCAGAAGCTGGAGCAGAGTAGTCCAGGCAAGAAGGACCTCAGACAGAGAAACATCCAGGTAGGCATTAGAATCCTGGATGTCAAAACACAGGGTGAGTACTCCAGTGGAACAAAAAGAGATAGAAAACTGGAGTTCAGGAGATCAAGAAAGAAATTAACCCAGGTCAAAGCCAGCTGAAATTCTGGAGGCGGGAAGGCAAACAAGGCAGATGGTCTCAAGGTCACTAAAGGCAAATGTCTGGCACCCAGGGAGAGGCAACAGGAAGAGAGCCTGGCATCAGGATACAGACTCCCTTGAGCCTTTCTGTCACGTGGCTTGCTGCTGCAACTCTATAGCCTACTGGGACAGGAGGAGCACCAGCATGGACCAAGGCACAGAAACCTGAGATAGGCTGCAGGGGCCTCCAATAGTACGCCTAGTAGCTCCAGCATTTTATACTCAGTCTCTGGACCCAGAGGGCAGCAATAGGCTGCAAAACAAATCCTTCTAGGTGTCTTGCATTCCAAGGGCAGTGTGGGCATATGGGTTCCATAGCAGAAAACCCAAGGCACTAAAAGGGATACTAGAAGCAGTATCCAGGGCTGGAGAAAGTTGCTGATAGGTAAGATTAAGATGTGGGCTGCAATCCCCAAAAGGAAAAAGGTGGGAGAAGCTGGGCAGCAGGGGCAGATCCCAAAAGACAATTTAATTAGTTATCTGAATCGTCTCTACAGGGTCTGGCATTGGACGCTTAGGTGGGTGATGGGGGAGGAAGGGCCCAATGCTTCTGCAGGGCACATCAGAAACTTGGTGTAGAACAACGGCTTATCTTTGAAACTTCTTTGCTGATGGGGAGTGATTCTTAATGAAGGACCACTCTAGCTGTCAGTGAGGCTTCCTGACTCACTCAGACAAATTTGTTCTCTCTGACATGCTTGCTTAATATCTGTACTTTAAACAGCACTGACTTGTTCAGTGATTTTTCCTACTCATACAAAAGAAGAGGCTGAATGAGTGAATAATGAATGAATTGGTCCAGGATGTGGGTGTGGAGGAGCCAAAAGGATAGTTTTAACCTATCTTACATCTGTCCTGCCAACCCAGGAAGTAGCAAAGCAAAGAGAGGGTAGGATAGAGGAATGAGCGGGAATGAAATTATTCTCCTTTGGTCAGGAGGGTGTGCAATCATTTTTCTCTCCACCTGCCCTATGCTTAGGCATGGCTGCACAGATGTAACTTGTTTAAGGAGACAGCAGGCCATCCTGATAACACAAGAACTTCACCCAGCTTGCCCAGAAACTCCTGAGATCTCTTTCTATGAGCCCATTAGAGTTCAGTTCTCCATTGCTACCAACTCAAAAGGGTCAGGAGGCTGGGCGTGGTGGCTCATGCCTGTAATCCCAGCACTTTGAGAGGCCGAGGTGGGCAGATCACTTCAACTCAGGAGTTTGAGACCAGCCTGACCAACATGGCGAAACCCTGTCTCTACTAAAAATACAAAAATTAGCCGGGTGTGGTGGTGGGCACCTGTCATCTCAGCTACTTGGGAAGCTGAGGCAGGAGAATCGCTTGAACTGGGGAGGTGGAGGCTGCAGTGAGCTGAGATTGTGCCACTGCATTCCAGCCTGGGCAACAGAGTGAGACTCTGTCTCAAAAAAAGGTGGCGGGGGTGGTCAGGAGACTGAGTTTTGGGGCAAGGATGTGGGCAGGACAGTCTTGGTAAGAATAGCATGAAACTGAATGACACCCAGGTAGGCATGAAGGTTCCCACACTGATGGATGGTCTGCTATTAGAACGGGGCTTTCTCCCTGTTCTTTAGGCCAAAGAGGAAGGTCCCCTTCAAGGTTGAGTGGATGGTTACCTGGGACCTTCTCAGAGTGATTTTGTCCCATTGGGCCAAATCCAGGGTTTCCCTGGACTTGATGTAACACACCTAGTTGGGCCCCTTCTTTGTGTGGGCTCCCATGCTATAGTTAGGGGTCATCTGAAATCTCAGGGACCAGCCCCTGACTGGCGCTCCACATCTGTTTCTTCTAGCTAGGCTGGCTGGAGAACTCTCTGTTCTTACTTATTTAGCCAGTGGGCATGTTAGTGAGATGAGCTCCTATTAGGCTGGATTGTATTTTTGGGATCTGATTTTACCCCTTCCTCATTATAACAGCCCCCAGGGACATTCAGTGGGAGGCCCAGGTTTTGCTGGGGTTGGTTGAACCACCCCCTCACTTCTTTCTTGTCTCTTAGGAAGTATTACATCATCTTTTTGATTCTCCATTTCCTTCTCTGTAATTTGGAGATAATTATCTATGTCTCACGGTATCACTGTGAGCAATGAATAATTTACACATGTAAAGTACCTAAAACAGTAACTAGCACAAAGCAGGTGCTTAATAAATGAAAGTTGTTGATGTTGTCATAACCAGAATCATAGTTGAGTGCTCCTTATCCTCTGTATTTTTATACTTCTCAAAGGTTTGGGTTTTAAGAACTCATGGACTTTGTTGCTGCCCTGTCTGGTGCTAGCTACCACAGCTCTGGGATGCTTTCCTCTGACTGGTGTGCCTATTCTGTGTGAAAACAAGAGATGTCTCCTTGTTGGGGGCTCAGGGCCCATACTTTCTTTATTTCTTTCTTTCTTTTTTTTTTTTTTTTTTTTTTGAGATGGAGTCTGGCTTTGTCACCCAGAGGCTAGAGTGTTATTGCATGGTCTTGGCTCACTGCAACCTCTGCCTCCTGGGTTCAAGAAATTCTCCTCCCTCAACCTCCCAAATAGTTGGGATTACAGGTGCGCGCCACCACGTCTGGCTAATTTTTGTAGAGACGGGGTTTCACCATATTGGCCAGGCTGGTCTCAAACTCCTGACCTCAAGCAATCTGCTAGCCTTGACCTCCCAAAGAGCTGGGATTACAGGTGTGAGCCACCGTGCTTGGCTAGGGCTCACACTTTCTATTATTGGTTCAAAATACCCTTGCTTTCTTTGCCCCCATACCTTCAACTTACCAGTTAGGGGACTCAAGATAAAACTAACACACCTGTATTTCCTGGTTACTAAGTGTCAGGCACTATTGTAAGAGCTTGATTGCATTATCCGGGTCACAGAAAGGTTGAGTAACTTATCCAAGTGCACACAACCAGTAAATGAGAGAGCTAGGATTTGATCCCAAGGCTTTAGCTAGAGCCTTGAGGGGTGACCACAGGTTGTGCCCCTCCACTGGAAGTGTGGAGTGGAGGGAGAAGATATTTCTGCCTCCCCTTTAGACAAGGTAGAAAAGTGATAAGAGAAACAGTGAACATGGAACAAGACCATGTGGCCACAGCTTGGTCACCTCCCAGCTATCTGTGCTCACCTCACTTTAACATCTTTGAATCTCTGTTTCCAACTTCTTAAAGGGGAAAAATTAAGCTCTTCTTACCTTATAAGACTGTTCTGGGGATAACATGGAATCACATACATGAAAGTGCTTTTAAAAATCATAAGATACGGTACAAACACCCAGGCAGAAGTAAAGCATTTTTAATACAACAACTTGCTCTAATTCAAATAACACATTTTATTTCACTTGAATCATCTAATAAATTAAAGCCAAAACAATATTTCTGCATGAATGCTCAGGTCAGTGTCTTAATTCTCAATTTCACTTAATACGGGGACTGCAATCTCACATGCAGTTCTCCTGTTTGTTTAGAGTGATAATTTGTGGGATTCTTTAAATACAATTCGATCCTTTTAAAAACAATAGTTTATGGGCAAATAGGCTTACTCATTATCCCAATGAGTTTTAATGATAAACTACATTTGGGATTTTTCTTTTTTCTTAACCTGGAAATTCAACTTGGCTAAGGTCACTGGATAAAGACTTACTCTTCTTTTTGTTTTTGGCTTTTAGACTGCTGGAGAACCTTGATGCCCATCTTAAATAGCTGGTCTCCTTCATCTGTAAAATTTTTCTCTGCTTGCTTTTGTACTATACATGAACAAACAAAAAATAAAAACAATATTACTTCTATGTTCTATATTTTAAAAATAATGTGCTAAAGTAATTTGTTGGCATATTAGAGTTCTGTTCTACTTATTTTTTAAACCTCTGCATTCAAGAAGATCTGTTAATATTATTCCTTAGCTGAGGAGTGTCGGTAAGTCAGAAGGCTGAAGCTGCCTAAAAACTTATTCCCTGCTGGTTTTTGTGAAAGGATCTGGAAGGTGAAGTAGAAAGAGAGATGCTCCTGATGGGAGAAGGGATGCTTTCGGTCTAGGGAAGGGATACAAGGTTCTCCGAGCAGAAGGCAGGAGATGCCTGGTATATAAGAGGGGCAGGATCTTAGCCCTGGCTGGCAAAGACTCTCTTGTCTGAGCATAGCACAGTAAATCCCAGAGCCACAGGATTCCAAAAAAACATGAGGACATGGGCAACAGGCATCTCCAAGATGACCAGTGTGCACCTAGGAGAGGAGGAGGGAATTGCTTTATAAATTTCCTTGGCTGGGCGCGGTGACTCACGCCTGTAATCCCAACACTTTGGGAGGCCGAGGTGGGTGGATCATGAAGTAAGGAGTTCAAGACCAGCCAGACCATCCTGGCCAGGGTGGTGAAACCCTGTCTCTACTGAAAATACAAAAATTAGCCAGGCGTGGTGGCACACACCTGTAATCCCAGCTACTCAGGAGGCTGAGGCAGAGAATTGCTTGAACCTGGGACGCGGAGGTTGCAGTGAGCTGAGGTTGCACCACTGCACTCCAGCCTAGGTGACAGAGCGAGACTCCATCTCAAAACAGAAAAAAAAAATTGTTATTGGCCAGGCGAGGTGGCTCACTCCTGTGATCCCAGCACTTTGGAAGGCCGAGGCAGGCGGATCACTTGAGGTCAGGAGTTTGAGACTAGCCTGGCCAACATGGTGAAACCCTGTCTCTACTAAAAAATATAAAAATTAGCTGGGCAGTGGCGTGCACATGTAGTCCCAGTTACTTGGGAGGCTGAGATGGCAGGATCCCTTGAACTCAGGAGGCAGAAGTTACAGTGAGCTGAGATCAGGCCACTGCACTCCAGCCTGGGTGACAGAGCGAGACTCCGTCCCAAAAAAAAAAAAAAAAAAAAAATTCTACCTAAGGCTTTTCCACCTCCCAGGACCCTTTCTAAGACTTAGGGGAAGGCACAGAGACAGAATACTCATGATAACTTGCCTCGTAGGATGAGGGCTCAGAATCAGTTTTGTAGAATTCAAGGAAAATGAAGAAATTAAATTTTACCTGCTACAGTGATATTTTCCAAACGTTTATGTAACACTTTGCAATTTTTAAAAAATCATCACCAGTTTATAGTTGGGGAAAGCTGGTTGTGGGAAGAGTCACACTTAAAGATATAAAGATCCTTCCACCAATGTGTGCATATGCACACACACACACTATTTTTCTCTCTTACACACACACACTCTCACATACACACACACACACACACATACAGACTTTTATAACATCACAGTGCCTCTTGAAGTCCATTACAACACTTAGTAAAATCTTTGATTAGAAGAACCACGCTTGAAGCCATTTCAAAGGAAAGGCATTTGGGATTTGATGCCTCATTAACAAGACCACAAAGAACAAGTAGCTCTTGTTTTTTATCTTTCTGACAAGCAATCAGAGTTGCTCATTTTTCTGTTTAAATTAAATTTAAAAAATTAAAAATTTAAAAACTAAAAAAATTCTTAACTGAAAAGCCTATTTAAAATTATTTTGAATACTTCACACTATCCAACCAATTTAGTAATACCAGGCACTTTCAGGATCTAATTTCTGCTCTGAGTTATCTGTTACCTATACTTCTAATTAAAGGGGGAAAATAATGGAGAAAACCTAATAATCTGTGTGTGGACTAATAATAGCTCCTATGAAAATGCTTTTAGAGAGTGAAAATAAATTTTGAAAGATTGGCTCTGTATACATATACATATGAGAAATGATTTTACCACCACAAATTTCTACCTATGGCTTTTACTTTTATTTGTAATTCTTTTTTGGCTTTCCAAATGTATTGGAATTCAATTATTCGTTTTCTTCACTCTGTTGCCCCGGTTGGAGTGCAGTGGTGCAATCTTGGCTCACTGCAACCTCCACCTCCTGGGTTCAAGTGATTCTCATGCCTCAGCCTCCGAGTAGCTGGGACTACAGGTGCATGCCACCACGCCCAGCTAATTTTTGTCTTTTTGGTAGAGATGTGGTTTCACCATGTTGGCTTGGCTGGCCTCGAGCTCCTGACCTCGAGTGATCTGCCCACCTTGGCTTCCCAAAATGCTGGGATTACAGGCGTGAGTCACCACACTCAGCCTCTGTTTATTAAAATACTAAAATACTATGATATTGATTGATCAAATTTTCTTTACTATAAGAGGGTCCAGGGCCGGGCGCAGAAACAGTCAAAATAAAAAGGGATATGACTCACCAAATGGGAAAAATGATTTACAGGAAACACTTTCAATAATGTCAGGTAAATAAAGTATTACTTTCAATAACCAACCCATTGCTTAAAATACTTATAACAACTTGCAATAAATTTATTTTAAAGCAAAAAAATGTATTTATGGAACCGTTTTTCAAATTTTTCATCCATTGATATTAACTTGTGTTCTCTGTCTCATGATTCTGCATGTTTGTAGCTTTGAGAAGCAGTATGAGCACAGACTCAAATCAGACTGCCTAGATTTGGAACGTCATTTACTAGATACCAACTATATAGCCTTGGGAAGATTATTTAACCTCTCAGTGCCTACATCACCTCATTGTACAATGGGAATTATAATAGCCCCTTCTTCTCAAAGGCAGTGAGAAAATTAAGTACAAGAACTGAAACCTGCCTAGTATCTAAGTGCTTTATAAGTTTCAGCTCTTATTCCAACATAATTGATATTGCTTTTGATTCTTCACTTGTTTCATGAACCATATTTCTTTCTGCTAAATTAAAGGTTTTTGAAAATGAATTAAGTCCTTGTACCAAATATACAATAATGCATTATTATATAATTAATAAATAAGAACACAATCCCTGTTATTTCAAATCTTGCTGAAAAGAGATTTTCTTTCTACTTTTAATGCAATTTTTTTTACCATTTCTCACAATATGACTGGAGTTATTTATGTTTGACAATGATCTGGAGATTGCGAGTAAACCTGATTATTGTAAATATATTTGCTCTTATTCAAGCATATTTGAGTCGATTGCATCTTTGACTAAACTCTTTGCTGAGTCATTCTTTCTTGGATGAAATGTTATTTTTAGTAATGGATCGTTATTCTTCTTCCACATCTAGGATTGTATCTTCCTGACACACATAAGGGCAAATGTGAAGAACTCTTCTGATGCATTATTCACAAAATCTGAAGCTGAAGCTGGTTTATATTAAGCACAATTGAAATCAGATTTTAAAAAAAGGATGCAGTGTCTGTGTAGGCTAGATTTTCCGCAGAGGAAAAGAATTTCCCATTTTTATCCCTTTGTATCATTTTAATGATGAAAGCACCTGATTTTTAGTCAGACTATGATATTCACCTCGCTCACTTGTTAATTTTTTTTAGCTCTATATGATCCTTTACGTGGTTTGTGATGTAAATATAACTTGAGATTCAAAATACTGGAATGTGCTTTCTTTTTCCTTTTATTTTTCTAGATAGTATTGATTGATTTGTTTTTAAACTTACGTATTAAGATTTTAGATTTTGTGGTAAAACATATCCAGGACTGAGAAATGCAGCACAGAGCATAGGAAGGAACCAAGCAAGTATAGGGTTTCAGGAGAGGTTTAGAGCTTTATAGGGTGGATGGCACTAGAGGGTTACTCCCTTCCCACAGGTAACAGGGCTGGGCTGTTACATCCCGAGTCTGTTAGCCAGTTGCTACAGGCCACCACCAGGATATCATATTTAATCAACAGCACTTTTATTTCTTAGTGGCCATAAAACAATGGTGTATCTTATAACTTTTGACATCTTAAATTTGACACAAACATAGTATATGAATTTGAAACAGTACATTTCTCTCTAATTACTGTTTTGGTGGCATTCCACAATTTTTATGTAGCATTTTCATTATCAATTATAAATATTATCAAATTTCCATTCTAAGTTATTCAAACAACATTTAGAAGTGTTTACGACACTTTCCAGACATAAAAGGTTTTTAAAAATTGTCTACTTATGGCTTGTAATTTTATTGCATTGGGATCAGGGAGCCCAGCAGAATCGTATAGATTCCTCAGTTTATGTTGAAACTTGTTTTGTGGCCTTGTGTGTGGCCAATTTTTATACAGTTTCCATTTTTTTACTTAAAAAGATTATATATTCTTGGCTGAGTGCAGTAGCTCACACCTGTAATCCCAGCACTTTGGGAGGCCCAGGTGGGTGAATCACTTGAACCAGCCTGGGCAACATGGTGAAACCTCATTTCTACTAATAATACAAAAATTAGCTGAGCATAGTGGCACGTGCCTGTAGTCCCAGCTATTCGGGAGGCTGAGGCACAAGAATTGCTTGAACCCGGCAGGTGGAGTTTGCAGTGGGCCGAGATTGTGCCACTGCACTCCAGCCTTGGTGACAGAGTAAGACTCTTCCTCAATAAAAACAAAAACAAACAAACAAAAAAGATATTATATATTCTTTAATTATTGAATTAAATTCCATATATTATTAAATTGAGCTTTATACGTTCAAATCTTTTTGATTTTCAGTAATTTTTTGTTTGCTGAATCTACCAGTTTCTAAGAGATGTTAAAAAATCTTCAACAATTGTGGATTTGTTCATTTCCTATTGCAAGACTGTTAATTTTTTCATTTTTATATTTTGAGATTATGTTGATGGATACATGCTTAGAATTATCACAACTTCCTTGTGATTGTTCCTTTGAACATTATGTGGTGATTCTCCTTTTCTCCCTATTATTGACTTTACCTTGAAGTCTATTTTGTCTGAAGTTAATATGAGCTTTCTTTTGATTAGTGTTGCCTGGGATATCATTTCTATTCAGTTAACCTCAGTTTTTGTGCATCATGTTTTAAGTATGTTTCTTACAAACAGCAGATAGTCAAGTATGGTATTTTTCTTTCAATCTAAGAGTATCTCTTCTTCAACTTGGTTTTTTTTTGTTTTTCTTTTTTTTTTCTGGGCTGCATTCAGGACAATTTCTTCTGATTTTTCCGGTAATTTGTTAATGTTCTCTTCTACTATGTCTGATCTTCTTAAGCCATCCTTTGATTTTTAATTTGAATGAATACACATTTTCTTTTTCTTTCTTTCTTTTTTTTTTTAAGAGACAGGGTCTCACTCTGTTGCCTAGGGCAGAGTGCAGTGGTGTGACCATAGCCCACTGTAATCTCAAACTCCTGGGCTCAAGATATCCTCCCACCTCAGCCTTCCAAGTAGCTGGGACTACTGGTATGTGCCACCATGCCTGGCTAATTTCTTTTTTTTCATAGAGACAGACTCTCACTGTATTGCCCAGGTTGTTCTCTAATCCTTGGACTTAAGTGATCCTCCCACCTTGGCCTCCCAAACTGCTAGGGTTACAGGCGTTTCATTTTTCTTAACTCTAGTTGGTTCTTTTACATGGCTGCTTATTCCTTTGTCAGGATGCCTTGTTTTCATGCTTTCTTAACCATTTTAAAATACATTTATTCTGTAGACTTTTGCAGGTTGTTCTACTCTATCAAGTCTTGAGGTGCTGGCCAGGCACGGTGGCTCACACCTGTAATCCCAGCATTTTGGGAGGCTGAGGCAGGCAGATCACCTGAGATCTGGAGTTTGAGACCAGCCTGGCCAACATGGTGAGATCCTGTCTCTACTAAAAATATAAAAATTAGCCGGGCATAGTGGTGCGCACCTGTAATCCCAGCTACTAGGGAGGCTGAGGTAGGACAATTGCTTAAACCCGGGAGAAGGAAGATGCAGTGAGCAGAGATTGCTCCACTGCACTCCAGCCTGGGCGACAGAGTGAAACTCTGTACCTCCCAAAAAAAAAAATACTTGAGGTGCTATGCCTTTTATTGTGTGTGTGTAGTCAGTGTGCATGTACGTTGACTCACTGAGTGGATTTTTTTTCACTTGTGTATTTTCTAAAATTTTCTTGTGAGTCCAGTAAGTCTTCCTTTGTGGGAATTGTGAGATTGTTTCTCTAGAGTGAGTTTCTGTTGCTTCTGTCAGGTTTCCAGAGTCATTACTTTATTGACTGAAGAAAAATTTTATATTGGTTTAGAAGTTTTCACCCAAAAAATCAGGTGGCATAAATTCAAATCCAAATCTGTATGAGGGTCAGGGCTGTGGTTAAGGTTTTACCAGGGAGAGGTTTTTCCCTGTGAGAGCTTCGGTAGAGAACAAGCTTCCTTGATATTTGCCTACGATGGCGGGTGGTGATTGGTTGGTTGGTTGGTTTTCCCTAATCTTCTCTTTTGCTGTCTGAACAGCTCTATGAGACTCCTAGCTTTATTCATAGCTCTTCTTTCCGATTCCCTTCTCAAAAGTCCTAATGTCTTTTTTCCTTCCCTGGTCTGGGACTTAAAATACAAGGCTTAGCCTTTATCAGCTCTGACAACAACTCGCCAAAACATCGACTACATACTTACTTTTCATTATTTCTAACATTTGAGGATTTCAGCTCCTTGTGAGCCCAGTTCTGCCTTTAAAAACATTTAAAGTTATGACATACTTTAGGCATCACTTTTAGGTATTTGTAGCAAGAGGATTTTCCTATTGGATTAACCCACCATTTTGCTAGAATGAGAGATCTTTAGTAGTTTCCTTTTAAAATCAGTTAACATACATAAAACTGTGAGCTGATTTAAAGAAAAACTTGTAGTAAATACTAGGAAAGGTATTAATGGTGAGCAGGTTGGGCTCCTTGATAAGCAGACTCTAGGAGTCAGGGTTTTTGTTAAGAAGTGACCTTCAGGGCCGGGCGCCGTGGCTCACGCCTGTAATCCCAGCGCTTTGGGAGGACGAGGCGGGCGAATCACGAGGTCAGGAGATTGAGACCATCCTGGCTAGTACGGTGAAACCGTCTCTCCTAAAAATACAAAAAATCAGCCAGGCGTGGTGCAGGTGCCTGTAGTCCCAGCTACTCAGGAGGCTGAGGCAGGAGAATGGCGTGAACCCTGGAGGCGGAGCTTGCAGTGAGCGGAGATGGCGCCACTGCACTCCAGCCTGGGCGACAGAGCGAGACTCCGTTTCAAACAAAAAAAAATTAAATAAATAAAAAATTCAAAAAAAGTGACCTTCAGAACCACATCTAAAGAAGAAGTTGGACTGGGCAGAGGGAGAAACTGCGATGCGGCTCACTTGGCTGCAAGAGAAACACCTGGCTGACCCCACAGGTGGAGCTCTGTGGAGCTAAAATGGCCTGTTAGAGTTGTCTCAGGTTAGGGTTAGATGATCCTGCCTTCATACTCCTGTATCAACTGCCCATTGGAAGTGAGCTGCCCCAGGAAGGAGGCATGACCTTGGCTATGCAGCACTCTGTAGCTGAAAACAGTCCCTTCAGAGACTGACTGCCAAAGGCTGTCTGGAGACTGTACTCCAGCAATTGGGCAAATAGTTCCTCGTTGAAGGGGGTCTGAACAGCACTTCACAGTGTCCATTCCAAATATGCCGAAAAATAATCAATAAAATGGAATACAAATGTTAAATTTAGCCTAGCTGGTCACAGGCCCCAGAAGCAGCAAAAAGGAATGCCAAGACTGACTTAAGACAAGGTTCCAAGATACCTCCCTTCAACTAAGAGCACAGTGGTGATTGGGTATGATCATCAAAATTAATGATGATTAATTCTAAGGGGTGCCAGGAAGGACATGGCCTGTAGTGTCCCAGTGGCCTGCAGGAATAGGCTCCACTGTTCCTACTGCATGATTGGTTATTGATTTGTCTTGCTAACAATTTAATACAAATAATTATTCTTTTAGACTTCATTCTGACTCATATGGAAGAATTAGTTGTTGAAGTTATGGTGTTAAAATACCCTGAGGAAAAGTGAACATGCCATTTCAGAAAAGGTAATGGATGGGAAAGCATCATGTTCAACTATAAAATACTATCCAAATGTACTCTAAAAACGTTAAGCCTTATTATTTTTATGTAGCACTATATTGTAACACAGCATACAGAGAATGCTAAATTTGGAGTTAGATCTAGTTTACATCCTAGCTCTCTACAAAAAGAATTCAACTCAATGTAATTCAGCAAATATTTCTTCATTCCAACTATGCGACAGATACAGTGCCAGGCACAGATCTTGCCTTTAAGCTATGGGGGTATAAATGCTATTTGTTATATGTGAGAAATTCTGGGTAAAGAGACAAGTGGCAAAATTCCAAAAATGGCTAAATAGTTTTCTCTGTTTTTAAAATGTAGAGAAATTTATTTATATTCTGGAACTATAACTTGATGTTAATCTCTTTAATTTTTAGAACAGATTATTATATGTGTTTTGTGAGCATTCCATTAAGAATATTTAATCACTAAGAATTAGAAAGAATTTTTCAGAGTAAGTTAGATCCTCTTTCTCTTTTGTGAAGGACCGGTAGGTCTGTGGAATAGCATTTATAGAACACCTATATCTCAAGCATATCCTGTGCACAAAATGTTGAAATGGGAACTAAATGAGAATAGAGTTCAATAAGGTTCTGAGCCAGTCTGATAATCATGTGTGACTCATATTCTTGTTTCATTCCACATTTATGAAGTTCAAACTCTCCTCTAGGGAAGGTAGCTTCTCCGTGGCTTCCTCTACTTTCTTAACTCCTAACTAAATAGGTACTGTTCCCAAGCTGTGTCGCATGGACCCACAGTGAGACTTAATATCTCTTTGAGTTGTCCCAAAAGGATATTTACTCTTACAAAACGTTTATGAGGAATACACATTTTATCTAAGATTTCATAGAGCAGAAGAGAAGATGAGTTATCCTAGGAACAAAAACAATTTTTAATGGTCACCTTAGACATTGCTGATTTAAAAATATCAGTTGGAATCCCCCAACTTTGAAGTTTCACTAACTTTTCAGTTTAGCGCAGCCAATCACCATCTTTCTTGCTCCTCACATCTGCTGTTTTCATAGTTCTTCTCCTGTTCTTTTCTTCTCACCCTTTCAAAAACAAAATGTCAACGTTCCTCTCCCTAGTTCTGTAGGGCAATGTGTTTCCATCCTTGAAGACTTGGCATCAGCTGACACCAGGCTTCTGTGTTGCAGGGAGGTGGGAGAGCAGGAGGGGGTGTTTACCAGCCACGAATGCTTGTTAAGACATGACCCCAGGCCCTCGGTACACTGCCATATAAAGGCAGTGCACACTGTATAAGACATTCTAGTAAACAGAATTTTTCACCCACATCACATGCAGATTTTTATCTTATCTATATTTGGTCAGATATTCCTGACCAAATAATTACAATTACCCACCCACCAATAAGATACCCAATCAACAACAAAATTCTAAAGATTTCTGGTGTATTACTGCGGGCCCTAGGTGCTAAATTTGGCCCATCTTGCTAACTTCTCTAACAAGAACATGGGTAAAAGATTGGAAGTGATATGCTTGTCAAAATTTCGAATGACAGAAAGCTAGGAGAGAATAGCTAATGAATTCGTTAATGCAATCAATAGGTTGGAATAGTGGTCCAAAATGAAGTTTAATCCATATAAATGTAAACTGCCTGTTAATGCAAAATACGCACAGTGAAGTTTAATACACATAAATGTAAAATGTTACACTTAAATTCAAAAATGTAGACAAACACATAAGGATTAGGAGACACCTGGCTGTGTTGGTCAATTTCATGTGTCAATTTGGCTTGGCTATCATCCTCAGTTATTCAAACAGGAATCTAGTTGTTGCCATGATGCTGTTTTGTAGCAATGATTAAAACCCATCAAAAGGAGATTATTCTAGATAATCTGGGTTGGCCCGATTCCATCAGTTGCAAAGCCTTAAGAATGGAACTGAGGCTTCTCTGAGGAAGAAAAAAATTCCACCTGTGGATAGCAGCTTCAGCTCATGCCCAAGAGCTCCAGCCTGTTCTCCCTGAGAGCCTGCTCTTTAGATATGGGACTTGCCCCGCCAGCCCCACAATCGCATAACAGTAGGAAGCCACTCACTTGCAATAAATTCCTAAGTATAGACATCTCCTACTATTTTTTTTTTAAATCTTTTTCTGGTTGAACCCTGACCACTACACTGACTTAGTACTTTTAGGTGAGGACCTCTAACATTCCCTTTTACTCTTAAGATTCTGAAACTTCACTTTTACTAACTATGCTTCTACTGTGTGCCACTAAAAGGTCTTTATCCTTTTAGTTCATGCCATCTAATCTCCCCTGTCTGGAAAGCCAGGTGTGTTGGATATCCTCTAATTGCCTTTGCCTTTTATTTATTTATTTATTTATTTTTTTTGAGACGGAGTCTCGCTCTGTCGCCCAGGCTGGAGTGCAGTGGCCCGATCTCAGCTCACTGCAAGCTCCACCTCCCGGGTTCACGGCATTCTCCTGTCTCAGCCTCCCGAGTAGCTTGGACTACAGGCGCCTGCAACCACACCCTGCCAATTTTTTGTATTTTTAGTAGAGACGGGGTTTCACCGTGGTAGCCAGGATGGTCTCGATCTCCTGACCTCGTGATCCTCCCGCCTCGGCCTCCCAAAGTGCTGGGATTATAGGAGTGAGCCACGTGCCCGGCCTTTTTTTTTTGAGACGGGGTCTCCCTCTGTCGCCCAGGCTGGAGTGCAGTGGCGCAATCTCAGCTCACTGCAGCCTCCGCCTCCTGGCCTTAAGTGAACTTCCTGCCTCAACCTCCCAAGTAGCTGGGATTACAGGCACATGCCACCACACCCGGTAATTTTTTGTATTTTTGGTAGAGACAAGGTTTCACCATGTTGGCCAGGCTGGTCTCAAACTCCTGAGCTTAGGCAATCCACCCACCTTAGCTTCCTGAAGCGCTTGGATGACAGGCATAGGCAATGGCCACCGGCCTTCTGATTGCCATTCTAGATCCCACTCCATCCTGCTCTGTGCCTTGGGACTCTAACTCCTAAGGACCACGCCACATCAATGGACTCCCTTTCCTTCCTGCTTCTGAAGAGATTTGCTTGAAGAGCATCACTAGCAGGAGGTATGAAGGGTAAGCAGGAAGTGAGGTGGGGCTGTTTCTTCCCTGCCTCCTCAATCCGGGTCTCTGCAGGCTGGCTTTGTCCTTGACTTGAGACCATAGTTCTGTCACAGAGCCTTCTCCACATACCTCTGGTAGCCACTACTGCCCTGTGGCACTTCAGGGCCATGGGGTGGTAATGCCAGTCCTGCTACTGGCCCCAGGGGGAACTTTGTGGTTTCCCTATATCCTGTCTACGCCTTTAGAAATAAATAGTCTCTTTATTAAACTCTTCTTAGATGACTCAATTTAAATGTGCTATTTGTTTCCTGCCAAATCCCTAACTTCAGTTAGCTAAGCATGTCAACATTTCAATGTCATATCTAGAGCCAATTCTTCAAATGGGCAGTGAACCAGTCTTTTGGAGCTAAATGTGAGGAAAAAATACGCTTAAAATATTAAGATTTAAAAACTTGAAAATCCTTGTCAAAGCCGGACTCTCAGAAAAAAACAGAGACTAACATCAATGAGTTCATCCAGCCCCAAAACTATTCTCTTTCTTCTCCATAACCCATGGTTCATAACCCATGGTTCTCAATTTCTATCTATTGCTCTTATTAGCAGTGATCACTTTTCTGTATTTACTTGTGTCAGAAGAACACATTTTGTGATTATCAACCTTCCTTATTATCATCAGTACAAATTCTGAATCTAAAATAGTGGGTAACAGCCCGGGCAACATAGCAAGCCCTCGTCTCTACTAAAAATTTAAAAAATTAGTTGGGCCTGGTGGCACACACCTGTAGTCCCAGCTACTCAGGAGGCTGAGACAGGAGTATCTATTTTTTTTTTTTTTTTGACGGAGTCTCGCTGTGTCACCCACGCTGGAGTACAGTGGCGCGATCTCGGCTCACTGCAAGCTCCGCCTCCCAGGTTCATGCCATCCTCCTGCCTCAGCCTCCCGAGTAGCTGGGACTACAGGTGCCCACCACCGTGCCTGGCTAATTTTTGTATTTTTAGTAGAGACGGGGTTTCACTGTGGTAGTCAGGATGGTCTTGATCTCCTGACCTCGTGATCTGCCTGCCCCAGCCTCCCAAAGTGCTGGGATTACAGGCGTAAGCCACCGCGCCTGGCCTGACAGGAGTATCTTTTGAGCCCAGGGTGTGGAGGTTGCAGCGAGCCAAGATCATGCAGCTGCACTCCAGCCTGGATAACACAGTGAGTCCCTGTCTTAAAAAAATAAAATAAATTAAAATAAAACAAAGGTAGAAGCCTGCAGAATTTAATGCTTTTTTGTGTATAAATATTTATGACTATATCCTAAGACTTCTCAGAAAGTAGCTCTAAAATTTGATTTTATATTGCATGTAGTCATTTTAAATTTACATGTGAAAAGATATTCTACTTACAATGATTCTTATTTCTCTTCAAGATATCTTTATTTTGAAATCCTTTTATTCTTATTTTACGTTGATTCTTCTTTTTCTCCAGGAGATTTTCTCTTTTATTGATTACATTACTAGATGTTCTTTGTTCCAATATGTGTGATAAATATTGTTTGATTTCGTTCACTGATACCTACAAAGAAAAAGACTGTTGCTCATTTTGTCCATGTGTGAGTTTTTTTCAAATGAAACAACAGGAAAGTGAAAAATTCATATATTCATGGCAAAAATACAAGCTTAATGCAATTACTCTAATTCTTGCTTTTTTCAAATCAAAATGACAGATGGCTTACTTTGCTTTAGAAATCCATATGTTTTATGAATAAAAACCTTTTAAATCTATTATATTGTCATCTGAACTGCAGAGCCAAGCATTAAAAGCTAAATGTTATAAATAAAATAGTAGGAGAATTTAACCAATTTACCTTCCACTGGTAAGTTGTCATGGTAATGTCAATCGTGTTAGCTAAAAAAATGAAGACGTTGATATTACCTTACACATTACAACAAATTTATAATGGGTGGAAAGTACAGAAAATCTTCTGACTGGCTTTGAAAAAACAATATTTCCCAAAAGTCCTTTTCAGAAGTTATATAATTACAATTAATCTTTTTTAAGTAGGGTAATAGTTTTAGCGGGTTATTTCTGAGTAGTAGAAAATAATGCAGGAATTAAGGTAGAAAAATCTTTATGGAAGTAAATATTCATGATTTACCTACATAATTTTCTGGGTAAATTATACTGAAACATTAAAATTTTTCCTTTGTCAATTATTATTATTATTATTATTTTTTGAGACGAGTTTCACTCTGTCACCCAGGCTGGAGTGCAGTGACACAATCTTGGCTCACTGCAACCTCCGCCTCCCGGGATCAAGTGATTGTCCTGCCTCAGCCTCCCGAGTAACTGGGACTACAGGTGCATGCCACCATGCCTAGCTAATTTTTGTATTTTTAATAAAGACAGGTTTCACCATGTTGACCAGGCTGTTCTCAAACTCCTGACCTCAGGTGATCTGCCCGCCTCGGCCTCCCAAAGTGCCGGGATTACAGGCATGAGCCACCACACCCGGCCCTCTTTGTGAATTACTGCTTCTAAGAAGAGTCAAGACTTTTTGTTTGCTTTTTTTTCCTTTTCTTCAGTATAGTTTAAACTTTCTTTTCTGGCATGCTTAAATCCTTTGAGGTGGTAGCAAAGACATCAGAGCAATGACCCAGGGGCCAGAGCAAGCAGAAACATGAAGCCATGTAAAGGACTTTTTAAAAACAGCTTTAGGCTAGGCGGGGTGGCTTACATCTGCCAGCATTTTATGAGGCGGAGGCGTCCGGATTGCCTGAGGTCAGGAGTTTGAGACCAGCCTGGCCAACATGGTGAAACCCCGTCTCTACTAAAAATACAAAAAAATTCGCCAGGCCTGGTGGTGTGTGCCTGTAATCCCAGCTACTTGGGAGGTGAGGCAGAAGAATTGCTTGAACCTGCGAGGCGGAGGTTACAGGGAGCTGAGATTGCGCCACTGTACTCCAGCCAGTGTACTCCAGAGTGACTCTCAAAAAATAAAATAAAATAAAAAATAAAAATAAAAACAGCTTTAATGAGATATAATTCACATATTATAAATTATATATTAACCCATTTAAAGTGTACAATTCAATGGTTTTTTAGAATATTCACAGACATGTGCAACCATTACCACAGTCAATTTTAGAACATTTTTATCACCTTAAGAAAAAACCACAAATCCTTTAGCTATCACCTTCCCTGTATTCCCATCCTCCCTACCCCAGCCCTAAGCAACCACTAATCTATGTTTTACCTCTATAGATTTCTCTATTGCGGACATTCATATGAATAGAATCATATAGTATGTGATTTTTGTGTGTGACTGGCTTCTTTCACTTAGATTTGTTTTCAGGGTTAATCCATGTTGTAGCATGTATCAGCACTTCAATTCTTTCTATGGCCAAATAAAATAATATGCTCCATGCTGTCATTCAGGGACCCAAGCAGATATTAAATAGATACTGTGCCAGCTTCAACATGTGGATTCCAAGGTCTCCTGGAGCATCAGTATCTAGCAGACAGAAAGAGAAAGAGCCTGGAAGACTATGTGGAGAAAAGGTTTCTGTTTTGTTTTGCTTTGTGTCATTTGGTTTGCTTTGCTTTCTTGGTTTGCTTTGCTTTCTTTAATAGGCCAGACCTGGAAGGGGCACATAGTGCTTTCAGCTACTTTCTTTTTTTAAATTTTAAATTTTAACTGAAATTTATTAGATGTTTAGTAAGTACATAATAGCTCAGTAAACCTAAGGTTTTTTTTTTGTTTTTTTTTTTTTAATTTCCACAGGTTTTGGGAGAACAGGTAGGATTTTGTTACATGAGTAAGTTCTTTCATGGTGATTTGTAAGATTTTGGTGCACCCATCACCCAAGCAGTATACACGGAACCCAATTTGTAGCCTTTTATTCCTCATCCTCTTCCTACCCTTTCCCCCCAATTCCCCAAAGTCCATTGTATCATTCTTATGGCTTTGCGTCCTCATAGCTTAGCTCCCACTTATGAGTGAGAACATCCAATGTTTGCTTTTCAATTTCTGAATTACTTCACTTAAAATAATATTATCCGGTCCCATCCAAGTTGCTTTGAATGCCATTAACTCATTCCTTTTTATGACTGAGTAGTATTCCATATATATATATATATATATATATATATATATATGTCACAGTTTCTTTATCTGCTCGTAGATTGATGGGCATTTGGGCTGGTTCTGTATTTTTGCAATTGTGAATTCTGCTGCTATAAGCCTGTGTGCAAGTATCTTTTTTGTATAATGACTTCTTTTCCTGAGTAGATACCCAGTAGTGGGGTTGCTGAATCAAATGGTAGTTCTACTTTTAGTTCTTTAAGGAATCTTCACACTGTTTTCCACACTGGTTGTTTTAGTTTACATTCACATAGCAGTGTAGAAGTGTTCCCTTTTCACCACATCCATGCCAACATCTGTTTTTTTTGATTTTTTGATTATGGCCATTCTTGTAGGAGTAAGCTGGTATCACATTGTGGTTTTGATTTGCATTTCCCGCTTTCAGCCACCTTCTATTAGCCCCACCTAATTGCAAGGTGGCCAAGAAACATAATCTATTTAGGTATCTGGAAGAAGAGAACATGGATTTTGATAAGCATCCTGCACTCTCTAGTATAGTGGAATTATCATATGTTATTGCCATTTAACTTTAACTTTTCAGTTCAACAATAACTAGCATCTAAGTTGAGGAGGCAGTACAAGTTTGGCAAATGCCTGTGATTGATGTTTCTACTGGCTTCTTTACAGAGGTCAGTGTTTCTTGACTTTGGGTTTCTCTCTCATCCTGAACAACAGCAGAACACAGTCAGCGAGACCAAGTATTAGGGAGCCTTGGAAGACAGAGAGGCTTTCTCTGACTCTCCAAGGCATCCAGAGATTAAATAATTTAATAACAAGCATTTTTGGAGCATTGCTCTCAGTCCCTGCTCTCAGAGCCAGGGATACAGCCAAACCAACCAACCAAACAAACAAAGTCTCTGCCCTCTTGCAGCTGATTTTCTGCCAGGGAAGATAACAGTCAACTGATAAAAGGAGGTGTTTTTAAAAAGGGAAAGGGGAGGGAAGTGATAAAAGTTAGTGTTATTTGATACAGGGTGGAGAAGTTCTATGATTACATTTGAGTAGACCCCTGTGGGAATGGAGGGAGTTAGCCATGCAAATAAACCTCAGGAAGGGAGTTCTGACAGAGGGAATGGCAAACGCAAAGGCACCGAAGCAGGAACACACAGGTGTGCAAGGAAGACAGGGTAACTGGAGCAGAGTGAGTGGGGTGAGGAGAGGGGGAAATAATGAGGCAGAGAGGCAGCGCTGGGGCCAGGTTCAGGATTGGGAGTTGTGTTCTGTGTGAATGGGAGCCCTATGGAGGGTTCTGAGCAGAGGAGTGATATTAACTGACTTAAATTTCAGAAGTATCATTCTGGCTCATGTGTGGAGAATATGATATCGTAGAGATGGAGTGGGGAAAAGAGGCCAACTGAAATAAGACACTTGAGAATTGATGGTGACAGTGAAGAAAGAAGATGGTAGAGGGGGAAATGGTGATAGTGGTTGTGGTTTGTTTCTGGAGATATTCCGGAAACATTGCTGACAAGATTTTCTGTTGAAGGGCTTATCATGTGAATTTTAGTTTTTAAACAGCAAATGCAATAAAAGCATGTTTGTAAAACTCTCCTGGGCCCATCTATAGACTAGCTATAGCTCTTCATCGGAGAAAGAAGCTGTGTTTTGATAGTCTCTGACATCTTCACTTGCCCTCTGCCTCTTCACTTCCCTGTATCTTGAAGCTCTGAAATAGCCTTTGCCAAAATTATGACAGCGAGAAAATTATGACATTGAAAGAGATCTGACCTAACCAACTCCATCTTACTTTTAACCTCCAAACTGCCTTTGGTCATTCCTGGGTGTGAGCTAAGCTAACTTTGGGAGAAATGATAATAGCCCTTCCCAAAAACTAAACCACCTTTGTAAAACTAATGAAAGCCCACCAGGTTAGGAGGATGACAGGGGCCCAAATTCTGCTAAGATGTAGGCATAGTTCAATGATAACCAGCCACAATTCTAGAGGTCACAAGATTTACAACTTCCCCAATGACTCCTGTAAATAACGTCACTATTTTAGAACATAAGATTGGCCTTTTGAGATGTCTTTTGAGGCCCACCTGTACCAGTGACTCCTCTGTGGTCCCCATCCAGAATTGGATTCAGTGCATAAAGACTGTTTTCCACACCCAGATGATTACATCCCCAACCAATCAGCAGCACCCATTCCCTAACCTCCTGCGCACCAAACTATCCTTGAAAATCCCTAGCCTTGGAATTTTCAGGGAGGTTGATTTGAGTGATAATAAAACTCCAGTTTCCTGTTTAGCTAGCTCTATGTATATTAAGCCCTTTTTCTATTGCAATTCCCCTGTCTTGATACATCTATCAGGGCAGAAGGCAAGATGAACCCATTGGGTGGTTACAGATTCACACTGGATAAGTTTTTCTCAAGCATCCCTTTGAACATATTATTGCCCAACTCAAACCTTCAGTTCTCAGGAACAACAGGATAAAATCAAACCACTTTGCACAAAATCTAAGATTCCTCACAGTCTGACCTAAAAATGTCACAGTGAGCTTGTTTCTTACTACTACCACACCTACACAAACGCTGGTGACAGCCAAACTCTTCTACTCGCTGTTCCACAGATAGAATAGATTCTTTCCTATTTCCTTGTTTTTACTTAAATAGTTTTTATTGTCTCTTCTTTCCTGTTATCTCCAATGTTACTCCTGCTTCAAGGCCAAACTAAGAATCTTTTTCCCCAAGACTCGTCAGTATCACTGTGACCCACGGTGATGGCCCTCCCTCTGAACTTGTAGTTTCTTTTCTTCTTGGTTAGCAGTAATAAGACAGCCAAATGCCTAGGCAGGTGAAAAAGGGGTCCTCGAAGAATCTCCAACCCGCCCAAGTGTTTATATCAGATGCTTTTGTGCAGATGAGCGACTGGAGCCCGACATGCGCACTGGGGGAAGTGGGTGGAGCCAGGAGGAATTCGTGCCTTACAAAGTCTAGGAGCCTGCTCTCTTCAGCTGGTGTGGTGACCCAGGAAACAATCTAGGAGGTGGTGGGGGCTGGCTAGCAGGAACTCCATCTCGCTTTGCTGAGTTTATTTTTTCCTTTTGGCCCAATAAAACCCTGCTCTACTCACCCTTCAATGTGTCCATGTGCCTAAATTTTCCTGGTCGTGTGACAAGAACCTGGGTTTTAGCTGAACTAAGGAGCAAAATTCTGCAACAGTAGCTCACTGCTCTGCATTCTCTAAAGCTGACCTCCTAGTACATCACATATTACATGTTTTATCTACTCAATTATTTATAGACACTTTGTAAACCTTTGGGTATATTTCTCATGTAAAATAGGCTGCCTTGAATCAAGGGAAGTTTAATGAATACGTGAGTTTCTTTATTTTGGGGAAACCTCTTGTTTCCTTAAAGGAAGGAACGTGTTTCACAGGAGAAACTAAAAAGACAGAAGTCTTTGAGGAAAGAAAGTTTGAATTTATCTTGCTACACATTTGATTGTAATTTATTTGTGGCTAATGTCTGCTTTTTATTCCTAGAGACACTTCCAAAGTAGGACCCAGTCCTATGGTACTATGCTTGAAGGCAAAAACAAACAAACCCACAAACAAAAACAGTGCTGGGAGGCAGAAAACCGTTTTTTCTTTTTTCTTTTCTTGAGAGGGAGTTTTGCTCTGTTGCCCAGGCTGGAGAGCAGTGGTGCGATTTCAGCTCACTGCAACCTCCACCTCCTGGGTTCAAGCGATTCTCTTGCCTCAGCTTCCTGAGTAGCTGGGATTACAGGTGCGCACCACCACACCTGGCTAATTTTTGTATTTTTAGTAGAGATGGGGTTGCACCATGTTGGTCAGGCTCGTCTCGAACCCCTGACCTTGTGATCTGCCCACCTCGGCCTCCCAAAATGCTGGGATTACAGGCGTGAGCCACTGCGCCTGGTCCAGAAAACCTTTTTAATAGCTTCTAGTTTAAGAGTCTGTCAGTCTGCTAAGGCTAGACTTTGACTTAAGAGTTTTTACATTGTTTTGTTTGGATGAAAATTAGTTTTATTCTCAAA
Source organism: Pan troglodytes (assembly GCF_028858775.2). Lineage (NCBI taxonomy): Eukaryota > Metazoa > Chordata > Mammalia > Primates > Hominidae > Pan > Pan troglodytes. The sequence continues at coordinate 20,464,744 of NC_072419.2, forward strand.
ACAACACACAATTTAACTTTTTAAACACAAGAAACTTTGAGTACATGTTAACATATAAACATATCTTATTCACAATCATCCATTCCAATTGCCAAACCCCAAAATAAATGTTATAGATTATAACAATTTAATTGACATTCCTCACATCGTATTTTCTGTTTACCATTTATTAGCTGTGTCTAACTGTGAGCAAATTAATTAACCTCTCTGTGACTTACTTTACCCCTCTATAAAATAGGGGTAATAAATTGCCTATCTCATTGGGATGTTTTGAGGATCAAACGAGTTAATACATGTGAAGAGCCTTGGACACTGCAAGCAGTCAATAAATATTAACTGTTATTACTATATTAACTATATATGTTTTCTGTTTAAATACATTTTTCTGTTTTTCTGTTTCAGATTCTAACATACTAGAATCTGGGACCTCTGGCTATTTAATTTGCTCTGTTTGTCAGTAAATGCAGGTGTTCTGAGTCTTGGAAATCAGTAAACATCATTTGTTTTATTGAAATATAGTGGGTTTTTTCTTTTTGGTTTGTTTGCTTGTTTTTTTTTTTTTTTTTTTTTTTTTTTCTGAGATGGAGTCTGGCCCTGTCACCTGGGCTGGAGTGCAATGGCACAATCTCAGCTCACTGCAACCTCCACCTCCTGGGTTCAAGTGATTCTCCTGCCTCAGCCTCCTGAGTAGCTGGGATTACAGGTGTGTGCTACCATGCCCGGCTAATTTTTTGTATCTTTAGTAGAGATGGGGTTTCACCATGTTGGCTGGGCTGGTCTTGAACCCCTGACCTTGTGATCCACTCACCTTGGCCTCCCAAAACACTGGGATTACAGGCGTGAGCCACCACGCCTGGCCAAAATATAGTGTTTTTTAATCTCTTAAGCAGAATATCTGAAAAATGTTTTACTAGTAGAAAATACTTATGTGTCATACATTTTCTGAACTAATTTCTTTCAAAGACACTGAACAGCAATTTTAGCATATCCTAGGCCTCTGTGGCTGCCTAGGCTGTATTTGATGCTAAATATTTCAGCCTCCAAATCCCATACTTAAACTAGAAGCTATTAAAAAGGTTTTCTGGACCAGGCGCAGTGGCTCACGCCTGTAATCCCAGCATTTTGGGAGGCCGAGGTGGGCAGATCACAAGGTCAGGGGTTCGAGACGAGCCTGACCAACATGGTGAAACCCCATCTCTACTAAAAATAATAGAATTTCAATAGCAGCAACATGACTGATGCTAATGGGACTATTTTAATAGCCTCCACAAATAGTTTTTTGAGCGGCAACAAGTCTAAAATAGTCATGGAATGAAACACCCTTATTCTTTTTTTTTTTTTTTTTTTTTTTTTGAGACAGAGTTTTGTTCTTGTTGCCCAGGCTGGAGAGCAATGGCATGGTCTCAGCTCACTGCAACCTCCACCTCCCAAGTTCAAGCAATTCTCATGCCTCAGCCTCCCAAGTAGCTGGGATTACAGGCACACACCACCATGCCCAGCTAATTTTTGTGTTTTTAGTAGAGATGGGGTTTCGCCATGTTGGCCAGGCTGGTCCCAAACTCCTGGCCTCAAGTGATCCACCTGCCTCGGCCTCCCAAAGTGCTGGGAATACAGGCGTGAGCCACCGCGCCTGGCCAAAACCCCTATTCTTTAAAAGTCATACAAAAAGCACTGATTAACTCATTCAATACATTTATGCTAGGCATTCACTAGGAATTGAAGATATAGTGACACATAAGACAGAAGCATTTTCTGATCATATGGAGCTTCCATTTGTCTGTAAGAAATACAGCAACCAGTAAACAAATAAATGAACAAGTTAGTATCAGATATCCATACATGCTATGAAGAGAATAAAGCAAGAAAATGTAAAAAGTCAAATATGGGGTGAAGAGGGGTTGGTGCATAATTTTGATTGGGTGTCCAAGAAAAGCCTTACAGAAGAGGTGACTTTGGAGCCAATAATTTAATGACAAAAAAGCAGTTCTGCAAAGTTATGAAGGCAGAGCATTCCGGGCAGAAAGGACAGCAAGTACGAATGCCCTAAAGTGGGAACAAACTTGTATGTTCCAGGAATGGAAATAACTCCCAAGTGGCTGAAGGAGTGTGAGCCAAGGAAAAAATTATCAAAGAGAAAGACACAGAGAGAAGTAGCGGGTGATATCATACAGGGACATGGTAAGGAGGTGGCATTTTACTGAAGGACAAGAGGAAGATATTGCGATCCTAGGTGACAAGCTCTGATTGATGTTTTAGAACAAAAGACTATTCTGGCTGACATGTGAGGAACAGATTATACAGCATCATGAGTGGGAGCAGGGGCTGGGCGTGGTGGCTCATGCCTGTAATCCCAGCACTTTGGGAGGCCAAAATGGGCGAATCACCTGAGGTTAGGAGTTCAAGACCAGCCTGGCCAACATAGCAAAACCCTGGTGGCAGGCACCTGTAATCCCAGCTACTTGGGAGGCTGAGGCAGGAGAATCGCTTGAACCCGGGAGGTGGAGGTTGCACTGAGCCAAGATCTCACCACTGCACTCCAGCCTGGGTGACAGAGCGAGACTCCATCTCAAAAAGAAAAAGAGTGGGAGCAGGAAGAACAGTTTGGAAACTATTGCAGTCAACTAGGCGAAGGATGATGTGACTCAGCTGAGTGCAGAAGCAATGGAGATAAATTATATGGGCAGACTTAGGGTATGTTTTAGAAGTTTAACAGTACTGACTCCATGTTAGAGAAAAGCTAGCTTGCTTGCTTGAATATAATTATTGTTTTGCTTGAGTGTGGAGATTATTCACTAAAACAGCCTTGAGAAAACAGGACCTTCAACAGAAATAAAAGACACAGACCAACAACTCTGGGAATGAGCTGACCGGCCTCATAAGAACAGGTTGATGGCCCCTGCAGAAGGTCACCGGCATTGACCTAGAAAGCAATGAGTAACTGCCTGCCTGAGACTGTGCACATTTCACAAGAATGTTTTGATATCACTTCCCCTCATTACTCTTAAAAATCCCTGATCTAGAGGGACAATTTGTAACGGTGGTCTTTGAATGCTAATTCACTGCCTTCCCCGGGTTTCTGGCTTCTTGAATAAAGCTAACTTTCCTTTCATCAAAGCTCTTTTCCTGAGTTTTTGTCTTTCAAGTGATGAGTGGCACAGTTACAGAAGTGGTGCAAATAAAAATGGAGATGGACTGAATACAGGGGTAAGAGAAAGGACAAAGTCAAAGATAACTTCTTGTTTTGGAGCGAGACCAGCTGAGTGATAGGAGATTCCATTTACAGATAGGAGATTACATTTACAGGGATGAAGAAGACTGGGGACAGATGAGATTTTTGGAGGGAATCAAAGTCTTCCCCCAACCCCCTAACAAGCAGACCTGTATATGTGGTAATACCTTCAAATTGGGTGCCTATATATGAAACATTAAATGTATTTGTCTAAGAGTAAAGAGTAAGTCATGTTTGATATGGAATGGGAAGTGAGCATCATCCCTCACAAATGATAGATAGGTGGGAAGTAAAAGAACTGGAAGGTGAGAATTCTTTGCCTGCCAGTCACTTACTTTTCCTAGGGCTCAACAATCAAAGACATTTCTTGTTTTCCTTAACAATCTATGTCCCTTTTTTCTTTCCTGGTTCATATCCCCCAAAATAGTCACTGTTCCTTGGCACTGTGTAATACATTAAATTCTGCTGATAAAGCTCTTGGGAAAAAGAGGAAATGAAAAGTAAGAGCTTATAGAAGGCATCAGTGAGGACAATAACAGTAGCAAACCAAGACTAGCTGGTCACCTTCTCACCAGTGGTCTTTGTTTAGGTAAATGAATGAGATGCTATCGAGATATAATGTGGCAGAGAACACAGGCTGCTGCCATTGGTTTCACAAAAGGGAGAAATGAATTTCTACTTTTCCCACTATGTATAGATGCAGATTCCATATACTATGTTTAAACCACTATATTTCTAAAGAGTATGAACACTAGTGCCCCAGACACTAGTGAAGAAAGTCAAGAGCAAGTGAAAAACAAAGAAAATGAGTTTTTCTATAAGAAAACTAGGTTTTTCTAGGTCATTGGTTCTTAAAGTATGGTCCCTGAAATCTGTTAGACGTGCAAATTATCTGCTCCACCTGAGGTCTACAGAACCAGAAACTCTGGGAGTGAAGTCCAGCAATCTGTGATTTAACAAGTCCTCCAGGTGAATATGATGCATCCTTAAGTTTAAGAACCCCTGCCCTAGGTAATAGTGGAAGAAGGTTATTAGTACATGAGAGTGAAATTGAAGTCCAACATTAAATAATACAAAAATTTAACATCAGTCATAATACAGTGAAGATATGTGTACATATAGCAAAGACTCACATAGAAGCAGATGTTTTAATTATGGTTTCTCATCAGAAATTGAAAATATGTCAGATTATTAGCTTTCTAGGTCTTAAATAAATGCATGTATGTTTGAAAAAAATGGGGGCTGGCAATTTTAAACTTTAAAATTAACTGTTTTAGTAGTTTTTCCTCCCTTAAAATAAGAGTTTATGAGATGTTTACATTGAAGCAAAGCTGTTTTTGTTAATGGACTTGATGTCTTTTATTTTTTTCCTAGGCTTTTCAATTAAGAATATAAAACAATCTCAGGATACATTTTCCTAACACATCTAAGATTTTTTAAAACAAAGCAAATATGTTAGATGTAATAACCACCCCTAAGTGAAAAGAATAATTATCCCTTGTAGAGAAGAAGTAACTCATTCAGTTACTTCAGCAAATTATCAGTAAAAATATTTCTTCCTCTTGGCAAAGCCATTGCTTATTATTTTATTGTGTATTTGCATATCCACCTTCTAATATCACCAAATAAGAATAGTAGACAGCTTCCTAAGGGTAAATTGTGAAATACAGGGAAATGGTAAAGTAGCAAATAAAAAGGAAAAAAGTGGCATGAGTGATATTAATAATACAGTGCTAACATAAGATTTATATTAACTGCTAATGCTTTCTGAAATTCAGAGAACATTAACAACTGATACTTACTGGAGTCTGTATTTATATTCTGTATTTACATGCAAGGAGCAGAAAATTATAGTTAAACATATAGCCATGTCAACTTTTCATGGTACAGGGAATACATGGATTATCAAAAGAGCTCTGGGTTTTTTTTTTTTTTTTCATTACTTTCAGCACTTCTTTTCTCTTAATTTTACTAGAGCTATTGATAGTTTCTGTTCATTCCTTGATACAAGGATTGCTAAATGACATTCATTCATTCACAAATATTTAGCAAGCACTTATTAAATTGTAGTGACTAATCAAGAGATATTTGTATCTCTGAGAACTATACAAAAAAGTAAAGAGTTCAGTTTCCTTTGGGGGAGTCAAAAGGGGAGTTAAGTAATGAGCAAGTTTGTAGACACATGATTACATGCAACAAGAAAGCAGATGAAGACCCAGTAGTCTGGGAGAGGAGTTAGAAAATGAGGGATGTGCTATTTTAGATTGGTGATTTTAAAAATTCATCAATTTTTATGGACTTAGAATGGGGGTGTGCATGCTGATTGGTCCGTGGGTGGGCTTGGAAAAAGCACCACTCAATTGGTTAAAAGGCATCATCCTGAAGGAACCAATTAAGAGAGAGAGAGAGTAAGATGCGGGTAGAACTTCTCATTCCAGGAGTGGACTCCATCCAGAATTGGCAGCTCGGTTTTCAGGCTTTAAACTCTCTTTGGCTTGAAGGTCAGGTCTCACCGGGGACCTGTCCCTGTCTGCCTAGGAATTTGTCTGTCTTCTGTTACTATCAGTACAAAGGCCCTGAGGTAGACAGACTTGGGTACTCCAGAGATAGCATGGAGGCCAACGTGACTGGAATAGGGTAGGAAATGGGGAGTATGGTCAGAGCTCAGAGAAAGAGCAAATGCCAATCATGTAAAGCCCCATGGGACTTGATGAAGAGTTTAGATTTTGTCTTAAGTGTAATGGAATACATACCGTGAGGTGAATAGGCTGCAATAGAGCAAAAATGCAGGAGATCAGAGAGTTGGCTACCACAGAGTCCAGATGGGTGAGCTGGTGGAGTAGTTAAAAGGGATTGGATTCTGGATATTTGAAAGACCAAGATAACTGGGATATTGTGTATGAGAGAAAGAAGCAGAGGGTGAGCTTAAGATTTTTGTTCTAAGCATCTGGTGGATGAAGCAGCCATTTACTGGCCTAGGAGATGTCAGGAAAGGAACAGGTTTGGAGTTCAGAAAAATCAAGAGTTCAGTAGTCAACATGTCAAGTCTCAGATCCATTTTACACATCCCAGTAGACATGTGCCTGAAGTAGTTTGTGTCTGGGGTTGAGGCAGTGCAGGTTATAGCTGCTGGTAGGTTGATAGAGTTGTTGATGGGTGGATATAGAATTGCTCTTCAAACTGTTTCCTTTTTTCAGTGTGAAAAATACAAAGCGTTTTGCTAAATGCATTATGATGGTGATTTCTGAAATTGGAGAACAAACAAAACCCAGGAAGGTCATCAGCTGAGATGTGTTGGAATTTTGGGAAGAAGGAAGAAGATATGAAACAGTGATCTTAGAGATGTGGAATAATAAATTTGACTAGGGAGATGTTCAGGTTTGCTGGGAAACACTGAAGGCCTCCTTAGTCTGTGGTCATGAAATTAAAATGAGACTGGTTGCCTGCTTCTCTTTATTCCCAGCCATGTTCAGCCACCCAGAAGGAGGAATTGAGTAGATGGAGAACTACATTTCATCAGGGTTAAGGTTTTACCAATAAATGAAATGGAGTGCAAGGGGAATAACTAAATGGAAGATCTATATGAGGAAGTGATTTCACAGCACCCTGCAATGTTAGCTGCAATTCCCAAATCCAAAAAAGATCTGAACACTGAAAGCTTTTTCATTAGTTTGGTGCTCAAAATCAGTTGGTGTGAAAACTTGACTGACCTTATGTTAGGTTAATTCTGTTCTTTATTCCATTTACTGTGATAGTCTTATGTTTTTCTGCATAACTATTAAGGAAAACAATGTATTTCCTGAATCTCTACTTGTGGTATTCTATAATATGTGAGGGGTGTGTGTATGTTTCTCTCTCCCTTTCTCTCTCTCTTTTACATTTGACATTATTTTACATTATTACACACTATGTACATTTTAACATATACATATATATATTTTTACATTTCTAAAAGTTTTTTAAGACTTTGAATTCTGCCTCACACTCTTCCAAAAAATTGCAGAGGAGGGAACACTTTCAAACTTATTCTATGAGGTCAGCATTACCCCAGTACCAAAGCTAGACAAGGACACTACCAGGAAAGAAAACTATAGACCAATATCTCTGATAAATACTGATGCAAAAATCTTCAAAATATTAGCAAACTGAATTCAGCAGCATATTAAAAAATTATTTACCATGACCAAGTGAGATTTTTTTCTGATATGCAGGGATGGTTCAACACATGGAAATTATGTAATATGTCACATTAACAAAATGAAAGAGGAGAAAAGCACATGATTATCTCGATGTAGAAAAAGAATTTGACAAAATTTGACATGCTTTTGTGATAAAAAGCATTCAACAAAGAATAGAAGGAAATTACCTCAACATAATAAATAAAGACCATATATGAAGGGTTACATACTCCATGGTTAATATCATACTCAATGGTTAAAGTTAATATCATACTCAACAGTTAAAGACCAAAAGCTTTTCCTTTGAGATAGGAACAAAGCAAGGATACCCACTGTTACTGCTTTCATTCAACATGGTACTGAAAGTCCTAGCCATAGCAATTAGGAAATAAATTTATCTAGGGAAAAGTTATAAGGAAAAAGTTATCCAAATTGGAAAAGAAGAAGTAAAATTATCTGTTCACAGAAGATATAATCTCATATGTAGAAATCCCTAGAGATTCTACACAAAAAAATTGCTACACATAAACAAAGTTTAAACAAAAGTTGCAGAATACAAAATCAATACAAAATAGTTGTGTTTCTATATACTACAAATGAAGAAGCCAATAAGGAAATTGAGAAAACAATTCCATTTAAAATAGCATAAAAAGGAATAAAGTACTTATAAAGAAACTTAGTCAAGAAGACAAAAGACTTGTATTAAAAAAACTATAAAACTTGCTGAAAGAAATTAAAGAAGACACTAACAAATGGAAATGATGCTGGTGGTGGCCCACCTGGAGCAGCCACTGCAGAAATGCCAGCTGCAGCAAGGGAAGCATGCTCAGGGCTGTGTGCTCCGCAGAGCCAGTGGAAGCTGGGAACAGGAGGGAGCCATGACCCATTCCGAGTTGGCCAGGTGGGAGCCCCACCTTCCTGGGCACAGCTGTAGCCGCCCAGTTGCGGCTGCAGACCCAGGCATCCCTGTGCTCTCGGGGCAAGAAACCCTCCCATCCCCCAGGCTTGGAAGTGCCTGCTCCCACTGCCTGGCCTCTCCCAGCACCTGGTACCTGCTGAGATTTTGGAGCAAAATTGAGGTGGAACCTGGGCACTGTTGCAATCCAGCTGGTGTGTGTGCACTTAGGGTGGTGCTGACATGCCAGCCCCCTGCTGCCTCAGCCCCCTCTGGACTTTGGGCACTGACGAGCATGGGAGGGAGGCTGAGGGGGTACTGAGGATGGCTCAATGCAGGCCTGCAGGTGCCACTCCACATGAACAGCCTGGGGACCATGGATGACATGTAGATGGCAGCAGGAGGCAGACAGGCTCCTGGGTGGAAAGGGGCAGGTCCCCATTGAAACCCCACCTTCAAGCCAGGAAGGACCTGAAACCTGGGGGCCAGGATCCATTCCGAGTGGAGTCTGCAGCTGGGAGTGAGAACTTACGGTGCTTTTTTTAGGCTGACCCATGGCCACCCATGGACCAATCAGCATGCACTTCCTCTCTTCTGAGCCCATAAAAACCCCCGGACTCAGCTAGACTCCGGCAGACATCAAGAAGACCTGCCTGCAGGTAGGAGCTACCCACTCCGTATCTCCACTCCACCGAGGGCTACAGAGATGATGGGATGACCTGCCTGCAGATGGGAGCTACCCACTCTGGATCTCATCTCCAGTAAGAGCTGTGTTCATCAGGACCACCTGTCTGCGGAAAGGAGCTACCCACTTTGGGTCTCCTGAAAGCTGTACTGTTGCTCAATGAAGCACCTCTTCACCTTGCTCACCCTCCAATTGTCTGCGTATCTCATTCTTCCTGGATGCAGGACAAGAACTTGGGACTCGCTGAATGGTGGGACTGAAAGAGCTGTAACACAAAAAGGGCTAAAACATGCCCCCCACACTGCAGGCAATGAGAAGAAGAGAAGAGCTGCAGCCCTTTTAGGAGCCTAGACCTAGGGACTCCCTGAGCCAGGGCTGTGACACCCTCTTTGGAGCACTGTGGTTTCTGGCATTTCCAAGCTTCTGGGCACCACTGTATTCCCTTCATCCAGATGCAGGTGCCCACAGCAAAAGCCACTTTGCAGTGCATCTGATCCAGCCACAGGTTTGCATGAAGCTGTTGCCTATGCCAGTGCCTGTAGCCGCCCACTCTGCCACAGCAGCTGGTGTGCCTGGCTGTGCACAGTGACTGGACCCCGTGCTCGGTCATGCACCCCTCGCCACTCCATGCTTGGCTTGCCCTTGGCAGTTGTGGGGTCCAGGCTGGTAGCATGAGCCAAGTGCAGCCTGCCAGGCCAAGTGGCCAGAATGAGCACAGCAGGTCTGAGCAAAACTTGGGCAAAGGTGCCACCAGCCACAGAGGCTTCCAGCTGGAAAAGTGACACTCCAAGGATCCTGTGACAGAAAGACACCTTGTGTTCATAGATTGGAAGTCTTAATATTGCTAAGATGTCAATACTATCCAATGCGATCTACAGATTTAATGCAATCCCTATAAAAATCCCAATGGCTTTTTTTTTTCAGAAATAGAGATATTTTTTCTAAAATTCAAATGAAATCTCAAGGGACTCTGAATATCCAAAACAATCTTGAAAAAGAAGAATAAAGTTGGAGGTCTTAAATTTCTCAATATCAACACCTATTACAAAATTACAATAGTCAAAAGAGTGTGGCACAAAGATAGACATATAGACCAATGGAATAGAATAGAAAGCCCGGAAATAAAGCTTCTCATATATGATCAAATGATATTAAAGAGTGCCAAGACCATTCAGTGGAGAAAGACAGTCTTTTTAACAAAACGTGCTGGGAAAACTGGATAGCCACGTGCAAAAGGATGAAATTGGACCTTAACTTATTTCATATACAAAAGTTAACTCAAAATGTATCAAAGACCTAAATACAAGACACAAAACTATAAAATACTTAGAAGAAAACATAGGAGAAAATTTTCATGACATTGGATTTGGTAATGATTTCTTGGCTATTGTTACTGAAACATCAGGGGTTTGGTCTAGGCCCTCCTGCATGCCACACAGAAAGCCAATGCACAGAAAACCAGTGATTGAGACAACTAGTATTGCCAAGGAAGAAGGCTTTAATGAGGATCAATCTCAAATCCATCTCCCTGACCAACTGAAACCGAGGGTTTATATAGCAGAGAAGAAATGAACAGAACTCAGATAAAACAAATATAAGTTTCAAGCTTTAAGACCAGAAGGGTCAATTTCTATGTTTATCCAAAAAACTATCTATGGAACTATTGGGTCAGTTTTAGTATAACACCAAAAGCCCAGGCAACAAAAATAAAAATTGATAAATTAGATACATCAAAATTTAAAACTCCTGTGTATGAAACAATACTATCCACAGAGTGAAAAGACAACCCACAGACTGGGAGAAAATATTTGCAAATTAGATAAGAAGTTAATATCCAGAATATATTTTAAAACTTCTACAACTCGCCAAATAATAAACTCAATTAAAAAATGAGCAAATGAATTGAATAGACATTTTTCCAAAGAAGATATGCAAATGGACATTAAGCCCATGGAAATATGCTCTGCATCACCAATTATTAGGAAAACAAAAATGAAAACCTCAATGAGCTACCACCTTACACCCTATTCGAATGGCTACTATAAAAACAAAACAACAGGCCGGGCACGGTGGCTCACCCCTGTAATCCCAGCACTTTGGGAGGCGGAGGCAGGCGGATCACGAGGTCAGGAGATCGAGACCATCCTGGCTAACACTGTGAAACCCCATCTGTACTAAAAATACAAAAAATTAGCCGGGCGTGGTGGCAGGTGACTGTAGTCCCAGCTACCGGGAGGCTGAGTCAGGAGAATGGCATGAACCCAGGAGGCGGAGCTTGCAGTGAGCCAAGATCGTACCACTGCACTCCAGCCTGGGCAACAGAGCGAGACTCTGTCTCAAAACAAAAAACAAAAAACAAACGACAACAACAACAAAAAACCAAACAAAAAAAAAAAAACAAGTGCTGGAGACATTAGAACACTTGTGGACTATTGGTGGGCATGTAAAATGGTGCAGCCACTGTGGAAAACAAATGATGATCAGACAACAAATTAAAAATGGAATTACTTTATAATCCAGTATTTCCACTTTTGAGTATGTGCCCAAAAGAATTGAAACAGGGTACTGAAGAGGTATTCATATGCCCATGTTAATAGCAGCATTATTTGCAATAGCCAAAATGTGTAAGCAATCAGCATTCATTAATGAATGAATGAATGAACTATGATTACATATTTCAGCTTTAAAAAGGAAGGAAATTCTGATACATGTATAGATTTTGAGGAGATTATGCCAAGTGAAATAAGTCAACTATTAAAAGAAAAATACTGTATGAACACTTAGATGAGGTACCTAAAGTAGTCAAATTCAGGGAGACAGAAAGTAGAATGTTGATTGCCAGGGGCTGGGGTGAGAGGGGAATGGAGAGGGTTTTGTTTTTTTTAACGGATATAGAGTTTCGGTTTTACAAGATGGAGAGTCCTGGAGATTAGTAGCACAACAGTGTGAATGTAATTAGCACTACTGAGCTGTACATTTAAAAATTGTTAAAATGCTAAATTTTATGTTATGTATATTTGACCACAATTTTTTAAAGCCTAATTTCTGAAACAGCTTTGTTCCCACAGGCTTTGGAAAAGATCCTGTGGTCCTGGGGTGATGAGGTATCAACTTTCAGCCAAGTAATAAGGGAAATGAGCATGTGAGGGGAACAATGAGCAGTAAAAAGGGCAAATCGATTTGAGGTCCTGGTGGGATTGAAGCATTTATGGAACAACCTGGAAAGATATCAGTGGCCATCAGAGACTTGGATACCTGAAATTTTCATCTGGAACAGGCACAGTTTAGATTATGACCATGGGAGTGTTAAGGAGGATGGGACTATTGGAAGCAAGAAGATGTAAGTAATGAAACTGAGCTGCTACGATTCATGAATACTGAAATCTCCAATGTAGACAGGAGCTCTCTGCTCCTGGGAGAGAAAGACCACGAGCTACATTTCTATCTTCATCTCTTACTACTTTCCCAATGAGAATGTGGCAATAGGGAGGGAGAAGGATACCTACCACCCTATCCTGAACCAATATAAGTGGACTGTGTTAGAAAATGCTTGAAAGGGTTACAGGGGAAGAAGTCGTCAGGAGACAACTAGGTTTCAGTTAAGATGAAGGGAAAGGAAACATTTGGAGAAGTACGACCCTGAAGTTAGGTGATTAGAAAGAAAATACTGATTAGAGGCCGGGCGCGGTGGCTCACACCTGTAATCTCAGCACTTTGGGAGGCCGAGGCGTGCGGATCACAAGGTCAGGAGATCGAGACCATCCTGGCTAACACGGTGAAACCCCATCTCTACTAAAAATACAAAAAAATTAGCCGGGTGTGGTGGCGGGCGCCTATAGTCCCAGCTACTCGGGAGGCTGAGGCAGGAGAATGGCGTGAATCTGGGAGGCGGAGCTTGCAGTGAGCCGAGATAGCGCCACTGCACTCCAGCCTGGGCGACAGAGCGAGACTCCGTCTCAAAAAAAAAAAAAAAAAAAAAAAAAAAAAAAAAAAGAAAGAAAGAAAGAAAGAAAGAAAATACTGATTAGAAAGAAAATACAGTGTATTTGCTCACTCCTGTAATCCCAGCACTTTGGGAGGCCGAGGCAGATGGATCACGAGGTCAGGAGATCGAAACACAGTGAAACCCTGTCTCTACTAAAAATACAAAAAATTAGCTGGGCATGGTGTCACGCGCCTACAGTCCCAGCCTGGGGAGGCTGAGGCAGGAGAATCTCTTGAATCCGGGAGGTGGAGGTTGCAGTGAGCCGAGATCATGCCACTGCACTCCAGCCTGGGTGACTAGAGTTAGACTCTGTCTCAAAAAAAAAAAAAAGAAAAAAAGAAAAAAAGAAAGAAAATAAACATCTCAGGGATGGAGAATCCATACATTTTATAGCCAAGTCTTGAATATATGGTAGTAGGTGTATTTAATTACACCTGTAAACCTTTACTATATCTACCACATGCAAAGCATCACACTAAAAAAGATGACAACATACTGTCTTGCCTGTCAGAAGCTCACAATCAAGTTTAAGTAATATCAAACAGAGGTTTCACAAAGCAAAAAAACCACATTTAGAACCTTTTGGAAATTCCAAATTCCAGTAACTGTGTAGGGTACATTGCAAGCATTGTGTTGCATGAATGAATATATTGATAATTTGTAATACTAAGATCTCTTAAATCAGAATGGGCTTTTTTATTCTAATATGCAAAATGGAGGATAATAATTAACCATTTAAATAACCAATTAACATCCTTCACAAAGATGTTAGGAGGAATAAATGGTATATATGAAGGGTTTTTATAAAGTTTGTTATATAACTGTAAGGATATGATATTGAATATAAATTCTGAATATAATAACATAAGGTTTCTAAATTTTATACTAAATGCCCAATATGACAATGTAAGTGAAATCTTGAGGCTATCTTTACTACCAGGTTCCTTTCTCAGGAAACAGCCCCTCAGGCTGCTCAGATAGTATCAAAGAATTAAAACTTACCAGAACTGAAATATCCTATTTATTAGTCAAATTAATGATCTATTGGACAAAGATGTTAATCTCAAAACAAAAAGATTGTGTCTGTTAAACTGAAGAAGAGATGGAACTGAACACTCTGGTGAAACTGCTGAGTGCTGAGAGCCAGGTGACTTTTTCCTTGTTTTCAGAGCTTTCACTGATGCTCATGGTGGTGATGGCTGTCATGAGACAAACTCATAAAGGGGTCCCCAGAGAAACTCCAACCAACCTGCACACTGGGAGAATGGGGTGGAGCCTCGGGAAGTTCATGCTGGTTTGCAGCGGGGAGGAGCCTGGCCTCTCCTGTTCGGGGATTAGTAACCTGGGATTCAATCTGTGAGCCCACTGGCAGGAAGCACACTCTCTCACTTTGCTGAGAGTCCCTGTTTCCCCCTTTTTTTTTCTCTTTTCACCCAATAAACCCTACCCTTCTCACCTTTCAAAGTGTCTGTGAGCCTAATTTTTCATGGTCATTACAAGGAGCCCATTTTTAGTTGAATTAAGCAGAAAGTCCTATAACAGCTTTGGTGCCCAACATGGGGTTCAAGGAAGGGTGAGTGAAATGGTGACTCAAAACCTCTTGCTGTTGCTTCTGAGCCTTCTGGTCCTATGGCATTCCTCTTCTTATTTCCAGGACAGTAATAGCACCTATCTTTTCTTTTACAATACTGGATATAGGCCACACCCATCCCAATGGCCACAGGCACACTGGGAGGATGGTTAGATGGGGCTGCTCCCTGCTCGCCCTTTTCTACTAGCTGAGGTGCATGGACGTATCTGCTGCATGTGTGCGTGGTGTCCAGTGGCCAAGGGGCCCCATGCAGCTGGCTGGCCTTCCCTTCCATGCACCCATGTAGTCTCCACTCCCCAACCAGGAAGTCCAACTTTGTCCCACTGCAATGCTTCTCTCTGGTGGAGGAACTATTTGCATAAAAATAAGAAGCTCTTCCCCACTGGCATCCTTTTTCTTCTCTACCCTATCAGCAGTTAACTTTTAATTACTTTTTTTTTTCCTTTTGGAAAACATTTTACTGTTTTCCCAACTATCACTGTTTATATTTTCTGTAGAGTTTTAATTGTGACAGAGGATTTGTGAGGCTAGTTTTAAGCTGTAGCCCATCTGGTGTACTTTGCATGTCTTTCCACAGCAAACTTTGCAGCAGGCCTCCATCTTGTTTTATATCCTGGGGGTATGGCCTGTAACCCCACGGCAAAGCTTTGTTTAGCAATCCTGCCTTAGGGAATGAGTCCTTTCTGGTTTGACATCTGCATGTTTTCCTAGCCCTGTCTCTTACAGGGCTCCACCTGGTGGCTGAGTTTTCTTCTGCCTGTCTTTGTAGCTCTGTATGTGTTGTGTATGTGATGTCTGTAAAAAGACCTCTAGTTAATTTGGCCTAAAGGAAGACAAGCACTTGGATCAAATATTTTTTAAAGAGAAGATAAAAGCTGTGGTAACTTTCAGTTCATGTGACTTTAATCTTTGAGAAATAAAAACAGCCTTAAAGATTATTGGTAAAAAGCAAATGTCATCAAAATATAAATATTCTGGACTAAATGATGCAGGTCACAGGCAAGGCTTGTTAAATGTTTTACGGTTATAAACTGCCTTTTGGGTTTTGAGAACTATTTGACTTGTCTGCTTCACAACTGGTAAGGCCTGAGGACATATGGAACTAACCATGCCCTTAATTAATGCTAGAAGGAATCAAACCTTGGTTGCACCTAGCACACAATTAAAACAACTTACCAGGTTTTATGTTAAAGTTAAAAATTGCTAAAAGTTACCATTATGACATGTAATTGAAACTACTGGAAATAGATTTACATGTGAGGTGTGTAAGAAAAATAAATTTTTTTTTTTTTTTGAGACGGAATCTCACTCTGTCACCCATCCTGGAGTGCAGTGATACGATCTTGGCTCACTGCAAGCTCTGCCTCTGGTTCATGCCATTCTCCTGCCTCAGCCTCCCGAGTAGCTGGGACTACAGGCACCCACCATGCCCGGCTAATTTTTTGTATTTTTAATAGAGACGGGGTTTCACCATGTTAGCCAGGATCGTCTCGATCTCCTGACCTCGTGATCCGTCTGCCTTGGCCTCTCAAATGCTGGGATTACAGGTGTGAGCCACTGCGCCCGGCCTGGTTTTTTTTTTTTTTTTTTTTAAGACATAGTTTCACTGTGTCACCCAGGCTGGAGTGCAGTGGCACAATCTCAGCTCACTGCAACCTCTGCCTCCCAGGTTCAAGTGATTCTCATGCCTCAGCCTCACAAGTAGCTGGGATTACAGGTGCATGCCATCACACCTGGCTAATTTTTGTATTTTTGGTAGAGATGGGGTTTTGCCACATTGGCCAGCCTGGTCTCGAACTCCTGACCTCAAGTGATCTGCCCACCTCTACCTCCAAAAGTGCTGGGATTACAGGTGTGGCTCACACCTGTACCCACCCTAAAATGTGTCTTGAATAAAAGGTTATAAAAAGGCATGAAAATGTAAATTCCTGCCTAGGGTTAAAGAATTGTTTCAAATTAGATAGGATAAAGCTGAAGGTTCAAACAAATGGTGGAAGGATTGTGGAAATTCATCTTGCGGAAGAAGTTCTAGGTGTGAACATATTGACTAGGTTCAAGGGGGGAATTGTGTGGTTTTTCTCTGGGCTGAGCATTGGAATGAAAGCACAACAGGACACTCTTGGGGCACTGATATGCTCTTTGGCAAAATTTGTAAAGGGTTATAAAAGTTTTTTGCTTCTTTAAAATTTCTGACTCATCATTTTGGCAAAATAAATAACTTACGTCAACCTGGAATTCTATTTCATAACATCAAGTGTTTTAAACTGCTAACATATTTAACAGGCTTCCCAAAATCAAACTTCAGTTTCAAAATTGTCTTTCCTGACACCTAGCTTTTGGATACTTCAGAGGGCCCCTGGAGTGCCCAGAAAAGAGAGGTAAACAGGATGATTTGACTTGTTTAGTGACATGGGATTGCCAAACTGATGTTCAATCTTCTTTAGATTATATGTTCATGAATAATGCTAATACATGTTCCAAAATTGTATGGGATTGCTAAAATTTTAATGTCTGAGTATATGCTATCAATGATAATTAAGGTTGTTATGCTAAGTTATTGTAAACCATGGAGATAACCAAACTTCTTTGTCAATTGTGTTTCTAACTGTAACTACCCTAGACATTTTGTTATTCACAGACAATTGTCTTGTCTTAATCCTTTTCAAAATATGATTTATAATAAGCTATATAATTTTGGCAGGAACTCTCAAATACAGGCTTCTAATAACTTTGGATATTTTAACACTGGAATAAAGAAAAATGTACAGGACTCACGAAGAGCTGAATGTTCATGAATATGATGTGAATCAAGAACTAAATGGGCTAAACTCAGAAAGCTGAAGCAATCTTTTTGACTTTTGCTTGGAATGTTGCCAATCCTTTTGTTTTTCAGAGTCAAGGAAACTTATTTTGCACTATTTATGGCCCTTAATAATTGAGTAAGGTATACTCCTGTGAACAAAATTTGGAGCATGTTTGGTCTCTCTGCCAGGTTCCTCTAGAATTCGGAAATTATCTGTGAGTATTTTTAACTTATGGCAATATAGTTATTTGCATCAGAGCAATGAGAATCCATTTTTCTTTTGCAGCAGGATGCAATTGCAGAAAATGGTTGTTTCACCAAGGCTTTGACTGAAAGGATATGATTCCCTTTAAGGAGCCAAGCTCGATTGCAGAGCTGATAAAAGCCCCCTGGAGAAAAAAACTGATCTCATACCCTCATTTATGCAGTCCCTGTACAGGGTTCCTGACCTGTGGTCAGTAAAGAATGTCACTTTCTAACAGGCCCAGGAGTCCCAAGTTTATCTTGGGACCTTAAGAGGATAGGATCACACAACTCACAGGTATTTGAGGGTGGTTGGGCTCAGGATGGTTGGGCTTAGAGTTAAAAGGTCTTATCCGAGATTCCTTGTGGAACAGAGTTCCATCAAATCCAGTCTAAAAGGCCTATATAGAAATAGTTATTCTTGCTGCACTTTATGCAAATAATCAGGCCAAGGATAAGACTAAAATAGGCTGGGTGCGGTGGCTCATGCCTGTAATCCCAGCACTTTGGGAGGTCAAGGCGGGCGGATCACGAGGTCAGGAGATCGAGACCATCCTGGCTAACACGGTGAACCCCGTCTCTACTAAAAATACAAAAAATTAGCCAGGTGTGGTGGCGGGCGCCTGTAGTCCCAGCTACTAGGGAGGCTGAGGCAGGAGAATGGCGTGAACCCAGGAGGCGGAGCTTGCAGTGAGCTGAGCTCGCGCTACTGCACTCCAGCCTGGGTAACAGAGCAAGACTCCGTCTCAAAAAAAAAAAAAAAAAGACTAAAATCTAGCCTATGTAGAAATAGTGATTCTTGCTGTACTTTATGCAAATAATCTGTTTTGCAAACAACTCAGTCCTATCATGATTGTTTTTTAACAAAAATGAGGACTGGAGAGAGAAATTATATTTCAAAACTCATCATACATTTGTCATTAAATTCTAAACTCATTAGTTGTTTTTAAGTTTTTGTTTATATTTTTAGACTACCCCTGCTTGTTCCTGTGAACCAACCAATCAATCAACCAACCAAGCAATCTCCAGCTGCAGCTCAGAAAGAACAAAAGGGATGGGTAATGTAAAAATCTGGATCAATATTCTAGTTCTGAGCAATTATCCTGCAAATCCTGCCAGGTGATGGAAATAAACAGGATGCTTATCACGCAGAGGTTTCCTTTCTGGGAAAGGAAGACCAAGGGAGCTAACCAAAGCCAAGCACCACGCACCCAAATCTTAGCAAGCATAACTACAGCCACCAGTTATTTGGGCATGTCACAAGACATGCTTTTCTCTCCCTTGTTGGAGGAGGATTCAATTCCACACCTTCACCTCAGCATTTGGCTTCTGATAAGGAGTCCATGTACCCCTACCAAGACACATTTTTTTCCCAAACTCAATTCCAAGCTTCAGGTCAAAGCCCTAGGAAAGAAAACTGGATCTAAGGAATCCAGAGGCAGACAACAACAGAGGTTAAAAGACAGTGCAGGTAAGCAGGGCTAATTCCTGCCAATAAAGCCAAGCCTCCCATTTCATGGATAAGGGTCATGCTAGTATCCATGGCATAAATGAGGTCTAGGGAACTCCAAGGCTACTGATAGTAGGTGGGATAGAGACATAGGTGAGAGCAGCTAATTCCTATTATCTAGGCCCTCCCTGCTTCATGGGTGCAAGCTACTTTGGCACCTATGGATGGCACCTGCTAAGGTCACTGGGACTTGATGATTCAAGGACAGAAGAGGGAAAGAGGACACTCTTCCTTCTCTCCTTCACATACCCCAGGTATTGCTAGGAAGAGAAGGGAACCAAGGATGCCTGCTCCCGTCTTTCTAGATGGGTAGCCATTCATCTTCAATCTATACCCCTTTTGAATGCATCCGGAACCCCTGGGACTCCTTTTTTAAAAAGGCCTCCTTGGCTGGGCGCGGTGCCTGACGCCTGTAATCCCAGCACTTTGGGAGGCCAAGGCGGGCAGATCACGAGGTCAAGAGATCAAGACCATCCTGGCCAACATAGTGAAACCCCATCTCTATTAAACATATAAAAATTAGCTGGGTGTGGTGGCGTGTGCCTGTAGTGCCAACTACTCTGGAAGCTGAGGCGGGAGAATCGCTTAAACCTGGGAGGCTTGCAGTGAAAGCCTTCTTTTTTCCTCCTCTTTCCTCTCTTCACTGATAGGTAATTTTGTCTCTGTACTCAGGACACTCCTGTCAGATGCATCCTCCAAACTGGGAAAAGTTAATTTCCCAAACCTTAGACTGGTTGGCTTAGGATTGGGCTCAGGGGAAGGGAACCCAGAAGCTTGATATGCTGGCAAAAGGGTAAAAGTTTTTTTTACGGTCGGGCTTTTGGCCTCCCTCTCCCTGTGCAAACTGGTAAAAGGCCTTGGGATTTTTGATGTGTCCTTACCCATCCCTTTTTTCTCGTTTTGATACGTGTTTTCTAATAACCTGGTTTGTCTCTTCTCACCTTCAGGCTATCAAACTCCAAATGGTCATGCAACTGGAGCTTTGGAGGATGGCCCTTTCTGCGGGGTACCCTTAGCTAGCTAGACCTCTGAGGGAGCTCCAACTGCCATTCCCCCAGAACAGCGCCCCCTGTCAGCAGGAAGCAGTTAAGATCGGTCTTCGTCCTTATCCTTATCCTTATTTTAACAGCAGTTAGATGTACTTGTGCAGAGGGGGGAATGAGACAGCCAGGTGTAAAAGGGTCCCTGGAGAAACTCCAACTGGGCTGCATACTGGGTGAATGAGGTGAATCCTTGGGAAGTTCCTGCCATTTGCAGGGAGGAAGAGTCTGGACTCTCCTATTCCGGGGTTGGTAACCTGGATTTAATTTGTGAGCCCACTGGCAGGAAGTACACTCTCTCGCTTTGCTGAAAGTCCCTGTTTCCCCACCTTTTTTCCTTTTCACCCAATAAACCCTGCCCTTCTCGCCCTTCAAAGTGTCTGCAAGCCTAATTTTTCATGGTCATGTGACAAGGACCCTGTTTTTAGCTGAACTAAGGAGAAAGTCCTACAACAAAAATGGTCCCTCAGCCATACACTTGAGTTGCTCCCTTAGGGGGCCTCAGTTACTTCCCGATGGTATATTACATACCTGGGGGTTTATTACCTCTGTAATCAGGATCATTCTTTAATGTGGAAGGAAATAGCACACAGAACTCCTGAAAAAATTAGATCCTTAACACAAGACAAATTATCTTTAAACATTTTTTTCATGTGTGTATGTGTGTTTTCAAAAAGTTTTTGTCGGGGAATGGAGGAGTAGATGACTTTTTTTTTTGGAAGTTGTAGAGTCGTAAAGCCAGAAAGAGAGAAAAACTATGGAAAGAGCAGCTCCACTTAGGTGAGTGTGTTTTTAAAATTATAATGTAAATGGTAATTATTATGGAAGATAACCAGAATTTGCCAAGCCTACATTGGGGGTAGAGATGGAGAGAGGGTGCTTTCAGCCAAATAGTATCCTGCTCATTGCCAAGGAGTCATGTAACACTATGGTAAGTTCAGTGAGCTGAGGATACTCTATTCTGGTTGTAGGATAGCATGCATATATGGGCACTTTGCAGTAGAGGTGTTTGCAGACTTTGGGCTTTTCACTTCTGCCACCTGTGCTTGGGCCAATGGAATTGAGTGAGATATACAATCTAAAAACAGGCTACCCTGGAACATTTACCCCAATCTTTGACACAAAGGTAGTGTTTTGTTTTGTATTGTGTTTTGTTTTGTTTTACTTTCTAATATTCTGAAATATCTTAGAATAGTTCTTAGTTTTCTTTTGTCCCAGGCTTTACAAGGTTGGAAGGGGCCTATTCCCATCTTTACTCTGGAGGTCTCATCTTCTAATGCTGGGCATTGGGTAGATGCTTATGGGTCTGGGCAGCATCCTTGTTCTCAAGCAGTAAGAGGATTCCAAAGGGCATTTTAGGTGTTATTCAGCAGGCACTGACTTGCAAGATGCCAAGAGCCCACAAGAGAAAGCAAGATGACCTGAAGAAATGGATGTTCCTTCATTCTCCACTTGCCTGAAGACAAACTGAGATTTAGGTGAAGCTCACATCTATTTCTGCTAATAACAATCCCACTGCTAATTATGGGATGTGGTAGTTATAGTGATAAGAGAGGAGTTATATTCAGAGGGGTTTAGAAAAGGTTGCAATGTACAGAGGGGTTTTTAATTTGTATTAATATTTCTCAGTTTACTTCCTCCATTTAGATTTAAGATTTACTCATTAATTCAATAAACATTTATTGAGTGTCTGCTATGTACCAGGCACTGTTCTATTGGCTGGGGATAACAGCAATGAACACCACAAACAAAACCCTTGCTTTCATGGAGTTTGTACTTTAGTGGAGGGAGAGTGACAACAAATATAATAAAATACTGTATGTTGCATGGTGATAATTTTGAGAAGAAAAATACAGCAGGGAAGGGGTATAGAAGAAGGTGTTTGACAGGATTTGCAATTTTAGAGAGTGATTGTAAATTTAGAGAAGGTCCAGGGAAGAACCTTCTGAAAAGATGAAGGTGAAGGAAGGGAGCCCTATGGACATCTGGGTGCAAAGGTATTCCAAGCAGAGAGAACATGAAAGGGGGGCACATGCCTGGGGTTTTTGAGGAACAGCATGGAGTCCAGTGTATACGCAATAAACATCAAGAAGACAGTAGTAGAAGCTGATATCAGAGAAAAAAAAACACGAGGTCAAGACCATAGAGCCTAATAAGCTAGCCATTGTAATGCTTTGGTTTCATTCAGTGTGAGATGGAAAGTCACTTCTTTACCTGACATATTTACAGGAGTAAATCATTGCTGGGTTGAGAATAAACTGAAAATTTGAATCCCCTACTTCCAAAATGTGCAAAGACATCATAAGATTGATAACGTTTAATAAGCATCTGTGACTTTATAAGCCAGGTGGGTCTCTGCTCTTTGTGTCTTAATATTTTGCAAAAGTAATTGCAGTTTTTACCATTGACAGTAATGGCAAAAACCACAATTACTTTTGCACCAATCTAATATTTAGGACCTCAGACAGTCCACAACTTAGAAGACTCAGGCCTGAAGACAGTCTTATCCTCTCACGGTTGACTAAGCAAATGTTTGTTGAATGAATGAAAGAATAATATTGATTGAGAATTAAAAAAAAACAGAGACAATAGTTAATAATTCTGAGTATCCTGAATAAAAATAGTGCCTATAGCCTAAATTTTCTATTAAAAAATGTAAAGATTTAGCAAAATATTTACCTGTGTGGTGACATTTCTTTCCTTTTGTCTTTTATTATGTTCTTCTGCTTTGATAGCTGCAATACACAAAATTTTTTATAAAATTTAAAAGCATTTTCTTTTTAAAATTTCACTAAATACAATTTATTGTTAAAAAAACTTCTAGAAAACTTTTAGAACTCTAAGAATAATGTTGACAATAATTTATAATTTAGAGTTCCTAATAATGTGTTAAAAATAATTCCTTCACTGATAATTTGTAAAGCTAGAACTTGACACCAGAGACAATCTATATACTTTAATCAAGCATTCTGAAATTGAGTTAATAACATGAAAGAGTTCTATAAATCATAGAGCTAATTACAATAGTGGAAAACTTTCTGAGGTAGAAATGTATTTAATTAAATGTATCTATATAAATAAGTGCCATCTATTAATAGAAGCTATTAAAACATAGAAGAGGAAATATAACATTTTATATTTTTATGGACTCATCCATATGTCAGAGAGATACTAAAAATTAATTGAATGATACAAACATCTGAGAAATGTAGACTGATAATTATACCAGGCTTTGAAATTTGAGAAAATAACTTTCAATGAATTTTTAATGAACCAATTTTAATACTTTTTTAATAAAGACTATATATATATCATATAGAATACATGCATAATCATTGGCATATTTATTTTTGCACAGTGCTTGAAATTTCTTCAC
Organism: Pan troglodytes; assembly: GCF_028858775.2. Taxonomy (NCBI): domain Eukaryota; kingdom Metazoa; phylum Chordata; class Mammalia; order Primates; family Hominidae; genus Pan; species Pan troglodytes. Next base: position 20,488,279 of record NC_072419.2, read on the forward strand.
TTTCTTAGAGAAACAAGTCGGAAAACGTGAGATGACAGGATAACACATCATGATGTTTCAACTTTACTACATTACTAAGATTGACAAATTTTCAATTGCTGTAAACAAACAAATCTGATGCATTGTAAAAATGATCATATGTTTTGGGAAGTAAAAAAATGCAAATATGTGATATATTCACATTTCACAGGCTGAAGAATTTGACCACAAACCAATATGAAATAGTCAAAATTTTGTATTTCCAAAAAGTCAAAAGCTTTTAAGAACAGGTCATAAATTTTCTAATGTTATTTCTGACATAGTATTTATTAATTAATTTATTTATTTCTACTTTTTTTTTTTTTGGACACAGAGTCTCACTCTGTCACCGAAGCTGGATGTAGTGGCACGATATTGGCTCCCTATAACCTCTGCCTCTGTGTTCAAGCAGTTCTCATGCCTCAGCCTCCCAAGTAGCTGGGGTTACAGACATGCACCACTGCCCCCAGCCAATTTTTCTATTTTCAGTGGAGGTGGTGTTTTTGCCATGTTAGCCAGGCTGGTCTTGAACTCCTGACCTCAGGTGATCTGCCTGCCTCAGCCTCCCAAAGTGCTGGGATTACAGGCCTGAGCCGCTGCGCCCAGCCCATTGTATTTATTAATTTGATGTTTTATTATTTCACTTACCAGTGAACTTTAGTACTTGGCAGCAGCCTCACAATTATACATCTGTTGTGTTTACTTTGTAATCTAGACCTTATAGGAACTGGTCCCAGATTGATTCATATTTAGTCCTCTGTCAAATTAGAGAAATAACTGGCAAATTCTAAATAAAAATTAGGCTGGGTATGGCAGCTCACACCTGTAAACCCAACACTTTGGAAGGACAAGGTGGCCGGCTCCCTTGAGCCCAGGAGTTTTGAGACGAGCCTGGGCAACATAGTGAGACCCTGTCTCTACAAAAAATGCAAAAATTAGCCAGCTATGGTGGCATGCACCTGAAATCCAAGCTACTTAGGAGGCTTAGGTGGGAGGATCATTGAGCCCGGGAAATCAAGGCTGCAGTGAGCAGAAATTGCGCCACTGTACTCAAGCCTGGGTGACAGAGCGAGACCCTGTCTTAAATAAATAAATATTCAAAAACTGCCTGGTAAGCAAGGCATTACTAAGGCATACCAAATTCTTTTAAAGACGATACATATCTGATACTATTATATACATTAGGATTGTTCCTTAGGTTCAAGATATGAATAAGTTTTATTAAATATTATTATAAATAAAGCTTTATCCCAAGTTTGTCAAGTGATTATATTGGGACCATGAATACTCAACGTCAGAGGCAATGTAGCCTCATGGTCTACCATCTGGCTTTAAGTCAAACAGGCCTATATTCTAGTCTTGATTTTGTAACTATTTCATTAATTGGTATGATAATTAAATGAGATCATTTATATATTTAGCACAGTACTTAATACACAGTTTTTAATAAATGTTAGGTATATAAAATTATTATTATTATTATATGGAACCTACTTCTTTAAAGGATTTAAGATGCCTTGAGGATATTACATGTGAGTGCAAAAGTACTTGCAGTTTTTGCATTGTTGGAATTTGCCGTTTGATATTGGAATATGCTACTTAAATAAATGTGGTTATGTTACACATCATTTTAATGGGCATTTCTCACCTCATGTTTTTTGCTTATTACTTGCTGTTTATTTTATGTTTATTTTAGACTATGGAATGATGTTAGACAAAAAGCAAACTTGAGCGATTTTCTTATTTGAGTTCAAAATGGGTCGTAAAGCAGCAAAGACAACCTGCCACATCAACAACACATTTGGCCCAGGAACTGCTAACGAACGCACAGTGCAGTGGTGGTTCAAGAAGTTCTGCATAGGAGGTCTGGGCGCGGTGGCTCACGCCTGTAATCCCAGCACTTTGGGAGGCCGAGGTGGTCAGATCACGAGGTCAGGAGATCGAGACCATCCTGGCTAACACACTGAAAGCCCATCTCTACTAAAAATACAAAAAAAAAAAAAAGTTAGCCGGGTGTGGTGGCGGGCGCCTGTAGTCCCAGCTACTTGGGAGCTACCCAGGAGGCAGAGCTTGCAGTGAGCTGAGATCGACCCACTGCACTCCAGCCTGGGCGACAGAGCGAGACTCTGTCTCAAAAAAAAAAAAAAAAAGTTTTGCAAAGGAGACAAGAGCCTTGAAGATGAGGAGCATAGTGGCTGGCCATCGGAAATTGACAACGACCAGTTGAGAGCAGTCATTAAAGCTGATCCTGTTAAAACTACATGGGAAGTTGCCAAAGAACTTAACGTCGACCATTCTATGGTTGTTCGGCATTTGAAGCAAATTGGAAAGGTGAAAAAGCTTGATAAGTGGGTGCCTCATGAGCTGAACGAAGATTTGAAAAATCATCATTTTAAAGTGTCCTCTTTTCGGCCGGGCGCGGTGGCTCACGCCTGTAATCCCAGCACTTTGGGAGGCCGAGGCGGGCGGATCACGAGGTCAGGAGATCGAGACCATCCTAGCTAACACGGTGAAACCCCGTCTCTACTAAAAATAGAAAAAATTAGCCGGGCGTGGTGGCGGGCGCCTGTAGTCCCAGCTACTCGGGAGGCTGAGGCAGGAGAATGGCGTGAACCCAGGAGGCGGAGCTTGCAGTAAGCTGAGATCGGGCCACTGCACTCCAGCCTGGGCGAAAGAGCAAGACTCCGTCTCAAAAAAAAAAAAAAAAAAAAAAAAAGTGTCCTCTTTTCTTAACAACGAACATTTCTCGATTGGATTGTGATGGGCAACGAAAAGTGGATTTTATATGACAACCAGTGATGACCAGCTCAGTGGTTGGACCAGGAAGAAGCTCCAAAGCACTTCCCAAAGCCAAACTTGCACCCAAAAATGGTCATGGTCACTGTTTGGTGGTCTGCTGCCGGTCTCATCCACTACAGCTTTCTGAATCCCAGTGAAACCATGACATCTGAGAAGTATGCTCAGCAAATTGAAGAGATGCACTGAAAACTGCAACGCCTGAGCCAGCATTGGTCAACAGAAAGGGCCCAATTCTTCTCCAGGACAAGGCCTGACCGCTCGTCGTACAACCAAAGCTTCAAAAGTCAAACGAATTAGGCTTTGAAGTTTTGCCTCAACCGCCATATTCACCTGACCTGTCTCCAACCGACTACCACTTCTTCAAACATCTTGACAACTTTTTGCAGGGAAAATGCCTCTACAACCAGCAAGATTCAGAAAATGCTTTCCAAGAGTTTGTCGAATCCTGAAGCATGGATTTTTACACTATGGGAATAAACAAACTTATTTCTCCTTGGCAAAAATGTGTTGATTGCAATGGTTCTTATTTTGATTAACAAAGATGTGTTTGAGCCTAGTTATAATTATTTTAAATTCACAGCCCAAAACCACAATTACTTTTGCACCAACCTAACGCATTAGTAGTTTAAAAGGGACTATGGCATGTAAAGCATAATTAGAGAATTCATGTTACTAGCACTTATTAATGCTTTGCCTGTAATGTGACATCTCTCAATTATAGTATCTTTCAAAGAAAATTCCTTAGCCTAATTATATTTGTGTATTAGAAATCAGACATTGTGACTGATATTATAGTCACATAAAATGTCTAGCAGTTTTTAAACTCCATTATCACAACTAGAAAAAGTAAACTAGAAAAAGCAATGTGATTTGGTAGATTCCCATTATTATATTCCCCAAAGTACACAGAATAAAATTAGAGTTAGTATGTACAGAACGTACAGACACAGAAGTACAAACTGTCATGTGTATTTGAGTGAGAGGAGAAAATTATAGATATTAAATGGAGTGAAGTTTATATTATACACTGGTCCAGAAAATCAAACTGTCAGTGGTCAAAGAGTAACATGAAAATTACAGGGCTAAAAGCAGTCATCGAAAGTAGGATAAGTGTAGATAAAAGAATTAGGGAAATGGAAGGAAGCATAAGCATATAACTGAAGGAATTAACTATTCAGTAGCTTAAAACATAACATGAAGACAACAGCAATTGTTCATTGTTTCCAGCAGAAGATGTGCAAGCCAAAACACTTTTGAAACTTACAACAAGGGTGTTTATTTTCTAAATTTCAGGCTTTTAGATTTTTTACCTAAAGAAAAAGAAGCTTCCATTGGCTACTAGGGAAAACATTCTGTTACAAATAATGTGTCCCATAATACTTTAGAGTAGCTTGTTTTGTACCACTTGAGAAACATTGGTGATTGCTAGAGATCTGCACCACTGTTTTATCACTTCCCCTACAGGATGTTGAAATTCCCACAAATTCAAGCACTCCCTGTAAAAAACCACAATCTACCGGGTGCAGGAAGAAAATATTAGATCTACTTGCCTGAGGCTTTAAAAAATCTCCTTCATTATCTCTATTTTAGGGATATGTTTCATAATGCACATAATAGATCAGTAGTTCATTATCATCATGAATAAATAAATATATATAATAGCGTATACCATCAAAAATGTCTGATGTAGAGTTAGCCTTGGAAGGGGACTAAAGTTTCATTCAGCTCTAGAATTATAGCTCTAACTGTAATTTATTATATGCTAGATTCTTTAGATACTTTATCTTCAATCTCCATAACAACCCACCAAAATAGCAAGCACAGAATATCTGTGTTCTCACCAAGTGAGAATAAGTCACTTGTCCGAGGTCACAGGGCAGAGTGGGATTCAAATGCAGGTCTGACTCCAGAGCTCTTCTTTCTACACCATTGCCACTCCAAACCTTACCAAAGGATTCACAATAGGTTGATTTTAAGTGGCAAATTTCTGTAATGACATCAACTCCATTTTTTAAAAAACAAAAATCTGATTTATGCAGAACATTTTATGGGACATATCAATTTACATAACATGAAACACACCATCCTATGCACACTACAGCTTTGATTTACTCCTCCCCTTCCACTGAGATAGAAGAATTTTGAAGTGGTAGGGAAGAAGCTAGCACTACAGCCTACTGCCTCCAAAAGAATTGTCCATGTGGTTTTTGGGGCATGGAGGGGAAGCCCATCAGATTCATAGAAGACTTATAAGGTTTTTAAAAGTGTTGTGTTGAACAAAAGCCACTAGCTTGGGTTAAAAGAAATTGAGACAGTTCAAAATGAGAAGAGGCCTCTGGGCCTCCATCTTTCTAGGAATAGGAGACAGCATGAGAAAGCTACTCAGTCACAAACATGGGCCATTTCTTATGTAAAAGGAAGGACGACTCAGAAGGCAGAGCCAAGCCCAGAGGGTATTGCCAAGAGCCAAATAGAACAATACATTAAGGAACCACTTCCGGAGGGTAGAACTGGGCCCTAATTAATAAACATTGCCTGTCCCTGTAGTAGAGGAATCTTCCAACATGCACCTGGCTAGATTTCCAAATTGCCATGGACCAGTGACTAGTATATCTCTCCTTTTGGGACAGCAGTGTCTAATATGGTTTTGCTGTCTCTCCAGTGTACATTGGGTATGTGAAGGCATAGGGGAATAACTTGTCTTTTTAGTTTACAGGTGCCTGAATTAAAGAACTATACCTAAGGAACTTCATCGACATCTTGACTTCATACAGACCATGAGATGATGGATTCCGAGCTTGATGATATGATAAAATGAGACCTGGGCAATTTTGGGAGGATGAGATTCATGAAAGAGACATGAATCGTTGAGGCCTAAGGGTGGACTATTGTAGATTGTTACAACAATGGCCCCCAGGGAATCACAACTCCTTGTATTCACATCGCTTTGCAGTGTGACTTTGCCCAGTCCTCCCATCAGGAGATGGAGATTATTTTTTCCCACTCCTTATGTCTGGGCTGCCGTTTTGACTTTCTTTGACCAACTGAAATGTGGCAGATGACACTTCAAATTCCAAGGCTAGTCCTTAGGCCTTGCAGCCTCCTTTACCTTCCTGGGGCAATGCCGTGAGACCACCATGTCCTGAAGAAGCAAGGAATAATAGACCATGTGGACAGAGAGGCCCAGGCATCCCAGCTGTCTCTGCTGACCACCAGCTGCATGAAACTGCATGAGAGTGAGTCCAGATGAGATCAGTGAAAAACCACCCAGTCAACCCACAGAATTATGAGATTATGAGGAGTAATAAATCATTGTTGTTTGAACTCACTAAGTTTTGGGTTGTTAATGCAGCAATTGACAACTGAAATGATTCTGTGTTTTCAGCCTATTAGGACTTCTTGATTCAAAAAATCTCAATTCTCTGAAGCTAAGGTAGACCAATAACTAATGACAAAATAAATCATACAGAATATAGTCCTAGCATTGAGAAAAGGATTAGAAGAATAAAATATCGACCAGGCACAATGGCTCATGCCTGTAATCCCAGCACTTTGGGAGGCCGAGGCAGGCAGATCACAAGGTCAGAAGCTCAAGACCCACCTGGCCAACATGGTGAAATCCCATCTCTGCTAAAAAATATACAAAAATTAGCTGGGCATGGTGGCATGCACCTATAATCCCAGCTACTTGGGAGGCTGAGGCAGGAGAATTGCTTGAACCCTGGAGGCAGAGTTCCAGTGAGCCAAGATCATGCCACTGCACACTCCAGCCTAGGCAGCAGAGCAAGACTCCATCTCAAAAAAAAAAAAAAAAAAAAAAAAGAAGAGGAAGAAGAAGAAGAAAATATTAAAAAAACTCTTTATTATAGTTCTTACCAGATCTAATTTCTCATGAGAGTTTCAAAATGCTTTAACTCCTGGCTTCACCATTTATTTCTCTAGTGTAGACTCACCTCCTTTTTGTCCCTGGTGTTGTCTAACTCCATTCAGTTCACTCACCTACTTAACTTCCAAGGACTATTGTTCTGTTCATCAACCCTTGCTAGCCAATATCTTGACTTCTCATTCTCTCTTATATTCTTTCTCATTTCCTTGAAATATTTGGCAGTTTCCCAATCTAAACAATCTGGAGCAGCAAAAAAAAAAAAAAAAAAAAAAATCAGAGTAACAATAGGCCAGGTGCAGTGGCTCACGCCTGTAATCCCAGCACTTTGGGAGGCCGAGGTGGGCAGATCACCTGAGGTCAGGAGTTCGAGACCAGCCTGGCCAACATGGTGAAACCCGTCTCTACTAAAAATGCCTGTAGTCCCAGCTATTCGGGGGGCTGAGGCAGGAGAATTGCTTGGACCCGGGAGGTAGAGGCTGCAGTGAGCTGAGATTGAACCGCTGTACTCCAGCCTGGGAAACAGAGTGAGACTCCATATCAAAAATAAAAAATAAAAATAAAAATGAGAATAACAATTAAAAAGCAAAAAAACCATTTTCCCCTAACTTCACCCCTGTTACCAGAGGCCTGACCCTAATATTTGCACAGCCTAGAGTAGGAATACAAACGGCAGTCCACCTTCTATATGCCTAAATATATATATTTTTTTCCTTGAGATGGACTCTTGCTCTGTCACCCAGGCGGGAGTGCAAAGGCACCATCTCAGCTCTCTACAACCTCTGCCTCCTGGGTTCAAGCGATTCTCCTGCCTCAGCCTCCCGAGTAGTTGGGATTACAGGCACGTGCCACCACTCCCAGCTAATTTTTTTTTTGTATTTTTCTTACAGATGGGGGTTCACCATGTTGGCCAGGCTGGTCTTGAACTCCTGACCTCATGATCCACCCGCCTCGGCCTCCCAAAGTGTTGGGGTTACAGGCATGAGCCACTGCACCCGGCCTGTATGTCTAAATATTTAAATGTCATCGATCAAGCTAACAGTCAAAGAAAATATGTTCTATCCCCCTATTTTGTCAAATATATCTTTATTAAAAACCTGGGAGGCCAAGTTTGAATTTGGAGTCTTTGCAATCCTTGCTTTTGTGTAAGAAATTGTCAGCATAGGAAGAGCCAGCCCAAGGACCCCACCCCACCCCACCCCCAAATGCAACCTGCCCTTTTTCGTTGAGCACATTGTAAATGTGTGGTGTGCTCTGCTATCTGCTATCTCTTCATTTTTTTTTTTTTTGAGACAGAGTTTCGCTCTTGTTGCCCAGGCTGGAGTGCAATGGCGCAATCTCAGCTCACCGCAAACTCCGCCTCCCTGGTTCAAGTGATTCTCCTGCCTCAGCCTCCGGAGTAGCTGGGATTACAGGCATGCACCACCACCCCTGGCTAATTTTGTATTTTTAGTAGAGACGGGGTTTCTCCATGTTGGCCAGGCTGGTCTCAAGCTCCCGAGACCTCAGGTGATCCATGCGCCTCGGCTTTCCAAAGTGCTGGCGGCCATCTCTGCTTCTTAATAGTCTTTTTTTTTCCTACTTTACATTCTTGAAATCTAGCTTTTAACCTTTTCACATAGATAACTTCTTTCTCAAAGGCCAGTAATGACCTCTTTTTCTTGTCTCATTCAATGACATCTTCCCCCAGACATATTTGCTTAGCTTTACAGTCTTTCTTTTTAGACGCTGTTGTACACCAGCTTCTGTGACCTTATACTATCTCCGATATCCTTCTTCCTTCTAAACCCCTATTTGAGAGTTTCTCTTTTGTTTTGAGTCTCCTAATGATTTTGTATTTCTCAGTGCTCAGTCCTCACCTCTTCTCTCTGGCATGATGTGAGGGTTGAGCTGGGCCAGTGGGGAGTTTGGAGTGGACAGCTGTGGGTGCAGGAGGTCAGGAAGTAGGAAGGGATAATGTGCTGATTCCCACATAGGCTGCCACTTAAGAAGTAAAGCCCTGGGAATCACACTGTGATGAATGGAAAGCAGAAAAACACAGGTAACAGGAGAATCCAGAGAAGACACTCATTCAGGCTGACAGAGGTGAGACAAATAGTAAGAGGTCAACCTGGCAACGAGGATGATTCTAAAACCTGGGACTAAGTTTCAAGAGCAGGTCAGGCTGGGAATAAATGACTAGAAGTGTGCAGACAGTAAGTACCAGAAATGGGGAGAAAACTGGCGATACATAGAAGAAGAGAGATGATTTGCACTACAAGGGCCCAGAGAAAATTCTCCCAATGGGATTTTTGTTGGGTGAGTACTTAGTTTTCTGAGGAAAGCACAGCGTAAATCAGACCCAGTCATTTCATGCCTGCATTCATACAATAGCCTCCTAATATATTTAATTATAATTGTTCTCATTTTAATCTAATTTCCGTCTACCCTTAGAATAATTTTCCCTAAGTACTGTTTTCATCAAGACACCCATCTCCTTAAAAACCTACAAGTCTTTGGTCGGGCACAGTGGCTCACGCCTGTAACCCCAGCACTTTGGGAAGCAGAGGCGGGCAGATCACGAGGTCAAGAGATCAAGACCATCCTGGCCAACATGGTGAAACCCTGTCTCTACTAAAAACACAAAAATTAGCTGGGTGTGGTGGCACGCACCTGTAGTCCCAGCTACTCGGGAGGCTGAGGCAGGAGAATCACTTGAACCTGGGAGGCGGAGGTTACAGTGAGCCGAAGTTGCACCACCACTGCACTCCAGCTTGGGTGACAAGAGCGAGATTCTGTCTCAAAAAAAAAAAAAAAAAAATCACTGATCACAGACCACCGTAAGAGATATAATAATAAAGAAACTTTTGGAATATTATGAGAATTACCACATGTGACAGAGACACGAAATGTGCATATGCTGTTGGGAAAATGGTGCCGATAGACTTGCTCAACACAGGGTTGCCACAAACCTTCAAATTATAAAAAATGCAGCATCTGTGAAGTGCTATAAAGTGAAGGGCAAGAAAACAAGGTACGCATGTATGACTCTAGGTTCTTTATTAGTTTAATTTGTGAGATGCTTGTCTTTGGACATCACCAATTGATGTTTGTTTTCTTCTTCTTCTTCCTTCTTCTTGCCTCTTCTTCTTCTTCTTCCTCTTCTTTCTTCTTGTTTCTAATTTCTTCTTTCTTATTTTTTGAGGCGGAGTTTCGCTCTGTCACCCAGGCTGGAGTGCAACGGCACAATCTCAGCTCACTGCAACCTCTGCCTCCTAGGTTCAAGCGATTCTCCTGCCTCAGCCTCTCGAGTAGCAGGAATTACAGGCGCCCGTTACCACACCCAGCTAATTTTTCTATTTTTTAGTAGAGACGAGGTTTCACTGTGTGGGCCAGGTTGGTTACAAACTCCTGACCTCAGGCAATCCACCCACCCCGGCCTCCCAAAGTGCTGGGATTACAGGTGTGAGCCACTGCGCCTGGCCACCAAATGATGCTTAGAAATAGTCATTTCATATTTTCTTATTTAACCATGTGAAGAAGTTGGATAAATTACTAAGTTATTTTACCTCCCTGAGCCTCAGTTTTCTATAAAATGGGAATAGAAATACTGTTCCTACCTTTTGGAGTAAGTGTGAAGACAGAATAGAATCAAAGTTTAAATTGTTTGGTGTTTTATTAAATACATGGCACTTTAATAACAAATGTAAGTTCCTCTCTCTTTCTCTGTTACCAGAGACCTGTCTTTTTTTTTTTTTTTTTTTTTTGAGATGGAATCTTGCTCTGTCACCCAGGCTGGAGTGCAGTGGCACAATCTCAGCTCGCTGCAATCTCTGCCTCCTGGGTTCAAGTGATTCTTCTACCTCAGCCTCCCGAGTAGCTGGAACTATAGGCACGGGCTACCACGCCCAGCTAATTTTTGTATTTTTAGTAGAGATGGGGGTTTCACCATATTGACCAGGCTGGTCTTGAACTCCTGACCTCGTGATCCACCCGCCTCGGCCTCCCAAAGTGCTGGGATTACAGGAGCCAGCCACTGTGCCCAGCCAAAACCTATCTTTTTAAAGGAAGTAGCATTAGCATCTGTGAGAAAAGTACTTCCCTTACTGAAATAAAGTGAAGAAGCTACACTTTGTAAGCCATGGAAGAAGCAGCTCCTGCTGAACTTTACTTTCTCTCTGGCTTTTTCTCGCTCTGATCACTGCTCCTACCCCCTTTTCCTTGAAACCTCTTTTCTTGGTTCCCCTTACCACATGTAAAACTGACTGGCATTTTCAAAACAGATTTAGTAATTCAAGAAAGAAGAAAAAATATATAAAAGGCACAGACACAGTCCTATATACACTGACAGATCTCTGGTTATAATATCTCAACTGCCTTCTGCCTGGTCCCAGCTCATTTCTTTTCCTGGTAGAATTTCACAAGAACCTTTCCCTACTTGCTAGGGGAGTGCCATCTTACTTTCAACCATATGGGGGCAACTTTCCTTAACACCTGGTTCTGTCTGGCATTAAGGGCAGGAATACAAATTCTAACTGCCACTCACCTAAGCTCTTCCCATTCTGAAGGACACAGCTTTTCTCTTCTCCAGAGCCGTGAAATGAAGAGGGTGACGGGTATTATTGCCCCCCAACCTCTATGCTCTGAGAACACCTTGGTTTCCTAGAGAGCCATCTCAGTCATATAATAATTGTAACATCCATACAGCAAGAATTGCATATATATGAGGGATAGAAGGGAGCTATTCCATTCCTCTCTCAACAGAAATGATTTACAATCATTATTTCTACATAATTAGACCAAACCTGGATATTTCAAGGTCTCTAAATACAAATACATTTTGATGTATTTTTATATATTTAGTAATAGGCTAATGGCTTAGTTATATAAATTAAAATATAGTAGATGTTCTGAAAGTCTGTAATTTAGTGTCAGTGTCTTGAAAAGATATTTCATAGTCTTTTATTCTCTCTTCCTCATCATTTCCTTCTTCAAGTGCAAAGATAGCAAAATTTCCATAAAAACTAAAGTTACTGGGGACTAGGTTTTTATTTATTCTTTTCTGGAATAGTTCCGTTACTTATTTTAATTTTTATGAAGTTTAACTGAGTAGAGAAGGCCAAATAACTCAGCTTTGCTGAGAATATTCCTTCCAGAAGCCTAATTACCTCCTGTAGATACAAGTAAAAAGCTTAACAGCAACCTTGAAGGATAGTTGAATAATTGATGCAATGTGCCTGGCACAGTGCCTGGCACAGTGCCTAGCACATAGCAAGTGCCTAATAAATGTTATTCTTATGATTAATTCTTCATTAGGTGAGAAATAATTTTGGAGAAATGCAAATTATAAATGAGAGTATGCGGTGGAACATATTAACTGATGACAATATTAACTGATGGTTTTTCTTGGTACTTTTTTGTACCTGTGGCATTTTCCCAATTTAGTCAGTGAGTTGCTCATTGCTTCAGAAAAAAATAATGATGTGGTAGAAAGAAATGAATTTTCTTGGCTGTTGGAGGAAAACAAAGGACTTACAATCTGGACAATAGAATAAATGTAGAATAACTGGGATATAACATCAAAGTAACTGCAAGGCTTTCTGTGCTCTCTTCCCAAAATGAGAAAACATTCCCTGGACTAGGAGTAGGGAGAGAGCTAGAGAGGTGGTAAAGAGAAATTAACACTACAATAGCTTGACATTAAATGTATTAGCTTGACATTAAACAGAAATTACATTCCAATGTTGAAAAAATTGTTGTATTTCTTGCTTGCTCAAATGAACTAAAATGTATAATGGATATATTGACTTAGTTAATTCTATTCATACAAAGTATGAAGGCTTTGTTAATGGTGATTGTAAGATGTGATTATGTCCTCTAGAAATAGGGCACTAAAGCTTTTAAGCTTAGAGACACACAGTGACTTTAGTTGAAAGGCTGAAATTTTGCAACAGATAGAAAGTTTCCACTTAGGGTTGTGATGAAGAGTGGAAATACTCAAATACTTGTTTTGTTGTCAGTAGTTGAAGTGGCTGAAATATGATTAAATAGGCAGCAAGGTGGCCTGAATATATTCCTGTCATTTCTAAGTCCCAATGTCCCCACAAACTAAATCATTATTTCTCATGTGCCCCCTCCCAAGTCACCTTCCTTTCTCCAATATTCTGCCCGTCAAGGGGATCATCACTTTCTCAAGCTCCAAATCTTCCATCATGTTTTACTCATTCCATGCCAACATCCCCATGAACAGGTAAAACATTGTTGTGTTTTGTTTTTCTTTGAATTGCACAGTGGTGGGTGGGGAGTGGGAAGAGTTATTCTCAGAAATAAATGAGATCATGGATGTGAAAGTGCTTGACATTTGCTAGGCACTCAGTAAAGTTTCTTTTAATTTCTTCTGTCTGACAATTTAAGCCTTTGAATAATCCAATCTTATTTTTCTTAGCCAATTTATTTCCCACTACACCCTGCTCTTATTGAAGTGGTAGTATCCTCCTACCCCATATGTACATTCTACTCATTCTCACACCCATGTATTTTACTTATTTGTGCACTTCTAATTTGGAATGCTTTCCTGTTCTTTTCCGAATATCCAATTGTTATTCATCCTTCCAGGACATGTCTTTCCTGTTTCAACATTAGAGCCAGATGCCTACCATAGTTCCTGTCCTATAACAGATTCTTAATACATATCTGTTAAGTGACTAAATAAATTTGCCTTCCTACCTGTAGGTCTCACTGGATACTACTGCCTTCAATGACCCATCTGTTCTTGGTACATCTTCAGGAAGTGGTACTCCCTTGTCACTTATGTTAGCACCCACTCATATATTGAATTTTATTCTACGGATTGTAAGATCTCTGAAGAAAGTGCTCCATCCTCTTTTTTTTTTTTTTAAAGTTTGCCTCTAGCACCCTGCACAGTTTCTTAATTAAAAATGTTGTTTGATTAAATACTTTTATTATAACACAGCATGTCATTCTGCTGCTGGATCTAAAATTTAACCATCTGCCTTTTAAGTTACAATACAAAACTTAGAGTCAAAGAATCGCAAGTTTGGAATTGTCTTCTGACATACCATGAAATAAAATCCAGAATCTCAAGGTTGGAAGACAGTTGTCTCTGCAACAGTGGTTGACATTTAATTACTAAATATGGATAGACATTTATGATGTTTTTAATTATTTTGCCATGACAAACAATACTGTAAGGGATAACCTTGAACATGTTTCCTATAAAACATGTATAAGGGTTTGTTAGGGTGGACAAGAAGAAGTAAATTTGCTCATTTGAGAGGTAGTATGCTCATTTTAAATATTAATAGATAATGCCAAATTGGCGTTCCAAAAAGCTACCATTCTACTTCCACACTTAGTATATGTATGTTATATATAATACTGCCATGGCCGGATGCAGTGGCTCAAGCCTCTAATCCTAGCACTTTGGGAGGCTGAGGTGGGCAGATCACCTGAGGTCAGGAGTTGGAGACCAGCCTGGCCAACATGGTGAAACATTGTCTCTACTAAAAATACAAAATTAGCCAAGCGTGGTGGCAGGTGCCTGTAATCCCAGCTACTCGGGAGGCTGAGACAAGAGAACTACTTGAACCTGGCGGGTGGAGTTTGCAGTAGGCCAAGATCGTGCCATTGCACTCCAGCCTGGGTAACAAGAGTAAAACTCCGTCTCAAAAAGAAAAATACTGTCACACATATTAATTAATAGAAATTAATATTCCTATATATTACTATATATATTATATATACTATATCTATTACTATATAGGAATATTAATTTTTTCTCACCATAACTGGCACTTTTCAATTTTTTTCAATGTATTGTGATAATACTGGTGTCTCACTGTTAATTTTCATTTGCATGATTACTGGTACAGTTAACCATCTTTTCACATTTGGGAGCATTTATATTTCCTCTCTAAGGAACTGACTGTTAGGTCATTTGCCCATTTTTCTATCAGGCTCTTTTTTAAAAAAAATCTTTAGGAATTCCTTATATGTTCTAGATGTTATTTGATATGGTGTGTATGTTGTAAATATATTCTTCAGTCTGTTTTCAGCCTTTTAACTGTTTATTGTATCATTTTCACCATAGAGGTCTTAAATCCTGAAGCAGTGAAAATTATCCATTCCTTCCTCACTTATAACCTTTTTGTTTGTGTTTTGTTCAAGAAGGTTTTCTTACCAAGCATTTGAATCTATATTTTAATGTATTTCCTTGAACTATTTTTATAGTTTTGTTTTTACAATGTACTTTTGTTTTGTTTTGTTTTGTTGAGATGGGGTCTCACTCTGTCATCCAGGCTGAAGTGCAGTGGCACAGTCTCAGCTCACTGCAACCTTCACCTCCCAGGCTCAAGTGATCCTCCCACCTCAGCCTCCTGAGTAGCTGGGACCACAGGCATGTGCCACCATAGCTAGCTAATTTTTTTTTTTTTTTGTATTTTTAGTAGAGATGAGGTTTCACCATGTTGCCCAGGCTGGTCTTGAACTCCTGAGCGCAGGTGATCTACCCACCTCAGCCTCCCAAAGTGTTGGGATTACAGGCGTGAGCCACCGTGCCTGGCTACAATTTACATTTTTAATCCATCTGGATCATTTTTGTGATTCGTATGAAGTGGGATCTACCATTTTGTCCTAAATAAATGGACAATTTGTCACTAGCAATCATTGTAATTCATCTCTTTCCTATTACATTTTAAAACCTTCTTTCAGGTACTAAATTCTTATTCATACACTGGTCCATTTTTTAACTCTCTGTTCTGTTTTCCTGATCTACTCCTCTATTCTTCTGGCAATACCCTAATTACTGTATATCTAATTACTGTATATTTATAATTGCATATTTTACTATCTGGTTGAGCAGGAACTTCTCTGTGTGTGTGAGGACACACACACACACGCCCTCTATGTTCCTCTTTGTGAAACTTATCTTGGGAATTAAGGCATAATTTCTTTTCTAGATAAATTTTAGAATAAGCTTGTCAGATTCATTTAGAAATATGTTGATATTTTGACTGGAATTGTTAATTTACAATTGATTGGAAATGTTAATTTACAAAAACTTGGCATATTTGCAACACAGATTCATTCAGACGTACAGCTTTAATTTATTCAGGTTTCTTTGTTTAATGTTCTCCAGATACATTTTAATTTTTATTCCTTGGGTATTTTACTTCAGCTTCATTAAATTTATTCCTAGCTGTTTTATAACATCTGTTGCTACTGTGAAAAGGATTTTTAAAAAGAAATCTTTGTGATTGTTGTATTTCTAAAAAATAAAATAAGCCTTTATTTAGATTTATCATAAGTCTTAAAGGTTACTTGGCTTACCACTGACTTCCAGTCTTCTCTTGGATTCATTTTTCATTTTGCTGGAGCATGTCTTCTAGCTATTATTTCAGCTAGGGTTTGTGGGTGATAAATTTTCTGAATCCATTCATGTATGAAAATGTCTCATGTTTGAAAATGTCATTACACTTGTTTGATTGTCAGATTATAGAATTCTAAGTTCAAAATCATTTTCACCTCAGTATTTTAGAAAATATTTCTCTAGTGTCTTCTTATACTCAGTGTGGCTAAAGAATCTGAAGTCAAGAGGGTGCTTTTTGTTTGTAAATAACATGTTTTTCTCTTTAGAAGCTTTTAGGATTTTCTCATTATCCATAAAGTACTCACATTTTACCACTATTTTCTATGAGCGGGTCTTTTCCCAGTGTTCTTGCTTGGCACAAAGTGGGCCTTAATGTGAAAACTTGAGTCTTTTTTCATATCTAGGGAATTTTATTTGATTTATTTTTCCTCTGAGTTCTATTTTCTCTTTCTGGAAATCCTATTGTATGGATATTGTAACGTTTGTATGTATCCTCCAAGTGCCTTAACCTTTATTTCATATGTATCACCTCCCTGTCTGTTTGTATTATGATGTGAGGGAATTTCTCAGTTTGATCTTGAGCACCCAGGTTGCTCTTCAGCTATGACAATTTTGCTATTCAGCCTTAAGGTTTTCACTTTTGCTATCAGATATTTCATTTCTAAAATATCTTTTTTCTTTCATTAAAACCTGTTCTTGTTTCATGGATTAAGTAACCTCTCTAAATACATATTATGGTATTTTATGTTTAAAAGTCTTCAAATGTTTGTTTTTTTAAAAATATGGAATGCTTCACAAATTTGTGAGTCACCCTTGTGCAAGGGCCATGCCAATATTCTCTGAATTGTTCAAATTGTAGAATATGTAAGCACTGCTGAGTCCTAATGTCCTCGTGTTAGGCTTGGATTTTCCGTTAGCCTGTCTGTGAATGCTATAACGAATTATCTCAGCTTTCTACCAGTGACTTTGTGGGTATTGCAGAGTGTGCTATCAGAATGTAACAAGAGCTAGTCTTCTAGGAATAGAGACTCCATGAATATCACTAGCCATTTGCAGTAGCATCCTATGTCTCTGGCACAAATGCCGACCACAAATGCTCCCACCTAATGGCGATTTGTCTCTTTTTGCACTTATTTTTGACTATCTACTGCACACTTTATTAGAGTGGATTCTTTGAGGCCTATGATGAAGTTGTCTTTCCATGGAGAAAACATGAATTTACTTTTGCCAGGTTCCTGATGTTTAACCTAGGTGCCTAGATCTAACCTTAGATCTAGTTCTAGGGTTGGGGTGCTTGGGAATCCCTAAGCAATGTAAACCCAAGCTGTGAGGGCTGGCACATGACCACACAATTTCTCAGAGATATATATTTTTCTTTTTCTTTTTCTCTTTGCTCTGCTAAAAGTTAAGTCCTGCTGATCCCTGGACTTGGGAAGGGGTAGTGTGCCCTTATTTTAAGAGTATAGCATTTTCTGTTGAAAAGGTCTCTTATTATACTTCTCACCCTGGACGGGTCTAGAGTATTGGATTCTATCTTCTTTGTGTGGCCATTAAAACTAATGTCTACACTTGTCTAGCACAGGGGCAAAAGCTGCTTTGATGTTCAGGTGCAGGGCTGGGGCCAGGATGGGGCAAGTCCTGGCTCTGCTCAGGGGCAGTTGTGCTTACTTCTCTAGATTCTAGATTTTCCCTAGATTTTTTGTCTGGTACTTCACTGTCTTCTCAACTCTCTGATGCATTTAACAAGTTTGTATTTTACATGTATCATTTTATTTCAGTGGGAGGGTTGGTCCAACAACCTAGTAATCTAGCCTTTCCTAAGTCTTGCCCTTTCCTCTGTATATGGTGGTAGTGGTGGTTGAGAGGGGAGTAGGGGTCAGAACTGCTAGGCTGCTCCTGCTGCTTTTTATTTTTTTTTCTTTTCTCTCTCTTTTTTTTTTTTTTTTTTTGAGACAGAGTCTTACTCTGTCCCCCAGGCTGGAGTGCAGTGGCATGATCCTGGCTCACTGCAACCTCCGCCTCCTGAGTTCAAGAGATTCTCGTGCCTCAGCCTCCCAAGTAGCTGATATTACAGGTACCCACCACCATGCCTGGCTAATTTTTGTATTTTTAGTAGAGACAGGGTCTCACCATGTTGGCCAGGCTCCTGACCTCAGGTGATCTATCTGCCTCAGCCTCCTGAAGTGCTGGGATTACCGGCATGAGCCACCGCACCAGGGCTCCTTCCTTTTTTTCCCTGAACCTACCTGTACATCTTTCCTAGAAGTATTCTCTTTTGCACATTTTGGGCAAAAGTTTTCTCTTTGAATTCAATTCCACCGATTATTTTGTCTCTTGGGAATTCCTGATGATTTCAAAGACACTCCTGCTTGTTTCCAGAGTTAATGTTTTCTTGTTTTTTTCTCCCTAAATCTCTCAATCATGGAAGCTGCAGGGTGTAAATCATTTTATCCAATCTCAGAATATTCTCTTCAATCCCAGCATTATAATCTTGATTCCAAGTCTGTGGGGACAGGCTTAAAGAAGTCATAAGAACCAGGTATTTTTTACTACATTTTATGGGCTGATAAATGATATAAATAAGACTAGATGACTATAGTAAATAAATGGAAGAATCCAGTAAAATTAGAAAATCTATAAAAAACTGATTGTCACTATTAGAGTTTATGTAATAATCATACTGCCAAAACAACTGGTTGAAAAGCAAATAGCTCAATCAATCACCTGGCTGTTTGTTCTATATGAAAGCAAACATATGTATATTTCATTTAAAAATATTTGGATGATTGATTGAATTTTTAATTTTTCATCTGGCTGTTTAATAGTATGCACAAACAGCCTGAGGCAAGTAAATATGATTGTGAGGAAAATACGCAGCACAGTCCTTCGGAGAATTCAAACTTAAAATAACAGAGGTAATACAGAGTAAACGCCTTTGATTCCCACCACAGAATTCAGGTCCTACTAAACTCTGTTCTTCAGAATTTTAAATATCTATAAATTTAGAATAATAAAAACATTTGAATGACCTACTCCACAGGTTTTGGGAATGTATTTTACAAAGTATAGCATTACATGTATGTTAACTACTATTTAATTTTATAAGTGCTTCTGAGCATCTACTAAATGCCAAGTTCTACAATGAGCTAAAGGAGATCTAAAAGGCAAGTACAACACAATCTCTGTAATCACGTAGTTAGCAATCTGCTAAGGGAGTTAAAAACTAACTCAATTATGAGACTTTGATGCATAGGACAATAAAGGCACAATGTGCTATTAGGAAGGGGTTGGGAAACTTTTGTTTTGTTTTTTGTTTATAGAGACAGGGTCCTACTATGTTGTCTGGGCTAGTCTTGAACTCCTGAGCTCAAGAGATCCTCTTGCTTCACCCTCCCAAAGTCCCAAAGTGCTGGGATTACAAGCATGAGCCACCAAGGTTTTTTGTTTGTTTGTTTGTTTGTTTTGAGACAGAGTCTCGCTCTGTTGCCAGGCTGGAATGCAGTGGTGCCATCTCTGCTCACTGCAACCTTTGCCTCCCAGGTTCAAGCGATTCTCCTGCCTCAGCCTCCTGAATAGCTGGGATTACAGGTGCACGCCACCACACCCAGCTAATTTTGGTATTTTTAGTAGAGACAGGGTTTCTCCATGTTGGCCAGGCTGGTCTCGATCTCCTGACCTCGTGATCCACCGGCCTCGGCCTCCCAAAGTGCTGGGATTACAGGCATAAGCCACAGCACCCGGACTGTTCTTTTTTTTGTTGTTGTTGTTGTTTGTCTGTTTTTTTAAAGAGGAAGTAGAACTTAAGATAGACCTTAAAAGATGAACAACATACTATACTTTAGATTTATGGCGGTGATGGGGAAGAAGATCGGATGACAGCCCACTCCTGTTGACAGACCGTCTGAAGAACAGATCGAGAAAGATATGGAGGTGGGAGAGTTAGCTAGGTATACTGAGTAGCTAATAGTTTGAATTGGTTGAAATAAAATATGTGTGTAGCTAAGACAAAATAGAAAGGAAGCTAGGATCTAATCACATAGGATTTTGACTACTGGACAAGACATTAGAACTTTATTCTATATAAAGTGGATGTCTCAGCAGGAGAACATAATGAGGATAGATTTGGAGTTGAGGAATATTATTTCTGGCAGTAATGTATGTGGATAAGAGAAAAGCAAGTTAGAAGTGCATTAGTGTAGTTAAAAGATACTAAAATGAGATTTTAAATTGAGACAGTGAAAATGCATAGATGGGAAAACCCCTGAGGACGTAGAATTGACAAGATTTGGTAAAAGAATAAGGGAATGAATAAATATAAAGGATTAGGAAATTCTGGTTCTAGATTTAGCTTTGCAAGATGACCCGGGAGAAGCAATTTCACCATGGTGGGCCTCAGTCTTACCTGTAAAAACACTGAATTAAATGATACTTAGGGGAATTAGAACTGTATAATCATGCAATTTGGAGTACTTGAGAACAAGGTGAGCAGGGAAGGATAGTTGATGCCATTAACAAGAGAAAAAACACAGGAGGAAGTAACCTTGAAAACAAATGTTGATTTAAGGAATCTGCATACATTGTTCATGATCATCATGTAGCTGGATATGCTGGTCTAGAGATTAGAAGGAGGGTATGAGATATAGACACACATGTAAACAAAGTTGTGGGGCTTGGGTGAGAGCACAAGAAGCATAGAATACGAAGAGCAAGAAAGCCAAGCACCGAACCTTGGGCACAGCATTCAAAAGGAGAATTGAGAAGGACAAGCCCATGAAAGAGCCTGAGATGGCTATACAGAGGAAGAGGGAAAAAGAAGATGGTGAGTAATGTCACATGGTGCACAGAAGTTAGCAGAAAGAACAGCAAGAGGCCGCTGGATTGGTAATCAATGAGCTGTTGGCGTTCTTTGAGAAAGCAGTTTCAATTGATGGGGGGATAGATCTTGGGATCCATTAGGAGCAGGTAGAAGGCTAACACTGGCAAAGAGAATTCTTGGGATATACATAAAATGGGAGAGACTTATGAACCCTTATGTGCAAAAAAAAGTGGAGTGGAATTGGGAAGAGTGATTCCTGTCAGACAAAAAGAACTCAATGAAGCTGAGATAAAGCTGATGCATGAGTATTTATGTGTTCTGCAAGGGGGTCTGTTCCCCTAGCTCTCCCCAGGCCGAAGACTGTCCTCTCTCCAGTAAGTGCTACCCTGCTGAATAGATCCAAAAAGCAGCAGTAATTGTTTGATACAGAAACCTTTTAGATCTGTATACTAAAAATTATAAAAATTTGATGAAAAAAATTCAAGGAGGCATAAATAAATAAAAAGATATCTTATATTCATGGATTGGAAAAATTAATATTGTAAAAATGTCCATATTACTCAAAGCAATCTACAGATTCAATACAATCTCTATCAATATCCCAACATCATTTTTCACAAAAATAGAAAAAAAACAGCCATTAATTTTGTGTGGAACTACCAAAGACCCCAAATAGCCAAAACAATCTTGAGCAAAAAGAACAAAGCTAGAGACATCACACTACTTGACTTCAAAATATATTACAAATCTACAATACTCAAAACAGCATGATACTGGACTAAAAACAGACACACTGACCAACGGAACAGGATAGAGAGCTCAGAAGTAAACTTATGTATTTACGGTCAATTGATTTTCAACAAAGGTGCCAAGAACACATGATGAGGAAAGGACACTGTCTTCAACAAATGGTGTTGGGAAAAATGTATATCCACTGCAGAAGAATGAAATTGGACCCTTATCACACAAGGCATACAAAAATCAACTCAAAATGTATTAAAAACCTAAACACAATAGAATAGCTCTATTATCAAAAAGACAAAAATTAACAAATGCTGGCAAGGATGTGGAGAAAAGGGAACATTTAAACACTGTTGGTGGAAAGTAAATTGGTACAGCCATTATGGAAAGCAGTATAGAGGTTTCTCAAAAAACTAAAAATAGAATTACCATATGATCCATCAATCCTACTACTATTTATCGAAAGAAAAGGAAATCAGTATACTGAAGAGACACCTGTGCCTCCATATCTATTGCAGCACTATTCACAATAACCAAGATATGAAGTCAACTTAAATATTCATCAACAGATAAATGAAAATATAAAAATATAAAACAAGTATACAAATAAAAAATAAAATAAAAATATACACAATGAAATATTATTCAGCCATGAAAAAGAATGAAATCACCAGATGTGGTGGCTCACGCCTGTAATCCCAACACTTTGGGAGAGGCCAAGGCGAGTGGATCACTTGAGGTCAGGAGTTTGAGACCAGCCTGCCCAACATGGCAAAACCCCGTCTCTACTAAGAATACAAAAATTAGCCAGGCATGATCGCGCACGCCTGTAATTTCCGGTTACTTGGGAGGCTGAGGCACAAGAATTGCTTGAATCCAGAAGGTGGAGGTTGCAATGAGCTGCGATCGTGCAACTGCACTCTAGACTGGGCAACAGAGTGAGACTCGTCTCAAAAAAAAAAAAAGAGAAAAGAAAAAAAGAATGTAATCGTCATTTTTGCAACATGGATGAGCCCAGAGGACATAATGTTAAGTGAAATGTCAGGCACAGAAAGACAAACGCTGCATTTTCTCACTCATATGTGGAAGCTGAAAGAATTGAGCTCATATAAGTGACAGAGTAGAATTGTGGTTATTAGATAATAGGAAGGATGGAAAGAGAGGAGGATAGGGAGAAGTTGGTTAATTGATACAAAAATACAGCTAGATAAGAGAAATAAATTCTAGTGTTCTATGGTACTATAGGATAAATATGGTTAACAACTTACTGCATATTTCGGAAAAGCTAGAAGAGAAGATTTTGAATGTTCACAACACAAAGAAATAATAAACGTTTGAGGTGCTATGCTAATAACTGATTTGATCATTACACATTATATATATGTACTGAAGTATCACTCTGCATCGTTGATGAAATTGATGCATGATTATGTATCAACGAAAAACAAAAGAAAAAATATTCAGAAGACATACATTCAAGGCTGACAGAAATATAACTTTATTTTCCTGAAACTGGCACTTAATCTCTGTGTTGGGCTACATATTGGCACAATGGAAGAAAATTTAATCTAGTTACTTACAAATAAACCCAGTCACTTTGTCATTTCAAAAAAATAAAAAAGATTTAAGCATAAGACCAGAAACTCTAAAAGTACTAAAAGAAAATATAGAGGAAAAGCTTCACAGTATTAGCCTGGGTAGTGATTTCTTAAATATAACCCCAAAAGGCATAAGCAACAAAATGAAAACAGACAAACAGAATTTACATCAAACTAAAAATCTGTACAGCAAAGAAAACAATTAATAGATTGAACAGACAACCCACGAATTGGGAGAAAATATTTGCAAACCATACATTTGATAAAGGACTAGTATCTAAAATATATAAGAAACTCAACTAAATAGGAAGAAAACAAACAACTTGATTTAAAAATGGGCAAAAACCCTGAATAGACATTTCTTGAAAGAAGACATACAAATGGCCAACAGATATATGAGAAAATGTTCAATATCACTAATCATCAGGAAAATGCAAATTAAAATCACAACGAGATATCGCCTCACACTTGTTAGATAAAAGATGAAAGATGATAAGTGTTGGTGAGGATGTGGAGAAAAGGGAAATCTTTTTTGAGACAGAGTCTTGCTTTGTTGCCCAGGCTGGAGTGCAGTGGCGTGATCTCAGCCCACTGCAACCTCTGCCTCCTGGGTTCAAGCTATTCTCCTGCCTCAGGCTCCCAAGTAGCTGGGATTACAGGCGTGTGCCTGGCTAATTTTTTTATTTTTAGTAGAGATAGGGTTTCACCATGTTGGCCAGGCTGGTCTCAAACTCCTCACCTCAGGTGATCCACCTGCCTCGGCCTCCCAGAGTGCTGGGATTACAGGTGTGAGCCACCACACCTGGCCAGAGAAAAGGGAAATCTTATACACTGTGAGTGGGAATATAAATTGGTACAGCCATTATGTCAAACAACATAGATAGAGATTCTTCAAAGAAAAGAATTGGCATATGATCCAGCAATCCCCCCTCTAGGTATATATCCAAAGGACTCGAAATCAGTATGTCGAAAAGATGTCTGCACTCCCATATTCATTACAGCATTATTTACAATAGTCAAGATATGGAAACAACCTAAGTGTCCATCAATGGATGAATGGATAAAGAAAATGTTGTATATATATACAATGAAATATTATTCAGCCTTATAAAAAAGGAAATCATGCTATTTGCAACAACATGGATGAGCCTGGAGTACATTATACTAAATGAAATAAGCCAGGAAGTGAGAGAGAAATACTTCCTGATCTCACTTATATGTGGAATCTAAAGAGTTGAAACTCATAGAAATAGAGAGTAGAGGCTGGGCCCGGTGGCTCATGCCTGTAATCCCAGCACTTTGAGAGGCCAAGGCAGGTGGATCACCTGAGGTCAGAAGTTTGAGAGCAGCCTTGCCAACATGGTGAAACCCCGTCTCTACTAAAAATACAAAATTAGCAGGGCATGGTGGTGTGCACCTATAGTCCCAGCTACTCGGGAAGCTGAGACAGGAGAATCACTTGAACTCGGGAGGCAGAGGTTGCAGTGAGCCGAGATCGTGCCATTGCACTCCAGCCTGGGCAACAAGAGCAAAACTCCACACCCCCCACCACTAAAAAAAAGAAAGAAAGAAATAGAGAATAGAATGATGGTTATCAGAGGCTGGGGAGGGGGGTGTGGGGAATGGGGAGAGGTTGGTCAAAGAGTACAGTTTCAATTAGATGGTAACAATAAGTTTTAGATGTTGTACAGCATGGTGACTATAGTTAATAACGTATTCTGTATTTCAAAATTACTAATATAGTAGATTTCAAATGTTCTCACCACAAAAAATGGTACTTATATGAAGGGATGGATATGTTAATTAGTCTGACTTAATCATTGCCCAACATATACATATATCAAAACATCACATTGTGCCCCATAACTATGCAATTAATATTTGTCAATGAAAAAAATACAAAATCAGAAACCATTCAGACAAGTCTAAGATATGAAGATGTGAAAAAGCCTTATAACTTTCAGGAAACTCACAAAAGAGAAATGTGCTTTTTTACTGATCCCTCACATAACACAGTTATCAAACTTCTCTCTTGCAGTCATCAGTCCTGTCATAACACCTGGTCTCTCCTGCTTCTTTTCAGGGAGAGATGCTCCAGATACTTGCAGTTTGTCTTTTCCCTGGTTACAGGTACAACATAAAAGAATTTAATGAAAGCAAAGGTAATTTAGAAATTCTCAATTCCATAGGTTATTCAAAATAGCACTGGTAGAAGCAAGAACATTTCTGAAGCAGTAGGATATTTCCTGCTTCTACTGCTTAGACTGCAGCTCCTCTGCAACATGTCCAGGGCTTGGTCTTATGTGGCCTCCTTCTGGACCAGACAGGGACCTAGACATGATTGTGAGGCAACTGCTTTCTGGACTCTGGTTACTGTGAGATTGATGAGCTATGTGCCCTTTTCAACTGGGATAGAGAGCTGCTGGATAGGTGAGTGTCTGAGAGAGTTGCTATTAACTTTTTGTTGTTTTGCTTTGCTTTTCTAATCACAGAAGTGTATGATAGGAGTTACTACTAGAAAGAAATAGATGGGGCCAGCCATGGTGGCTCATGCCTGTAATCCCAGCATTTTGGGAGGCTGACGCAGGAGGATCGTTTGAGCTCAGGAGTTCAAGACCAGACTGAGCAACACAGCGAGATCCTATCTCTCCAAAAAATACAAAAATTAGCCCGGCATGGTGGTGCATGCCTGAGGTCCCAGCTAGTTGGAAGGTTGAGGTGTGAGGAATGCTTGAGCCTGGGAAGTCGAGCCTATAGTGAGTTGTGATCGTGCCACTGCACTCCAGCCCAGGAGACAGAATGAGACTCTGCCAAAAAAAAAAAAAAAAAAAAAAAAGTATATTCCGAGACAGTAGCAAGTTCTATCATTGGAAACAAAAAATTAAAAGAAAGAAAAAAGAAAAAATTGTTTCTAAGAGAGATGTAAATAAATAAATAAGAAAGAGAAGAAATAGATGGGAGACAGGACCCTGGATGATCTAGAGCCAGAACTCCTGGCAATGCCTTTTCTCTGCCTCAGTGATATATTTTACACTACCTTAAAGCAGCAGCAGGCCAGGCGCGGTGGCTCACACCTTAATCCCAGCACTTTGGGAGGCCAAGGCGGGTGGATTACAAGGTCAGGAGACTGAGACCATTCTGGCCAACATAGTGAAACCCCGTCTCTACTAAAAATACAAAAATTAGCTGGGCGTGGTGGTGAGCACCTGTAGTCCCAGCTACTCGGGAGGCTGAGGCAGAATTGCTTGAACCCAGGAGGCGGAGGTTGCAGTGAGCTGAGTTCACGCCACTGCACTCCAGTCTGGGCAACAGAGCGAGACTCCATCTCAAAAAAAAAAAAAAAAAAAAAGGCAGCAGCCAAGTTGATAGAGTGAAGAGAGAAAAAAACACATGATTAGTTTAACATGATTAGTTTTCCTTCCATTTTTCTAAGCCATATACTTTGGGATGGACTGTTCATTTCTTCCATCATTTTCAACTATTTCACTCTGAGGATTTACCAAAAGGGAAATAACTCAGTAACTTTTTAAGAATTTCCCTAGGCGAACGTAGAGTCAGGGACAATTGCATAGTTATGTCCCCCTCAATAATTTTATATAGGCAAAATCAAAATACAATGAGTATCAAGTGAAAAAATGAATAAAAAGGCAACATGCAAGCTTGCAAGGTGTATCTGAATGAAAAAGGGCAGACCTGTCTGTTTTGCCTTGAGAAATAGGGTAGAGGGGCAGAGAGAGGGAAAAAAAGTGAGGTTAAGGGCTAATTTTACGTATGAATCTTAGGTCTTTTAGCACTAGCTTTTGTTTTTTATTTTGTTTTTGTTTTTGTTTTTTTTGAGACAGAGTTTTGCTCTTGTTGCCCAGGCCGGAGTGCAATGGCACGATCTCAACTCACTGCAACCCTCTGCCTCCCGAGTTCAAGCGATTCTCCTGCCTCAGCCTCTGGAGTAGCTGGGATTACAGGCATGCACCACCACGCCCAGCTAATTTTGTATTTTTAGTAGAGACGGGGTTTCTCCATGTTGGTCAGGCTGGTCTCAAACTCCCAACCTCACGTGATCTGCCCGCCTGGACCTCCCAAAGTGCTGGGATTGCAGGCGTGAACCACTGCGGCCCGCCAGCACTAGCTTTTAAAAAATAACTGTTTTCTCTTCCACTAACTCCTTCCCTGGTTCTCTATACACCCACAATTAATGAATGATCTATTGATAGCTAGAGGCTGATCCTGAACACTGCCACAATCCAGGAAGAACTCTATAATCATTATGTCTCTACTTTCTCTCTTCATGTTCACTTTTACCAATTGAAATCAGATTCCTTTTTTTTTTTTTTTGAGTTGAAGTCTCTCTCTGTCACCCATGCTTGAGTGCAGTGGCGTGATCTAAGCTCACTGCAACCTCCGCCTCCTGGGTTCATGTGATTCTCCTGCCTCAGCCTCCTGAGTAGCTGAGATTACAGGCACACGCCACCACGCCTGGCTAATTTTTGTATATTTAGTAGACATGGGGTTTCACCATGTTGGCCAGGCTGGTCTCGAACTCCTGACCTCAGGTGATCTGCCCGCCTTGGCCTCCCAAAGTGCTGGGATTTCAGGCGTGAGCCACCGCACTCAGCCTTGAAATCAGGTTTCTGTTCATGCTTCTCCACTGAAACTGTCCTGGAAACATAAAAATTCTCAAGCTATTGAATTTCATGGTCACTTGCTGACTCATTCCCCATTCTCTGTGGCATTTGGCATTGTTGGCAATTCCCATGTTCTTAGCACTCTCTCACCTTGGACTTCTGTGATAATCTCTCTAGCCTTGATATCCATCAACTCTTCTCAGTTCCCACTGCTGTTGCTATAGTTTAAGTCTTCATTGTTTCTTGTTTGGACCATTCAATAATGTCCTACTAGTTACACTGTCACCAGAGTTATACAGTGACATCCAATCCTCTACTGCCAAAGTCTCTCTCTCTCTTTCTCTTTCTCTTCCTCCCTCCCTTCCCCTCCCCTCCCATCACCCTCCTCTCCTCTTCTTTCCTTTTTTTTCTTTTTTGCTAAAGGGTATTAAATATTTGCTTTTTTTGCTATTAAATATTTTTTGCTTTTAAATATTTTTTGCTTTTCTTATTTTTAATTAACATAATAATTGTACATATATGGAGCACAGTGTGATATTTTGATACATATATACAATGTGTAGTGAACAAATCAGGGTAATTAGCATGTTTCTCACTTCAAAAGTTTATCACTTCTTTGTGTTTGGAACATTCAAAATCTGCTCTTCTAGCTATTTGAAAATATACAATAAATTGTTGTTAAATATAGTCACCCTATAGCGCTATAGAACCCTAGAACTTATTCCTCCTATTTAGCTATACTGTTGTATCGGTTTAACCAACCGTTGGATATCCCCTCTCCCCCAACCCTCACATCTAGTAGCTACTATTCTACTCTCAAAGTCATTTTTCTAAGGCATAATTCTATTCATGTTCTTCAAGGAGTAAACCTGAAATGACTACCCATTGCTCCCAGGATAAAGCCCAAACTTCATAGCCTGTCATACAAAGTCCCTGCCTACCACTCCAGCCTCATAAGTTGCTTCTTACATACTACACCACAGCAAACTGATACACTTATGTATAGACAATGCTCTTTCATTCCTCTGTGTCTTTGGTCCTTTTTTCTGGCCTGAAATGTTCTTGTTCTCCCTTGCCTGCTTGGTGAACACTCACTAATCTTTCAAGATTCTATCTATGCCATTTCCTTTGTGAAGCCTTTCTGACTACTCCACACACCATTAGAATTGACCTCTCCCTCATTCTGTGCCCTACAGTACCCTGTAAATGCTTCTGTTTTATTACCTACAACACTTTATAATTTATTCATTCAATATTTTGGTTTTCCTCTTCGAGACTCTAAGCTGCTCAAGGATATGGACTGTTCTTAGGTATTCTTATATCCCCAATACTCCTGGTGTATAACTTTCATTAAAGATTTATTTTCTCCCTCTACAATTCAATGGCCTTTAGGATATTCACAAATTTATGCAAACATCCCACAATCACAGAACATTTTTCATCACCCCCAAAAGAAATCCTGTACCCCTTAGTCATCATTCCCCAATTGTCCCATACCTCCCAGGCCTAGGTAACCAGTAACCGACTTTCAGTCTCTGTGTATTTGCTTATTATGGACATTTCATACCTAGGAAGTCACATGATATGTGGCCATTTGTATCTACCTTCTTTTGCTTAGCAAGTATTCAAGGTTATCCATATCATACTTCGTTTGTTGTTTTTGCTGAGTATTCCATTGTATGGATATACCACGTTTTGTTGATCTGTTCATCAGTTGCTGGACATTTGGGCTAGTTTCACTTTTTGTCTATTATGAATAATGCTACTATTTATGTGTAAGTTTTTGTATGGAAATGTTTTCAATTCTCTTGGATATATACCTAGCAATGGAACTATTAGATCATATAGTAACTTTATGTTTAACCTTTTGAGGAATTGCCAGACTGTTTACCAAAGCATTGCAACATTTTTAAAAAAATTGAGGTGAAATCCATATAACATAAAATTACCCATTTTAAAGTGTGCAATTAAGTGACATTTAGTGCATTCCCAGTGTTGTATAGCCATTACCTTTCTACAGTTTCAAAACTTCATCATCCCGGAAGTACACTCTGTACCCATTAAGTAGTCACTCCCCATTCTCCCCTCTGCCATTCCCTAATCCAGTAATCTGCTTTCCATCTCTATGAATTTGCCTATTTCAGATATTTCATAAAATAAGAACCATATAATAGGCAACCTTTTGTCTCGCTTTTTTCATGTAGCACAATTGTTTTTGAGGTTCATCCAAGTTGTAACACCTATGAGCACTTCATTTTTTTTATGGCTGAGTAATATTCCGTTGTATGTATATTCCAATGTATATACCACAATTTGTTTATTTACTCATTTGTTGGTCAATATTTGGGTTGTTTCCACCTTTAAGCTCTAATGAATAATGCTTCTATAAATATTTGTGTACAAATTTCTGTGTGAATATTATGTTTTCATTTCTCTTGGTTATATACCTAGTAATGAAATTAATAGGTCACATTGTATAGGTTGGTGCAAAAGTAATTGTGGTTTTCTCCATTACTTTTTACTTTTTTGAGACAGAGTCTTGCTCTGTCACCCAGGCTGGAGCGCAGTGGCGCGATCTCGACTCACTGCAAGCTCCGCCTCCCGGGTTTAAGCCATTCTTCTGCCTCAGCCTCCCGAGTAGCTGGGACTACAGGTGCCCACCACAAGTCCAGCTAATTTTTTGTATTTTTAGTAGAAACGGGGTTTCACCTTGTTAGCCAGGATGGTCTCCATCTCTTGACCTCGTGATCTGCCCACCTCAGCCCCACAAAGTGCTGGGATTACAGGCGTGAGCCACCGCGCCCGGCCTCTCCATTACTTTTAATGCCAACACCGCAATTACTTTTGCACCAACCTAATAAATCTATATTTCACATTTTAAGGAACTGCCACACTGTTTTCCACAGTGACTATACCATTTTATATTCCAACCAGCAATGTGTGAAGGTTCCTGTTTCTCCACATCCTTCCAAAATTTGTTAATTTACTGTTTTTTGTTGTTGTTGTTGTTGTTGTTGTTTTGTTTGGTTTCTTTTTGAGACAGAGTCTTGTTCTGTTGCCCAGGCTGGAGTGCAGTGGTGCGATCTCGGCTCACTGTAACCTCTGCCTCCGGGGTTCAAGCGATTCTCCTGCCTCAGCCTCCTGAGTAGCTGGGACTACAGATGTGAGCCACTATGCCCAGCTAATTTTTGTATTTTTAGTAGAGACAGGGTTTCACCATGTTGGTTGGCCAGGATGGTCTGGATCTCTTGACCTCGTGATCTGCCTGCCTCAGCCTCCCAAAATGCTGGGATTACAGGTGTGAGCCACTGTGCCCGGCCGATAATTTCCTGTTTTTTGATTATAACCATCCTAGTGGGTGTGATGTGATAACTCATTGTGCTTTTTGCTTTTATTTCCCTAATGACCAATGATGTTGAATATCTTTCACGTGCTTGGTCATTTGTTCATCTTCTTTGGGAAAATGTCTATCCAATTTCTTTGCCCATTTTTAAATTGGGTTGTCATTTTGTTGATGAGTTGTGTAAGGTTCTTTGTATACTCTGAATACTGAATTCTCATCAGATATATGAGTCACAAAAATTTTCTCTCATTCTGTGGGTTGTTGTTTCAGTTTCTTGAAGATATCCTCCAAAACAGAAGAGTTTTTAGTTTTGATATCCAGTTTGGTTTTTCCTTTTTTGCTTGCGCTTTTGGTGGCATATCTAGGAAATCACTGCTTAATCCAAAGTTAGGAAGATTTATGCCTATGTTTTCTTCTAAGAGTTTTAAATCTTTAGCTATATGTGTAGGTCTCTGATCCATTTTGAATTAATTTGTGTATATGAGGTATCAGGTGGGGGTACAAATTCATTCTTATGAATTTTTATTTATTTTTGATTTAATTTTAAAGAGATGAGGTAGGTTCTCGCTATGTTGACCAGGCTGGTCTTAAAGTCCTGGCCTTAAGTGATCCTTCTGCCTAGGCCTCCCAAAGCGCTGGGATTATAGATACGAACCATTGTGCCCAGCCTTTAAAAACTGTTTTATTTTTTTCAAATTCATTTTTTTCATGTGGTTATCCAGTTGTCCCAGCACCATTTGTTGGAGAGATTATCTCCTCCTGCACCTCCCACACTGAGTTTTCATGGCATCTTTGCCAAAAATCAGTTGATGATAAGTGTGATAGTTTACTTGTAAAACTCTCAATTCTATTCCAGTAACCTATATGTCTATCTTCACATCAGGACCATACTGTCTTGATTACTGTAGCTTTGTAGTAAGTTTTGAAATTGGGAAGTGTGAGTCCTCCAACTCCATTCTTCTTTTTCAGGAACATTTTTTTCCATATGAATTTTAAGACCAGTTTGCCAATTTTTGAAAAGAAGTCAGCTGGGATTTTGATAAAGATTGTGTTGAAGCCCAGATGCGGTGTGATTCATTCCTGTAATTGCAGCACTTTGGCAGGCTTAGGCGGGTGAATCACCTGAGGTCAGGAGTTAAAGACCAGCCTGGCCAACATGATAAAACCCTGTCTCTACTAAAAATACAAAAAATTAGCCAGGCGTGGTGGCAGACGACTGTAATTCAGTTACTTGGGAGGCTGAGGCAGGAGAACGGCTTGAACCCAGGCAGCGGAGGTTGCAGTGAGCCGAGATCACGTCATTGCACTCCAGCCTGGGCAACAAGAGCGAAACTCCATCTCAAAATAAATAAATAAACAAATAAATAAAGATTGTGTTGAATATGTAGATCAATTTGGAGAGTATTGCCATCTTACCAATATTAAGTTCTCCAATTCATGAACATGGGAAGTCTTTTCATTTAGTGAAGTCTTCTTTAACTTCTTTAAACAATTTTTGTGGTCATCAGAATATGAGTTTCACACTTTTTTTGTAAAATTTATTCTTAAGTAGTTCATTTTTGATACTATTATAAAGTTTCTTTCATAATTTCATTTTTGGTTTGCTCATTGCTACTGTATAGAAATAGAACTTTTTTTTTGTATTTATCCTGCATTTGTTATGGAGCTCATTTATTAGTTCTAATAGTTTTGTAGTTGATTCCATACGATTTTCTGTATACAAGATCATGTCTTCTGTGAATACAGATCATTTTACTTCTTTCTTTCCAAGCTTGATATCTTCTACTTCTGTTTCTTGTGTCATTGCCATGGCTAGAACTTCCAGTACAATGTTGAACAGAAATGGCAAAAGTGGACATCCTGGTCTTATTCCTGATGTTAGGGATGAAGCAGTCAGTCTTTCACCATTAAATATAGTAGCTTTGGGTTTTCAATATCTTCTATCAGGTTGATAAAGTTTCCTTCCATTCTTAGTTTGTCACACATTTTTATCACAAAGCCTGTTGAATTTTGTCAAATGCTTTTACTAGATTAGAATGATCATGTGATCTTTGTCTTTTATTCTATTGATGTGATTGTTACATTGATTAATTTATGGGTGGTAAACCAATCTTACGTTTCTGGGTAAAAATATTTCTTTTTTTTTTCTTTTCTCTGACAGGGAATTGAACCTGGGCTGTGGCAGTGAGAGTGCTGAATTCTAACCACTAGACAAGCAGGGACCAAATACATATTTCTTAAATTGAATTTATCATGAGCACATTATATGAGGATTGGGTAAAAAGTAACTAAAAAAATGGCCAAAGAAACAAGATGGAAAATAACTTCCATTTTCAGATAGTAACTATTTAGGAAACATTGAAACTTTGGAAGTGAAATTGTTATTGTGTAAATATTTTAAAAAAGCATGTTTATACATCTTTCACACTCTTTGAGTCTTATATTTTTCCTTTAAAGTCTTGGAACTAGACCTTTATGATACTCTAAATTTAATAACACTTAACAACTTGCCCTAAATATCCCTACTTTATAACAATTACTGTAGTGGTTTCCTCATAGATTTGTTTTTTCCCCATCCCCCACACCCTTCCCAAGTATTATCCCAAGTGAGAATATCATTATCATCTATTCTTCTTATTGGACATTTTAAAGTACCTGTACAAAAATGGCATTAGTTAGGGATATAGTAAAGTTACTTCTAGTCTTTTAATTGGCTTCTGCCCTTGGCGCTGTTTGAGCAAAGAGAAGAGACCCTCATAGAGAACTGTAAGGACAAAAAAACTTACTTTTAATTGTGACCCCAAGAATTATCAATATCCCTATTAACAGAGACAAGGGCTTCATCTTCTCTTAAGCAGCTTCTCTTCACTGTAACACAGGCAGAAACTAGGTGATTGGCCCAAGAGCTCCTCTTCTCAGGGACTGTGGTGGGGGCAGGAGTCAGTTGCTAAGCAACCATTTCCTTACTCTTGGGCCAATGGGCTGCCAGAGTGTTCCTTTCAAGCCGGAATGAAGGCAGCTGCTGGAGAATGTAGGCTGTGGAAAGGATCCACTGCTATTCCTCTGGCTGAAGATAAGGGGTAGGCTAGAAATTAGCGGTGGCTCTCTAACATGAAAGGAAGGGACCAGAAGTCCGACTTGTACGTGTCCACACGTGCAACTGTGTTCAAGGGTGCTGGAAGTTCTTATTTTTATGTTGCCTCTAGAGGTACAAACTACACTTATGTAAAAACACAATTAAGGTACCTGAACGGATCTGACATCATCCTGTAAGCTGGTATCTCTAGGCTATGGCGGAAAAGAAACAATGGGCCAAGTCTGCTTTGTTCCCAATCTGGATGAAAATCTTTATCCTCTTTTCCAGTTAGAAACTGCTGAGGATTTACTGGAACAAAGGCAAACAAAGACTGTTTAACAATGTCTTTACATACCTCAAATAATACAGACATCTCACAAGTGGTACCTTCAAAGCTACGAGAAATCAAAATGAATATTTAGGGAAAACATATAAATATTAAAAATATCCAAGGCACAGAGCTAGTTGAGAAATTATGCCTAGAAAAAATATCCAACTTTTACAGTCTGTCCAGCTCATTACTTTAGAAATAGACATTTTATTGTTTTGAATTTACAGTTTTATTCCTTTTATTAGTTTCCCATTGCTGTGATAACAAATTACCACAAACGTAATGGGTTAAAACAACAGGAATTTATTCTCTCGTAGTTCTAGAGACCAGAATTCCAAAACGATTCTTACAGGGCTAAAATCAAAGACAACGCTAGCTCCTTCTGGAGGCTCCAGGGAAGAATCCATTCTTGGCCTGGAATTTTTCAGCTTCTAAGTGGCTGCCAGCATTCCTTGATTTGTGGCCACATCATTTCAGTCTCTGCTCAGTCATCACTTGCCTTCTGTAGTTTAATCTCCCTTTGTGCCCCTCTTATAAAGATACTTGTGATTACATTTAGGGCCCACCAACATGATCCAGAACAATCTCTCTCTCTCTCAAGATCCTTAATGTTGGCTGGGCGTGGCAGCTCACACTTGTAATCCCAGCACTTTGGGAGCCTAAGGCAGTTGGATTACTTGAGGCCAGGAGTTTGAGACCAGGCTGACCAACATGGCGAAACCCCGTGTCTACTAAAAATACAAAAATTAGCTGGACGTGGTGGTGTGCGCCTGTAGTTTCAGGTACTCAGGAGGCTGAGGCATGAGAAGTGCTTGAATCCCGGGGCCAGGGGCCTGGGGGGTGGAGGTTGCAGTGAGCAGAGATTGTGCCACTGTAATGCAGCCTGAGCGACAGAGTGAGACTCCATCTCAAAACAACAACAACAAACCCAAACTGCTTTATAGGAAAATCAATGAGCAATGAAGGCATATAAGGGGAAACGGCAAACAAAGGTCAGGTAGGGTCAGAGTCAGGGAAGGCTTTGCTAGGGAGTGATGTTCAAGCTGAAATATGAAGAACGAGAGTGAGTCAGCTAAACAAATCATGTCCCAGATGTTGCAATGAACATGTTAAAAGGCTATGCGGGCTGGGTGCCGTGGTTCATGCCTGTAATCCCAGTACTTTGGGAGGCTGAGGCAGGTGGGTCATCTGAGGTCAGGAGTTCAAGACCAGCCTGGCCAACATGGTGAAATCCCGTCTCTACTAAAAATACAAAAATTAGCCGGGCATGGTGGTAGATGCCTGTAATCTCAGCTACTCGGGAGGCTGAGGCAGGAGAATTGCTTGAACCTGGGAGGCAGAGGTTGCAGTGAGCCAAGATCGCGCCATTGCATTCCAGCCTGGGCAACAAGGGTGAAACTCCGTCTCAAAAAAGAAAAAGGCTATATGGTGTTCCAGAACATGAAATGATGCTCTGTGGGCTGGAATCAGAGACTGGGGAATGGGGGTGGTATGGAGCATAGTATAAAATAAGGCTGGGTTAGTAAGTGATAGTCACGCC
The DNA here is from genome assembly GCF_028858775.2 of Pan troglodytes. Taxonomy (NCBI): domain Eukaryota; kingdom Metazoa; phylum Chordata; class Mammalia; order Primates; family Hominidae; genus Pan; species Pan troglodytes. The sequence goes on from NC_072419.2 coordinate 20,524,413, forward strand.
ATTCTTAAGAATTTAATTGTTATAAAAAGACTGTATTAGCCTGTATGCAACAAAATAATATAGACTGGGTGACTTTACACAGCAGAAATTAATTTTCTCAGTTCTGATGGCTAGAAATCTGAGACCAGGTTCTGGTGAGGGTCTTCTTCCTGCTTGCAGATGGCTACCTTCTTGCTGTGTCCTCATATAGCAGGGAAAGGGGGTGGGAGGAGAGGATGAAAGAGATCTCCTTCTTGTTATAAGGCCTCAGTCCTATTAACCTCACTCACCCTTATGACCTCATTTAAACTTAATTACTTCGTAAAGACCTAATCTCCACATTTAGTCACATTGGAGATTAGGGCTTCAACATATGAATTTTGGGTGCACGTAAGTCAGTCCATAGTAAAGACCACCAGAAAGTCATTGAATGACTTACAGAAGTGAGAAGACGTGATCACTTCTGGCAAGGTATCACTAGATGCAGTCTAGACAATGGACAGAAGAGGGGCAACAGTGGGCATGAAGGCCACTTAGGAAGTCTTTGCAATAGTCCAGCTAAATTCAGACTAAGTTTACTGCAATGCTATTGGAAAGTAGTGATTCCAGACTTATACAGACCGCTCAATAAAATTGCATAGGTATAGCAACCGATTTGATATGAGAGTGAAGTTATAAGAGGTACCAGGGATGGTGCTTAGGTTTCCAGATTTTTCAACTAAACGGGTAATGGAGCCATTCCAAGAGATGGGGAAAACTGGGAGAAGGAGCATGAGTTCAGTTTGGTACACGGCACATTTCAAGTACTTTAGGGATGTTAAATATTTAACAGTTTTGAATGATAATGGTATTTTGTCAGAGTGATTAATACTAAATGCTGGAACAAATGCCCTCTACATACTTTTAATGTGCTTTCACACAATAAAAGTTCCAGTTCTTTGAGCTGACATGAAAGAAAAGATAATCAATAGTGTAATGTTCCTAAGAAAGCACATGTGGAAGGACTGGCTGGAGGCTGGAGTGCAAACAGCTTCTCTGTTGAAGGGAAGGTGTCCAGTATGATGTACTTGTCTTACCTTTCACATTTCTACATAAGAAGTCAATATCTTTTCTACAAAATCTGCAACTGTTCCCATATTGCTTAATATTAGCATTGCTATTTGGCACCTTACCCATCCTATGAAATGTTTTTCTTTACTTCCTCACCTTTCTTTCAAAATCTATTGCATTATCAGGTTTCATTTATTCTTCCCTGGTAATGTCTCTAATCAAAGACCTCTTTCTATTTCTAGTGCCAATAAATAAGTACATATTTTTATTACTAGCTCAAATGTCACTTCCTTCTTGAAGCCTTCTTTATTTATCCCAAATCTATTTTTTTTCGTATTTCACAGCATTAAAAGAAAAACAGGCTGGGCACGGTGGCTCACGCCTGTAATCCCAGCACTTTGGGATCACTTGAGGTCAGGAGGTCGAGACCAGCCTGGCCAACATGGTGAAAACCCATGTTTACTAAAAAAATACAAAATTAGCCAGGCATGGTGGCGCATGCCTGTAATCTCAGCTACTCCAGAGGCTGAGGCAGGAGAATTGCTTGAACCTGGCAGAAAGAGGTTGCAGTGAGCTGAGATGGAGCCATTGCCCTCCAGCTGGGCGACAAGAGTGAAACTCTGCCTCAAAAAAAAAAAAAAAAAAAAGACAAAACAAAAATTACCTTACCATGTTGTGAATCATCCTTATGAGAGTGTCCTACTACTAAAAATATTCCATTCTTTACAATTCTTTTTGGGGCCTCCCCCCTTTCTTCCTTTTCTCTTCTATTATTTTTTAAAAATGTGTTCCAAATAATTATTTGCCCAATATATATAACAAGTACCCAAACGGCCAAATAAATGTGGATTTACAACACCCACTCAATTAGCCTTGAAGATGATCTGATATATAGAAACACAACAAATTTGGGGGGAGGATACCAAACTTCTAAATTATAGGTCATCCTACTCATGTGGCGGACTTTAGTGAAACTGGATTTTCAGAACCCGCCAGGTGAGTATTATCCAGAATCAAGCCAGCTTTTTGGACCTGCGTCTTAACGTTAAGCAATTGGTAGAATAAAGTAAGACCACTTGGCTCTGGTTAACAGGCATCTGGATTTGTTTTGACGTAAGACGTGTTTTCAATATAACATTTTGGTTGTCCGCAACTTCTTGGTTCTTAAAACTGTCTTGAGTATCGCAGTCTACATTTGTTCTTTCTAAACTTCACCAAATTCCAATGAAATTTGTAATTTTCACTACAGGTTTGAGGAGCCAACTGCATACGGTGTGGAACCATTTGCCAATACTTTCATTTCTTTTGGTCTTTTTTAGTTGCCCACCCAGAGGAAAGCATCAGATTACCTGGTGAAAATCCTCCTCAACAGGGCAGCTGGAGTGAGCACGGACAATTCGTGTTGACCCTCGGTCTCCTCCCACTTCTACATCCTCCAAGTCCCTGAGGCGGCTTTCCGCTAGCTCGCCCGTCACTTGGCGCACCTGGCTCTACAGGCCACGCCCTCAAGTCTTCCAAGAGGCCAGCGGTAAGCGCGGTCCACCTCCCTCTCCCACTAGGCGTCGGCTTCACGCCGCGCCCCCGTCTCGAGGCCAGCTCCAGCCCCCTCGCTCCCTGGCTCCGCCCCCTCGCTCCCTGGCTCCGCCCCCTCCAGCTCCCTAGCGTCGTCGGCGTCGAGCCCGAGCCTGCGCCTGCGCGTGCGCCCTGGGGCCCAAGTTGGGGCGCGCCGTGGCTAGAACACGGAGAGCGGCGGGCAGTGCAGCCAATGAGAGGCGGCGCTGCCTAGCGGCTGGTAGGCGGTGCCTGCGCGGGTGTTAGGTTAGCGCGAGGCGTGACCTAGTTGACAGGCTCTGAGGTGCTGCTGTGGCGGCGTCCGCGGGGCTGAGGCGGGTGGGAGCCGGAGCCGAGCGCGGGCTGAGGGAGGAGGGCGGCGACTGGAGAGCGGCGAGCGGCGAGCAGCGCAGGACGCAGAGCCTCTTTCACTTTTTCCCTGCTGAGTGCCCCCTCCCACCCCTCCCACTCCACACACACCCTGTTTGCCCGTGAGCCTGGGGAACTTGCAGCTTAAAGCCAGCCACCCCCACGGCAACATGTACCCCAGCAACAAGAAGAAAAAGGTGTGGAGAGAGGAGAAAGGTAACCGGCCCGTCGAGTCCTGGGGGTGCGGGGGGTGGGGGTTAGGGTGGGGGCGGGGGTCAGGCTGTGTGTGCCGCGGCGCCCTCCGCCCGAGCTCCCGCCTCGCGCCCTCCCGGCCGGTGCCGCCTCCCTCCGGTGTCCGTGTGTACACACGCGCACACTCGCGCGCACTCCGGCGTGCACGCGCCGCCCCTGGGCACCTGCAGCTCTCGCACGTGTGGGCGCACGCCCCTCTGTCGCCCTCCGCACCCGGTCACCTTCTCCCGAGGCGGTGCCGCGTTCGCCTCGCTCGCGGCGGGGACCCCCAGGCGGCAGCCCCGGGCGCGGCACAAGTTCCTCTGAACCGCAGCTGGGACTTGGGCACTGCCGGCCTGGGTGTCCCGCGGACACGTGCCTGCCGGCGGGCGCTCAGGCTGCAGCTGCCGCTGTGCCTCCGCGCTCCGTGCACCCTCGTTTCTTTCCTTCTCGCCCCTGTCCCCCCAGCCCCCAAATGGCAAAGCGTCCCCACCATCGGGTGTTTACCCCTTGTCTAGGTTTCCTTCCTTCGCTGCCGCAGCGTGACTTTTGAAACCTGGAACTCTAGGGGAGCCCTAAAACGAGCGTGTTGTCCGTGAGGATAAGTGCCTTCAGAGAAGTCTGAATGGGCTGTTCTCCCAACAGTGTGTTTCTCTGTATTCCATCCCCATTCATGGGCTGAAGTTGCTCAGAGTAAGATTTTGTGACTAATGTCACTCTGTATGAATCCATCTCTGGATTTTGTGCATATAAGGTTTATCTAAATCAGCTAGATTGACAGTGGCACTGATTCTTTAAGAAACACAAGTGTACGATCCAGCGTCTCCCACCAAGATCTCCCGCTTATCCCATCACAGTTAGGTAATATTCTAACTTGAGTGTCTCTGGCGTTTTTCACCCTCCTTTTCACACCTCTTTCCTTTTCATTCTTTAGCTATTTACAGAAATGTAGCAAAAACTTCTTGCACTCCTATTGCTAAAATAAACTAAAACCTGTATAGCAAGGGTGAGGTCTATTGAGGGTAGTGCGCATTTCTCCTGGTACCTCATCTTTACAAAAGGATATAGGGGTGACTAGGTATCAAGTTGATTTCCTTGTTAATAGTTCGTTAAAACCTGTAGATTTTTATTGCAAGTCCCGGCCTTTATGAACACGAAGGCAAAACAGTGGAGGTAAGAAAGGGAATTAATATGGAGAAAGAATCCACTATATAGGATCGGCTTCCACAATGCACGAACAAAGGCGTGAGGAGGGAATTTTGTTTTCAAATTTACTGCAGGAAGATTTAACAATAGAACTGAACAACACAATTAAAATGATCTTTAAAAATGTTGAAAGTTTAGTCATTTAATTATGTTTTAATAATTATGGGTTTATAGAGAGCTAACACTTCTGGTGTTATAAATCAAATGCTGTCGAGAGTAATAGCCTGATAGATAAAGTAGTGTAAAATAATTTTGCTTTGTTTTTTTCAGTAGTAGTTACTTTAGTTTCAACACACTTTCAACAAGGATTTACCTTGTGAGCACTGAAAAATCATTTATGCCCATGTTTATTGATGATGCTGAAATGTTGGCTTTGTATAATTGATGATAATGAGGGCAAAACAGTGGAAGACATAGACATTGTTTTCAGTAACATGAATCATTGATGAAATTATAGTGAGTACTTAAGAACTATTTTTCTGTCATAATAGAAAAACAGTGTTCCTCAAGTAATAACGTTATAATGTTTCCTTCATTTAACATCTACACAGTTGGACTGTGACCAGCAGGCATTTTAGAATCTTTTTTAATGTCTTGATTTCTTTTCTTCTATTCTAATAATGGAGAATATATAACCAATTTTTTTTTCCTAAGGAAGCAAATGCACCATTAAATAAGGCAATTAACAAAGTAATTATCCAAAACTAAGTTATTTTTGCATGAAGTTTAATGTGAAAGGAAAACGTTACTGCGATACGAAGACTTTAATGCATATCTCAGTGTTTTTTTTTTTCAGGATGTCTATGTTTGGAATATTTAAATATAAAATATATATTATACCCCCAAGGAAGAGCTAAGGATTTCTAATACCATAGTTAGTATTAGAGAAGCTGATGGGATGCATGACCTTTTTCCTTTCAGCCCACTGGGAAGCTGATGGTATAGTATTTTTGCAGCTGTCCTTTAAAGCTAAAGGAAGGCTTACCTACCTCATTGAAATGTCAAGGCATTCTATAAACATATTTTTAACTCAGTATACCATTTAATAAATAGGTCTGCCTACTTAAATGCTTGGTTCACAGAGAAAGGACTCATTGTAAAGGTGAAGCATTCTTTAAATAAAAGTTTTATGAAATGACAAAGAAAATGCATATATATTTGTGGCCTCCAGTATGTTTCATTGTTTAAACAAGTAATTAAGGAGTTCTGAAGACCACATATGTTTAAATAAACATGTTTGATCTAGTATTTTGAGTCCTAATTCAGAACCACTAATGTGCATTTTCAAGTATTGCAACTTATTTCATTGTTTTGTTTTAAATTGATCTCGTTTTTAAGTGTTCACACTTCAACTTTTAAATAACTGGAACAACAGAGGCCAGGTTGCATTTCTGTATGTACCTTTTGACATTCACAAAAACTGTCAGTTGCTTCATAATGTCTTTTAACCTGCTCAGTAATATTGTAATAATTTTTTATTTGTGATCTGAGCTTTTTTAGCACTGCTTTGGCATACTGCTAATCATCTCCCTTTTCTGCCTTTATGTGATAATTCTAAATTTACCATTCCCTTCAAGTTTCCTGTTCTCTCAAGACCCTATCCCCCATACTAAAGAGATGACATTGCCTTTTTAATTCACAGAGAAGGGCTGGGCGCGGTGGCTCACGCCTGTAATCCCAGCACTTTGGGAGGCTGAGGCGGGTGGATCACGAGGTCAGGAGATTGAGACCATCCAGGGGAACACGGTGAAACCCCGTCTTTACTAAAAATACAAAAAATTAGCCGGGCGTGGTGGCACACGCCTGTAATCCCAGCTACTCGGGAGGCTGAGGCAGGAGAAACGCTTGAATCCAGGTGGGAGAGGTTGGAGTGAGCTAAGATCACGCCACTGCACTACAGCCTGAATGACAGATCAAGACTCCGTCTCAAAAAAAAAAAAAAAAAATTCACAGAGAAAATAAATGCCATGTAATATGAACAGCCCTAACATCCTCTTACATAGTCTCATTGGTCTGTTCCTTTACATGTCCTTTTGACTTTGTTCTATCTTAGAGGAAGGACTTTTCTTCCTTGTGTGTAAGATGAATCTTTCTGCTGTGCTCTTTATCCCATATCTTCTTTGAGTTCTTGCACCATCATGTATTCTTTCTTGGGTATGTTTAGTTTCTTGGTGTCTTCAGGTTCCTCTCCATTGCCTGTAACAGTGCTCGGATCTCTTCCACCTTAGAGTCACTTTTCTTTCATAGGGCTTCACGTGAACTTGGAGTTGCTGTTCTCACTTTCCTTCTTTTGCTCAGTCCTTCATTGTCTTCCGGATTTCCGTTATATTCTAATGAAACTAATGTTCCTGAAGTCATTCAGTAGTAACAATCGTGATAGTATTCATGTAAGAATAGTTAATATTTAAGCCCCATTTGTATGCTCAGTACTATTCTTAGTAGCTTACATGGATTATCTCATTTAATTCTCACAACAACCCTATGAGGTAGGAAACTATATGAGGCGAAATATTGTGAGGTTAAGAGCTTTGAATACCAGTTGCCTGGGTTTGAGTCCTACTTATACTGCTTAACTAGCTGTGGTACTTTAGGTAAGTTATTTGACGTTGTTTATAGTTTCCTTATCTATCAGTTGGGAATAATACCTGCCTACTTACCTCGAAGGGAAACTGAAACATAAAGAGGTTAAGTAACCTACAGATTTGCACCATTTAGATTACAACTCAAACAGCTCTGTTAACCACTTTTCCTCTTTATTCCGTGCTGTTGGTAACCACATTGATAAAAGCAGGTTAATGGCTAAGTAATTTTCACTTTTTCTGGCCTTCCTGTAGCAGTCTATGGTATTTCCCTTAGTGCACCTGTAGTCCCAGCTACTCAGGAGGCTGAGGCAGGAGAATCGCTTGAACCCAGGAGGCGGAGGTTGCAGTGAGCTGATATCACGCTACTGCACTGCAGCCTGGTGACAGAGCAAGACTCTGTCTCAAGAAAAAAACAACTCTGTTTTCTGAATGTTTCCTTGTTACCAGGAACTTGCACCCCTGGTGACAACTAAGATTTATTTCATTGTTTTCCTATTTGTGCCCACTTCCTAAATACTGTGTTTTGAGGTTTGATGCTTCCTTCCGTTCCCTCTTCTTTTTCCTTTAGGACTAGAATTTTAGGTTATATTTTCTAAAGTCTCTAGGCTAGACCACTCTTTAAATTTCCAGATTCTTGATTTCAACTTCTTCAATGTCCTATAGGTACCTTAAACTCAATTTTTGTGAATATGTCACCTCTGATTAAGATACCTTTTTTTTTGTCTCCTAATATGGCTGAAGTTCTAGTTATAGGAGTGGGAAAAATATTGGTTCCCCATTTTCTGTTCACTTGTGCTTACATTAATACTTCTGTAGTTTATTTCTGTGAAATAGTCTTTTAAAGTGGTTATTTTTTGAAGGTTAGATTACCTTAAACTAGATACTAACTATCCCTGCATCCATTTATCTAAACTGCAGTACCTTGTGATACACTGAAAGAGAATTGCAGAGTATGAGAAATAACTGTCTCTCTCTCTCACTCTCTACATCGTGGAGACCATTGGTATGGTATGGGAGACAGGAAAGCTGACATACAGAGTGAAGAAGCCAGTGTCAGTTTATACATTGAATATTGGTAAATATTTCTTCCTTGTTTAGGTTAAAAACGAATGTAAATAGAATTATTTGCATGTTTTCCTGTGTCCTAGTGGGTTGTTTTATACACCCTCTGGGAAATGCATAATCAATTTTCAATATTAGTAGTCTATAGGATAAAGGTTAAACTGCTCACTATGGCATACAAGTCCCTGTACAGTTTTGTTTTACTTTTGTTTCTGGCTACTTTTCACTTCTGTGGCCATTCCTCTTCTCATACCATATCTTGCAGCTTCATTTAGTTATACTATTCATACCTCCTTTGTTTACATTGTTTTGTTAGTCTGAAATGTTCTTTTTACCTCTTCATGCAAAATTCTTCCTGTCCTTTGTGAAGCAGCATACATGTTACCTTTTTCGGGGAGTTTTCCTGAGAATGTAGTGTAGTACAGTGGAATAAATAACATAGGGTGTAGTCTTTGATTAATGGAGATGTTTGTCTGAATTTTAATTTTGGCTCACTTCCTGAAACCTCTCTTGCTTTGGGCAAACTACTTTGCTGTGCTTCATTTCCCTATGTGCAAAATTGGCATAATAATACTATCAATTTTATGAGTTATTAGGAAGATTATTTTAATGAGATATACATGTGAAGTACCTGGCCATAGTGAGTTCTTTATAAATGACATCCACTCTAATTCTAAGATGCAATTTGTAAAATATTTTCATTTTATCGTCAAGATATATATATTTAAAGCAATTCTTATATCATCTACACAAAGCTGTAAGTAAATTGATAGTGCAATTGAGGAAATATCTTGGTGGTTGCCTTTTTTTGTGCTCTTACTATTTGTACATACCTGTCTTAGCATTTTATTTATATAGATACTATTTTGTATCTTACTGTGTTAGACTGTTCTTGCAGTTGCTGTAAAGAAATGCCTAAGACTGAGTAATTTATTAAAAAAAGACGTTTAATAGGCTCATGGTTCTGCAGGCAACACAAGGATAGCATTGGCATCTGTTAGGTCTTCTGGGAGGCCTCAGGGAGCTTTTACTTACAGGGCAAGATGAAGCGGAGAGAGCTTTTACTTACGGGGCAAGATGAAGTAGGAGCAGGCACTTCACGTGGCAAGAACAGTAGCACGAGAGAGTTGGGGGGAAGTGCCACACACTTTCAAACAACCAGATCTCACGAAAACTCACTATCTTGAGGCTAGCACCAGGCCGTGAGGGATCTGCTCCCATGACCCAATCACCTCCCACTAGACACCACGTCACACATTGGGGATTACATTTCAACATAAGATTTCAGGGGATATATATCCAAACCATATCACTTATCCAGCATATCACCTGGCCCATAGTAAACTGTAGATGTTGCTTGAAAGCGTAAATGAGTTTACTTATTTCTTGGACTATCATAAGAGAGTCTTCATCAGGCTTTGATTTTTTTCTCCCCTGGTAATATGAAATTTAACATTTTTTAACATTTAAATATGGAGTCACTGGATTTGCATTGTGTTCTTCAGGACTGTATCAACTCTTTTGTTAGCTTAACTTGGTTAATACTTAAAGTATAAAAATAATTCCCATGTTTAAACGTTAAATACAAATGGAGATTCTGCTTTTATTTTGCAAGAACGTTTATTGAAGATGACCTTAGAAGAGAGACGCAAAGAATACCTAAGAGACTATATTCCCCTGAACAGCATTCTATCATGGAAGGAGGAGATGAAGGGCAAGGGCCAAAATGATGGTAAGTTTCTCGGAACATTTTTTAGGTAGATATTTTTCCCATTTCAGGACAATTGTTGACAGAAATGAATAACTGGCGTTCAATAAAGAGATTACTGTTTTGCTATTTGAAATTATTGTTTGGTTGTGATTTAATTGTTTTTAGTAACCTATGGTGTTTTTTAAACTTAGGAAAGTATATTAACATAATTTGTGTTCTGAAATATACCACATTTATAATATGGTACTTTTTTTACAGGTCCTTTTTTATTTTTTCTATTCTGTAACAGTTCTTGGAGCAAATGCTATTAGAGATTTGCTGCTTTGGTGGTGTGGCCCTTTGAGTTTGCTTTAAGTTCATTTATAATCGATTATCTTATGTTATTTTTAGGATTGGGGATACAGCCGAAAGAGAGTATATTAGGAAAAATAGAAAAACCAAAGAACATTTCTCATTATTTTAGAGAATATATTTTGTATGATGTGTTATTATGTCTGTATGTAAAGTATTTGTATGACAGAATTTACTCTCAAAGTCTTTATGATTTGGTGGGAATCTAGATTATGTTAGAATATAAAGGAAGTTTTAAGGATTAAAAAGGTACGTGAAAAAGTTTCTAAAAACAACATAATAGATTTAATGGATGTTTAATATGCTTGTCTTTGAATTAACACTCGTTGGTATTAATGATCTGGATGTGAAGTTTAGACAAACGGTGCTTCTTAAGGTACATAACAGTTGAGAAAGACTTTATGAAATGGACTTGAAACATGCTAATTTCAAAGGTTGTGGTCTTAGATCGATGGAACTACACCGGGTACTATGGGCCCAGAATAAAGACTAGCATGGAATTCCTATGGATAAAATCTGAAGGGAAAGATTAGGCCTTGGTGTCTGTGAAGAGAACACATTGACCTGAGGATTTGGGTTTTAGACACAACTTTGTTTTTCTAGAAAGGCAAAGCATGTGGGATTAGCAGTGAAAAGCTGTGGGTTCTTTTAGACCTTACATAGCCTGGAAACGTGTGACCTTGGGCAAGCAGGGTAGCAGCTCTACCCCACGTTCTAATGGGGTCATTGGACAAGCTGATTGGGATGTGCACATCTGACCTGTCTGCCCAGTGTCTTCTGTAAATGCAAGTTGTTTTAAGAATGGTCTGATTCCAAACTGATAAGATTGGCCTTAAGAAGCCCCTGCCTGATCACGTGAGCATCATGGAACCCAAAGATGATTTGCTGCCCACCACCCCATCTCAGAACAGAAGGGTGGGAAGCCAGAGCCACCTGCATTGCCCTAGCCAGTCCCCACAGTGTAACAGGGTCTCCTTGGCAGCTGTATTCTGGAGTCTGGTTGTTGCTCTGTAAAGACCTTTAATAAAATCTTGTACAAAGGTTAAAAAAAAAAAGGTCTGGTTAAGACATCATTGAAAGAGAGGACAGTGCTGTGTAATGAAAAGAATACAGGGCTAGAAATCAGGAGAACAGAATTCTGGTCCCCTGTCTTACCTAAGGCTATGTGCCTCTTCATGTTTGAGTCTCAGTAATTTCTTTTTTTGTTTATAAGCAACTGGTATTGAATATTTCAGCAGCAGCACTATCTTCTTCTTTTTTTTAAATGGCTACAGGTCGAGTATCCCTTATCCAAAATGCATAGGACCAGAAGTGTTTGGGGTTTTGGATTGTTTGGATTATACTTGCTGGTTCAGCATTCCTAATCCAAAATCCAAAATGTTCCAGTGAGCATTTCCTTTGAGCATTATGTTGGTGCTCAAAAAGTTTCAGATTTTGGAGCATTTGGGATTTTGAATTTTTGCATTAGGACTACTCAACCTGTAGTAAATGTTCCCCAAATTAGAAAAGAATACATTGAATAGAATAACACCTAACATAGTTATCCTCTAACAAGATACTGCATGTTTAATCCTGCCTCCCAATATGAGCTTTATAAGTGGTTTACAACTGCTCTGTGTGTTTCTTATTTTCCCCCTTATGCTGTTTTAAACTTGAAAGTCCTCCATGGGGAACAAGGTGATGTGATCAAAATTATATTTCTATTTTTCCTGAAATGTTACTTGCTTCTCTCTGTTGTGACCCAGACTCTGGTGACTGGCCTCTTCCTTTTTCATGAAGTGGAATGGCTCATTTTACAAGTAATATTTGTAAATATTTATATACAATACACATTTTTCATATGACTTTTTCTTGTGTTACCTATTCAGTGCTCAGTTATTAAAAAATATTAGTCAAGAGAGTTTTAGTGTTTTAACAGTTTAAAAATCCTTTAAAAATATAAATTTACAAAAAATAATAAAGGAAAACTATACATATAGTTATATTTGAAACGTTTTAAGTCATTGCTTATACATGTATAAGTATTGATATTTATTAAATATGGGATTTTAAACTAAGTATTAAAAGAAGTCTATAATTCCTTGTCACTTAGTTTCTAATTATAGGAAATGATCAATATTTATCGGGTTAGAACAGTATATCAGTTTTAAATTTAATATCTTATCATTACTTATGTTTTTATAGAGGACCATTTTTGCCTAAATATTCCTGAGTACTTGAATAGTTCTTGAGCTATTGCTTTTAATTTTTTTCTTGCTTTGTTCAGATTTATTTTACTTTAACCAAATGCTTCTTGTTATTATAATACAGTAGAAAGTTAAATAAAAAAGAGAGGAGCAGCCAAATATATTTGTAACAATTTGGATTTTAAGCCTTCTTGAAACAAAAGGAAACAAAACATTGCCAAGGAACACAAAATCAGTGTTTATATGGAAAGGGGGAAGCAAGTTTTATTTTGACTTACCCCTTTGGTAATATTGGAAAGCCATGGATTGGAAGAGGAAAGAATGGGAGATGATTACCAAAAAATAAAAATAAAAAAACCCAAAAAACAAAAACCCCATCCAGAAAAACCCATTAAATACATAATTTGCTTGCTGTTTATGTTCATATTTGTTAACTGTTGTTAGCTAATTTCTAGACTTATATATTTCTAATTCTTCCTCTGTGTTACCAATTATGTAATAATTCAATATCATTTGTCAGTTGCTATGTTGTGGGGATTTTAAAATTCTTGTCTCTCCTATTGTACTGTCTCTAGCACCTGGAATGGTGCCTTATGGGTTGGTGGGGCTTAATCGTTAAGTTAAATAAGAATGCCTCAAGAGTTAATAATCTACAAGGGACAATTCTTTCTCCAAACTTTTTTTTTTTTGAGACTGAGTCTCACTTACTTTGTCCCCCGGGCTGGAGTGCAGTGGCGCGATGTGGGCTCACTACAACCTCCACCTCCTGGCTTCAAGCGATTCTCCTGCTGAGCTCCTGAGTAGCTGGGATTATAGATGCGTGCCACCACGCCTGACTAATTTTTGTATTTTTTGTGGAGATGGGCTTTCACTGTGTTGGCCAGGCTGGTCTTGAACTCCTGACCTCAAGTGATCTGCCCATGTTGGCCTCCTAAGGTGCTGGGATTACAGACGTGAGCCACTGCACCTGCCTCTTTTTCCAAACTTTAATGAGCATTTATAAATATATGTAAAGCTAGAATACAGTCATGTGGCACAAAATGATGTTTTGGTCATTGACATCCTGCATATATGATGGTGGTCCCATAAGATTATAATACTGTATTTTTACTATGCCTTTTCTGTGTTTACGTAAGTTTAAATACACAATGACTTACCATTGTGTTATAGTTGCCTACAGTATTCTGTACAGTAACATGCTGTATGGGTTTTAGCCTAGGAGCAACTGGCTGTACCATATAATCTAGGTGTGTATAGACTGTATACCATCTAGATTTTTGTAGTATACCTTACAATGTTTGCACAGCAATGAAATCACCTAACAACGCCTTTCTCAGAACGTATTCCATTGTTAAGCAATGCCTGACTGTAGCAATGCATCCATTACCCAGTTTCAACAGATATTACATGGCCAATTTTATTTCATCTATACCAGTGCTCCCTATACCTTCCCCCCAGACTATTTTGAATGAAATCACATATGTCATATAAATTTTATCTATAAATGAGTATCTGTGTATATGCATATGTATGTATCTCTAAAAGATGGCATATTTTTGTTGTTTTACTAAAATACTATTATTACCTCTCACATTTAAAATTTAACTTAAAATTTAATTTTTGATATAATTAAATATCCATTTAGTATTCATGTTTTTCCCATTGTCTCATAAAGGATTTTTTCTTTTACAATTGATTTGCTTGAATCAAGATCTAATCAAGGTCCATATATTGCATTTAATTGATTTGTTCCTTAAGTCACTTTTAATCTATAGTTACCTTTCTCTGTCCTTTTTTCCTTCTTCCCTTATAATTTATTTGTTGAATACACTAGGCTGTCCTGCAGAATTTTTTATATTTTGAATTTTGCTTACTGCATCTCTGTGGTATCATTGAACATGTTCCTCTGTCCCCTTTATTTCTTATGAGTTGGTAGTTAAATCCAGAGGTTTGTTCAGAGTTGGGTTTAAATTTTTTTGAAAGAATGCTTTATAGATTATTGTGCATCTTTTTGCATCATATCACAGGGCACATAATGCGTCATTGTCTCCCTCAGTAGTGATAAGATTGATCCCTGGGTTCATGTATTGTCAGCTGAATATTGTCACTAAACTGTCTGGTGTAAAGTTTTCTGACAACCTTTTACCTAATGGTTTTAGCAGCCATTCGTGATTATTGCTTAGATCCATTACGTTATTAGGGGTTGCAAAATAGTGTTATGTGAATTTTATCATTCCTTATTTATTAGTCAGACTTCTATAAAGAGGAACTTTCTGTTATTAAGTCTTTTATTATGCAGTACAGTTTATAAAGGAAAGCAGAATAAATGCCATATTTCCCTTATTTACTGATTTTCAGATTGAGTTCATTCCCTAAAATCCTCCACAGGTGACCAAAGAGTCCTTTTTTTAAAATTTTTGACTATCATTTTCAATTTGCCCCTTCCTTCTCTCCTCTTCTCTGTCTCTTCCTCCCTCTTAACATGTATATTAAATGAGAATGTCCCAGTGGTTAACAGTCTACAAAGGAGGCATATACGTGTGTGTTTGTGCATGCGCGTGCATGTATTTATAGCTCCCATATAAAATACATAGAATTACCAAACAATAGGCCCAGGATATGGTAGAAAGACAAAGGTAGATATATAAATGGGTGGATGGGTAGATATGATAGAAAGATGGCATTACTTCTTTGTTGAGACAAGAGTTCTAGTTCTTGGGTTTAATTGTTATGCCTTCTGTTAATCTCCTTTCCTACTACTGTGTTAAGGCTCCACTAGAATACCACCTAGAGAAGCAATGTTATTGTTACACTTTTTGGATGGAGTAGTGTTGGCAGAGACTCTGCCAGGCTTATGCTAATTTTCTCTGACTGGTTAGTATCAGGGAAAGCAGCTATGGCTATAAGTTTAGATTGTCTTTTTGAGTAATTACTTTTAATGTTTATACAGAACAGCAATAGGGGAAAAATAAAATAATAATGAGGATGAGTTAGGTGAAAATTATAAAATTATCTTATACTCAAGTATAAAATATTTTTAAAAATTGGTCATTTAAAGAGCCATCTATGATAATACCATACTGAATGGGCAAAAGCTGGAAGCATTCCCCTTGAAAACCAACACAAGACAAGGATGGCCTCTCTCACCACTCCTATTCAAGATAGTGTTGGGAGTTCTGGCCAGGGTAATCAGGCAAGAGAATGAGGTAAAGGGTATTCAGCTAGAAAGAGAGGAAGTCAAACTATTTTTGTTTGTAGATGACATGATCCTACACGTAGAAAACCCCATCATCTCAGCCCAGTAGCTTTTCAAGTTGATAAGCAACTTCAGCAAAGTCTCAGGATACAAAATAAATGCGTAAAAATCTCTAGCATTGCTATACACCAAAAACAGGCAGGCCGGGAGGCAAGTCACAAATGAGCTCTCATTCACAGTTGCCACAAAAAGAATAAAATACTTAGGAATGTGGCTAACAAGGGAAGTGAAGGACCTCTTCAAGGAGACCTACAAACCACTGCTCAAGGAAATCAGAGAGGACACAAACAGAGAAACATTCCGTGCTCATAGATAGGAAGAATCAATATTACAAAAATGGTCATACTGCCCAAAGCAGGGTATAGATTCAGTACTATTCCTATTAAACTACTGTCAACATTCTTCACAGAATTAGAAAAAACTACTTTAAAATCCATATGGAACCAAAAAAGAGCCCAAATAGCCAAGACAGTCCTAAGCAAAAAGAACAAAGCTAGAGGCATCACGCTACCTGACTTCAAACTATACTACAAGGCCAGAGTAACCAAAATGGCATGGGACTGGTACAAGAACAGACATAGACCAGTGGAACAGAATAGAAAACCCAGAAATAAGTCTGCACACCTACAACCATGTGATCTCCGACAAACCTGGCAAAAACAAGCAATGGAGAAAGGATTCTCTATTTAATAAATGGTGCTGGGAAAACTGCCTAGTCATATGCAGAAAATTGAAACTGGACCCCTTCCTTACACCTTATACACAGATTAACTCAAGATGGATTAAAGATTTTAATGTAAAACCCCAAACTAAAAATCCTGGAAGACAACATACGCAGTACCATTCAGGATCTAGGCATGGGCAAAGATTTCATGTGAAGATGCCAAAAACAATTGCAACAAAAGCAAAAATTGACAAATGGGATTTAATTACACTAGAGTTTCTGCACAGCAAAAGAAACTCTCAGCATGAACAGAGAACCTACAGAATGGGAGAAAATTTTTATAATCTATCCATCTGACAAAGGTCTTATATCCAGCATCTATAAGGAACTTAAATTTACAAGAAAAAACCAAACAACCCCATTAAAAATAGACAAAGGACATGAACAGGCACTTCTCAAAAGAAGACATACATGTGGCCAACAAACATATGACAAAAAGCTCAACATTACTCATCATTAATGAGTAATGATGCAAATGCAAATCAAAACCACAATGTGATACCAACTCACACCAGTCTGAATGGCTATCATTAAAAAGTCAAAGAACAACAGATGCTGGCAAGGTTATAGAGGAACACTGATACACTGTTGGTGGGAATGTAAATTAGCTCAACCATTGTGGAAGACAGTATGACAATGCCTTAACAACATAGAGGTAAAAATACTGTTTGACCCAGCAATCCTGTTACTGGGTGTATACACCCAAATGAATATAAATCATTCTATTATAAAGATAATAAAAGAAGGCGTATGTTCATTACAGCACTGTTCACAATGGCAAAGACATAGACTCAACCTAAATGCCCACCAATGATAGACTGGATAAAGAAAATGTGGTACATATACACCATGCAATACTATGCAGCCATAAAAAGGAACAACATCATGTCCTTTGCAGGGACCCGGATGGAGCTGGAAGCCATTATGCTCGACAAACTCTAACGCAGTAACAGAAAACCAAATACCACATGTTCTCACTTTTATGTGGGAGCAGAATGATGAGAACACATGGACACATTGTGGGGAGTAACACACTGGGCCTGTCAGAAGGTAAGGATGGGAGGAGTGAGAGCATCAGGAAGAATAGCTAATGGATGCTGGGCTCAATACTTAGGTGATGGGTTGATCTGTGTAGCTGGCCACTACGGCACACGTTTATCTGTCTAACAAACCTGTGTGTCCTGCACATGCACCCCTGAACTTAAATGAAAGTTGGAAATTAAAAAAAAATTTGGTCATTTAGAAAGACTTTATATTTCATATTTTTATACATGTTTATCTGTATTACATACTATAATAAAGGAAGCTAGAGAAAAAGTGCTATTAAGATCATAAGAGAAAATCTACTTACTGTTTATTAAGTGGAAGTGGGTCATCACAAAAGTCTTCATCTTCATTGTCTTCACATTGAATAGGCTTAGGAGGATGGGGGGCTGGTTGGTCCTGCTGTCTCAGGGGTGGCAAAGGCAGAAAAGGTAGAGGGAAGGTAGAGGGGGAGGCAGGCATGCGTGATGCAGCTTCACAGAAATACATTGTAATTTCTGTCTGACTTTTTTGCTTTTTCATTTCTCTAAAAATGTATGGTACCAATGCTTTAATCTTTTTTCCAGTGCTTAGTTTCAGTGCCTATGTCATAGAAGGTTCTATGTCATAAATCAAAAACAGTCTTGAATAATAGGAACCCTTCTGCCAGATTGTCTAATGTCAGTTTGTTTTCTGGCACTGCATCTAGTATGTCTTCTTTCTCATTGTCTGGCACTGGTTTGGAAGCACTCATCTCCATCAAGTTTTCTTCTGTTCATTCCTCTGGTGACCTGGTGTTTGTTAGCTCTTGAATTTCTCCAGGATCTGCATCTTGAAACCCTTCACCCCCTACCCTTTTTGCCATATTCCCAGTCTCTTTCATGATTTCCTTGATTGACTGTGTCATAAATTCTGTGAAGCCATCTGCAACATCTGGACAAAGTTTTCTCCAGCATGAATATTGTTTTGGGCTTGATGGTTTTCATGGCTTTTTCTATAACAGCAGTGGAATTTTCAGTGGTGTAATTCTTCCAAACTTTCATGATGTTCTATCAGGGTTCTCTTTCATAGCATTCACAGTCTTTTCCATAGAATACTGTGTGTAGTGCTGCTTAAAGGTCCTTATGACCCCCTGATATAGAAGCTGAATTATAGATACTGTGTTTGGGGGCAAGTAGACCACTTTGATATTTGTGGTGTTGAACTCATGGGGTTCTGGGTGGCCAGGGGCATTGTACAACCTCAAAATAACTTTAAAAGGCAGTCCCTTACTGGCAAGGTGCTTCCTGATCAGGAGCACAGTGTCTCATTATCTAGGCCTTTCTTGTACAACCAAAAGACTGGCAGCTGGTGTTTATCTTTTTCCTTCAAGGTTTGGAGGTTAGCAGCCTTATAAATGAGGGCAACTTTGATCATAAACCTGACTGTATTTGCGTAAAACAGCCTGTCCCTTCCTGTTTTAAATCCTGGTGCTTGCATCTCTTCCTTACTAATGAATGTCTTTTGTGGCATTTCCCCCCCTTCAGAACAGAGCACTTTTGTCTGCGTTAAAAAGCCTGTTCAAGTAGATATTCTTTCTCTTCGATTTTTTTTTTTTTTTTTTAAGACGGAGTCTTGCTTCTGTCACCCAGGCTGGAGTGCAGTGGCCCGATCTCGGCTCACTGCAAGCTCTGCCTCCCGGGTTCATGCCATTCTCCTGCCTCAGCCTCCCGACTAGCTGGGACTCCAGGCGCCCGCCACCACACCTGGCTAATTTTTTGTATTTTTTAGTAGAGACAGGGTTTCACCGTGTTAGCCAGGATGGTCTTGATCTCCTGACCTCGTGATCTGCCTACCTCGGCCTCCCAAAGTGCTGAGATTACAGGCCTGAGCCACCGCGCCTGGCCTCCCCTGTGATTTTCTTAATGGCATCTGGGAATTTGCCTTCTGCCTCTTGGTCAACAGTAGCTTTTTCTACTATTATTGCGACTTTTTTTTTTGTTTTGTTTTTTAAAGGCAGAGTATCCCTCTGTCGCCCAGGCTGGGGTACAGTGGCATGATCTTAGCTCACTGCAACCTTCGCTTCCCAGGTTCAAGTGATTCTTGTACCTCAGCTACCCAGTTAGCTGGGGTTATAGGCATGTACCCCCGCCCAGCTAAATTTTGTATTTTTAGTAGAGATGGGGTTTCGCCACGTTGGCCAGGCTGGTCTGGAACTCCTGGCCTCAAGTGATCCACCCTCCTCTGCCTCCCAAAGTGCTGGGATTACAGGTGTGAGCCACCGTACTCAGGGTGTGACATATTTTAAGACAGACTTCTTTATAACACATATCAAACCATCCTTTGCTGGCATTAAATTCTTCAGCTTTAGATCCTCATCTTCCTTAATGCTTTAAGTTGTCATATAATGACTTTGCTTTTTCTCAGGTCCTATTAGTCTATAGGTATGCTCATTCTTCTAGCAATCCTGCGCTCACATAAAAGCTGCATTTTCAGTATGAGATTATCAGTATGAGATTAAAAGATATTTTGCAAAAACTGCAAGGTTTTCGGACCTGTGGGCATAGCTGTAGTGATGCAAATTTTCTTTCCTTTTTTTAATAATGACTCTTAGGCTGGATTCATGTATCTTAAATGGTGAGGGATTGCAGCTGCAGACCTAAATATCAAGCACTTCAGCTTTTTCTTTTAACGTCATGACTTTTCTCTGCTTCTTGGGAGTACTTCCAGCATTATTAATGGCACTTTGTGTGGGTCTGTGATGTTATTCAGGTTTATGGTATTGCACTAAACATGATAAAAAATATGTGACAACTGCAAGAGATCCACTTTTTTACTGTGATATGCAATTTATTGGAGAGACAGACTATGCAGAGGTGTTCAGCCTCACACAGCATTTTAAGTGGATACTTGAAATACTTGAGGTCACCGCAATAGCAATAGAAGGTGGCTAAGAAATATTACAGTAGTACAGTATGTACTGTGGTTAATTTTGTGCAGTTGTGATTTAGTACTGCCTCTTTACCTTTGTTTACCTTTCTCTTGACTGAACGGCGCCATGTATGATCTATAAGTGTGTGCATAAGTTTTGATAAATTTTCATTTTTGTAATAGATTTGGGTATATTTTATGGTAGTAAATGATGAAATAGACTAGTGTCTACATGTATTTTAAGCATTCATGACATACTTTTTCTTAATTTTCATATTTCTAGACTATGTGGTTTGTCTGCCAGTTTTTTTTCAAATTGTTGCAAGTCTCTAAAAAATGTTCCAATATATTTATTTAAAGAATCAATGTATAAGTGGACCTGTGCTGTTCAAACCTGTGTTGTTCAAGGGTCAACTGTACTTTCTTTTTTTTTTTTTTTGAGACGAAGTCTCTCTCTGTCGCCCAGGCTGGAGTGCAGTGGTGCCATCTTGGCTCACTGCAAGCTCCGCCTCCCAGGTTCATGCCATACTCCTGCCTCAGCCTCCCGAGTAGCTAGGACTACAGGTGCCCGCCACCATGCCCGGCTAATTTTTTGTATTTTTAGTAGAGACGGGGTTTCACCGTGTTAGCCAGGATGATCTCTATCTCCTGACCTCGTGATCTGCCCACCTCGGCCTCCCAAAGTGCTGGGATTACAGGCGTTAGCCACCGCGCCCAGCCCGGTCAACTGTACTTTTCTAAGATTATTTTGACAACACATCAATTTCATTGTGTATTGCAGTGTGTACCATTAAATATTATGTAAATTGTCCTTATATTAAGCTTTTTTTTTTTTTTTTTTTTTGAGACGGAGTTTCGCTCTTGTTGCCCAGGCTGGAGTGCCATGGCACTTGACCTTGTCTCACTGCAACCTCTGCCTCCTGGGTTCAAGCAGTTCTCCTGCCTCAGCCTCCCGAGTCGCTGGGGTTACAGGCGCCTGCCATCACGCCCAGCTAATTTTTTATATTTTAGTAGGGATGGGTTTCACGACGTTGGCCAGGCTGGTCTCGACCTCAGGTGATCCACCTGCCTCAGGCTCCCAAGGAAGCTTGTTTTTAAAAATATTGTAAAAACAAAACCCCCAAATCTTTCATTTTTTGATATATATAAACATGACTTTGTGTTGACACAAGATGGAAAATTCTTTCTTTATATTTCCTAAGTCTGTAACTTCATCACATAGTCTACTAGTTTTCTTTTTAACATATTAAATGAATTATGTTAGTAAATAAGGATTTTCCTTAAATACATTTTGGTCAGCGTGAACAGATATTTTGACATGGGTTACAGATTGGTGGTAGCCAGAGACGACAACTTTTCCTTTCTTGCTCCCCCCTCCCCCCCACCCCCAATAATTTTTGCATAGGAGAGAGTCTTCTTAATGTCTTCTTTCAGATGTATTCATTTAGTTTATTTTTAAGTTGACAGAGAAATTGTATTTCATAATGTTTTTGTCTTTTCTGAAATATTTAGTTACTGAATTTTCATCAACATGTTTAAAACAAGAATTTAAGTATAGCTTATTGATTTATCTAAGCCTTTGATTTGGAACCAGGTTGAGGATTGCCGATGAAATAAGTAAGAAAATATCGTGCCAGGGCAATGAAAACCTATGAAGATTTTTGAGCAGGAGAGCTACAGAAACTTCAATACAATGAGAATAAATTGGCAACAGTTCATACAATAATTTAGAGGGTATGCAGTTTCCACCCCTTAATATCGTTTTTGCTTCTCCAGAGTTAATTCACTTGCCATTTTTTCCTCCTACAGATATATCTGTTCTTCTTTCATAGCTTTTCTGTGTTCACTTATCATACCAGTTCCTCATTTAATTTTCTCTGTTTCCTTCAATAACCGAATACATCTGTTCTTTCTTGATTAATCTTTACTTGCTTTTCTTTCTGTTTTTTTGTTTTGTTTTTTTTTTTAGATAGGGTCTTGCTGTTGCCCAGGCTGGAGTGCAATGGTGCAATCATGGCTCACTGGAACCTTGACCTCCTGGGCTCAATCAATTCTCCTACCTCAGCCTCCTGAGTAGTTGGGACTACAGGTGCACACAACCATGCCCAGCTAATTTTTTTTTTTTTTTTTTTTTGTAGAGGTGGGGTTTTACCGTTTTGCACAGGCTAGTCTCGAACTCCTGGGCTCAAGCAATTGGCCATTCAAAGTGCTGGTATTACAAGTGTGAGCCACTGTGCCCAGCCCCTTTTCTTGAGTTCTCTTGTTTCCCAATCTACTCTTGTAAATTTAAGCTTTTTAATTGTGGTAAAATATACATAACATAAAATTTGCCATTTTTACTATTTTTAAATGTTCAGTTTAGTGACATTGAGTACATTCACAGTGCTGTGCGACAATCACCAGTATCCATTTTCACAATTTTTTCATATTCCCAGATAGAAACTTTGAGCTGGGTACAGTGGCTTGCTCCTGTAATCCCAGCTACTCAGGAGGCTGAAGCAGGAGGATAGCTTGAGGCTAGAAGTTTGAGACCAGCCTTGGCAACATAGTGAGACTTCATCTCTAAAATGAACATTCAAAAAAAACTGGTGGTGTGCACTTGTTGTCCCACCTATTCAGGAGGCTGAAGTAGGAGGATTGCTTGAACCCAGGAGTTTGAGGCTGCGATGAGCTGTGATTTGCACTACTGTACTCCAGCCTGGGCAACAGAGTAGACCTCCTCTCTTAAAATGAAATGAAAGAAACTTTGTAAACTTTGTACCCATTAAACAATATCTACACTATACAGTCTTCCTTCTCACCTGTCCCCTCTTATTCTTGACTGTCTCTATAAATTTGCCAGTTGTAGATACAATCATGTAAGTGGAATCATAACATGTTTATCTTTCGTGTCTAGCTTATTTCACTTAGCATAATGCTTTCTGGATTCCTCTATGTTGTAGTATGTGTAAGAATTTTATTATTTTTAAGGCTGAATATTATTACACTGTATGTGTATAGCACATTCTGTTTATCCATTTAACTGTTGGACATTTGGGTTGTTTCCACCTTTATCAACTGTGAATAATGCTGCTATGAATATTGGTTTAGAAGTATCTTTTTAAGTCCCTGTTTTCAATTATTTTGGGTATTAACTAAGAGTGGAATTGCTAGATCACATGGTAATTCTACTTAACTTTTTGAGGAGACACAAAACTTTTCTGTAGTGGCTATAGTATTTTACATTCCAACCGCCAGTGCTATTCCCACCACCAATGCACAGGGGTTCCAGTTTCTCCATGTTCTTGGCCATTATTTATTTTCTGTTTTGGTTTTGGTTGTTTGTGCTTTTGATGAGCATCTTTATAGATGCTTATTGGCCATGTGTATTTCTTTGGAGAAGTATCTATTCAAATCCTTTGTCCATTGTTGAGTTGGATTTCCCTGTTGTAGGAATTCCTTTGTATGTTCTGGATATTAATTCCTTATCAGATATATTATTTGCAGATGTTTTCTCACACTTTGTGGGTCGTCTTTTCACTCTCTTAATAGTGTCCTTTGATTGAAAAGTTTTTAATTTTGATGAAGTCCAGTTTATTTGTTTTTTCTCTGGTTGATTGCTTTTGGTGTATATTCTAGAAGACATTGTTAAATCCAATGTTTCATAAATTTTCTCTTGTTTTCTTCTAAGGGTCTCATTGATTTAGCTTTTGCTTGGTCTTTGATCCATTTTGTATTAAGTTTTGTATATGGTATAAAGATCCTTTTTGCATGTTGATACCCAGTTTTCCAGTATTTGCTGTTGAAAAGACTAGTCTTTTCAAGACCATTGAATGGTCTTGGCACTCGTGTTGAAAATCAATTTGCAAAAACATTCTATTGATTTGTAAATCTCTTCTAATCCAGAACCATGTTATTTTGATTAATGTAGCTTTGTAGTAAGTTTTGAAATCAGGAAGTGTGAGTCTTCCAACTTTTTCTTTTTGAAGATTGCATAGCTGTTTGGTGTCCCTTGAGATTCCAAATGAATTTTAGGATTTTTTTTCCCCACAAAAAATACTGTTGGGATGCCGATTATATTGAATCTGTAGATCATTTTGGGTAGTGTTGTCATCTTCACAATATTTAGAGTTCCAATCCATGAACATGCGATGTCTTTCTACTTACTTATGTTTTCTTTAACTTCTTTTAGCATTGTTTTGTAGTTTTCAGTGGATAATCTTTCACATCCTTGGTTAAGTATATTACTAATTATTTTATTCTTTGTGATGCTATTGTAAATTGAATTGTTTTCTTAATTTTCTTATCAATGTTCATTGCAAGTGTACAGAAATGAAACTGATTTTCATGTATTGATTTTGTATCCTGCAGCTTTGATGTATTCAAGCTAACAATTTTTCGGGTTTTCTGCATTTACGATCATGTCATCTGTGAACAGAGATAGTTTTACGTCTTCCTTTCTAGTTTGAATGTCTTTTATTTCTTTTTCTTGCCTGATTACTCTGGCTAAAACTTCCAATATTATGTTGGCTAGAATAAGTGAAAGTGGACATCATTATTTTGTTTCTGATCTTAAGGAAAATGCTTTCAGTCTTTCACCACTGAGTATTGAGTATTGTATTACCTGTGGATTTTTCATATGTCTCCATTATGTTCAAGTTATTCCTAGGTTACTGAGGGTTTTTATCATGGGAGGGTGTTGAATTTTGTAAAATGCATTTTCTATATAAGTTTAGATGATCATGTAGTTTACATCCTTCATTCTTCATGTTGGAGTATTACATTGATTATATTGAACCATCCTTGTATTCTGGGAGTAAATCACACTTGGTCACGTTGTGTATTCCTTTTAAGATGCTGCTGAATTCAGTTTGCTAGTATTGAGGATTTTTTTCATTGTGATTCATAAAGGATATTGGTCTGGTTTTCTTGTATCTTTTTCTGCCTTTGTTATCAGGGTAATGCTGGCTATAAGGATGAATTAGGAAGTATTCTCTTTTCTTTAAATTTCTGGAAGAGTTTGAGAGGATTGGTGTTAATTCTTCCTTAGATGTTTCAGTAGAATTCATCAGTCAAGCTATGCGGTCCTGGACTTTTTGGTTGTTGTTGGAAGCTTTTGGTTACTTATTCAGTCTCCTTACTAATTATAGGTCTATTGAAGTTTTCTATTTCTTTGTCAGTTTGGGTAGATTGTGTGCTTCTGTGAATATATTCATTTTATCTAGGTGATCCAATTTTTTGGCATATCATTTTTCATTGTATTCTCATAATTATTTCTGTAGAATCAATAGTAATGTCCTCACTTTAATTTCTGATCATAGTAATTTGTGTACTCTTTCTTATTTTCTTAATCAATACAGCTAAAGGTTTGTCAATATTGTTGATCTTTTTAAAGAACTAAAATTTTGTTTTGTTGATTTCCTCTATTTTTTTTTCTGTTTTATTTATCACCACTCTTATTTTTAGTATTTCCTTCCTTCTGGTAGCTTTGGGTTTAGTTTGTTCTTAAGTTCCTTAGGTGTAAAGTTACGCTGTTGAAATGAGATCTTCTTATTTAATGTATGCATTTATAGCTCTAAATTTTCTCTTAGCACTGTTTTCACTGCATGCTCTAAGTTTTGATATGTTGTCTCTATCTCAATGAATTTTCTGATTCCTTTCCCCATTTTTCAGGAGTATGTTGCCTAATTTCCACATATCTTCTAGTTTTCCTTCTGTTATTGATTTTTATCTCTTAAGTTATTTCTTCTTTCAGCTAAATTCTGCTTTTGAACCCTCCCATGAATTTTTCATTTTGGTTATTCTTTTTAGCTCCAGAGTTTCTGGTTGGTTCTTTTCTCTTCGTTGGTCTCATTCAGTTTATACATTGTTTTCCTAATTTTCTTCTAAAGATGATTGTTTTAAAGTCTTCTGTTAATGTCACTCATCTCATCTGGGTCACTGGAATTGGCATTGAGCAGTGGGCTTGCTGCCCAGTGTGCATAGAAGCAAATATTATGGCACCAGCCTTTGATAAAAGAAAAAGCTTTATTGCAAGGTTGACTAGCAAGGAGAGAGGAGGCAGTGCTCGAATCTGTCTCCTTAAGCTGGGGTCTGGGGACAGGTTTTATAGGCAGAGAGTAACTATGAGGGGAGACAGGAAAATACAATGAGGCATGATCTCATTGGGCTGTTCAGGAGGTAGTGCAGGGACCTTGACCCTTAAATTAACTCTGCAGCAAAACAGGGCACTCCTTGCTTCTTAATTTGCTCTGCCCTGGGTTCAGCTACTGAGGTTCTGTAACTGACCAGAGGGTTCCTGTTGCCTGCTGCCCAGATAGAGCCTATTTATCAAGACAAGGGAATTGCAATAGAGACAGAGTGTAATACACGTAGAGCTGGCTAAATAGAAGACTGGAGTTTTACTCAAATTAGCCTCTCCATAAATTTGGAGCGTAGTGTTTGTTTGTTTTGAGATGGAGTTTTGCTCTGTTGCCCAGGCTGGAGTGCCGTGGCGCAATCTTGGCTTACTGCAACCTCTGCCTCCTGGGTTCAAGCGTTTCTCGTGTCTCAGCCTTCTGAGGAGCTGGGACCAGGCACGTGCCACCATGCCCAGCTAATTTTTTGTATATTGTTTTAGTAGAGATGGGGTTTCACTGTGTTAGCCAAGATGGTCTTGATCTCCTGACTTTGTGATCCGCCCACCTCAGCCTCCCAAAGTGCTGGGATTACAGTTGTGAGCCACTGCGCCTAGCTGGGTAGTGTTTTTTTGAAAGTAGTTTGGTGGGCAGGGAGCTAGGGAATGGGTGCTGCTGATTGGTTCGGGATGAAATATAGGGGTGTGGAAAATCGTCCTCATGTGCTGAGTCTGCCACAGGACCATTGAATCATGAGTCTTGGATCTGGGTGGAGCCATCTTGTTGTGAGAAATGCAAAAGTCTGAAAAGACATTTGCAATCCGAAAAGGCCAATCTTAGGTTCTACAATAGTAATGTTACTTATAGGAGTAATTGGGGAAGTTGCAAATCTTGTATCCTCTGGAATAATGGCTGGTAATTGTTTAACTATACCTACATCTTAGCAGAATTCATGCCTCTGTCATCCTTCTAACCTGGTGGATGGCCTTTTATTAGTTTTACAAGTGGTTTAGGTTTGGGGAGGCTATTATCATTTAAACTGTAAACTAAATTTCTTTCAAAATTAGCTTGGGCCATGCCCAGGAATGACCAAGGGCAGTTTGGAGGTTAAACTAGAAGTAAATTTGGCTCCTGGATACACCAATCAGGCATGCTGGATTAATCTGCACATGCTCAGGCTTTGTGATTTGCAATCTGGGAGGTAGGTTGCAGTTTGTGATTATAGAAAGTCCATTGTCAGCCGGGCGTGATGGCTCATGCCTGTAATCCCAGCACTTTGGGAGGCCGAGGCAGGAGTATCACCTGAGGTTGGGAGTTCAAGACCAGCCTGACCAATATGGAGAAACCCCGTCCCTACTAAAAATACAAAAATTAGCCAGTCGTGGTGGCACATGCCTGTAATCCCAGCTACTCGAGAGGCTGAGGCAGGGGAATCACTTGAACCTGGGAGGTGGTGGCTGCAGTGAGCCGAGATCGCACCCTTGCACTCCAGCCTGGGCAACAAGAGTGAAACTCCATCTCAAAAAAAATAAAATTAAAATTAAAAAGTCCATAAGTCCATTGTCTGGGCTTGTTTGTCATCTTAATTGTTCCTTTGAATGGGCCATTGTTTTCTCTTTTGTTGACAATCAGACATTTGACTATTATGTGGTAACTCTGGGAATCAGATTTCTCCCTTCTTCTGTGTTTGTTGTTTTTCGTTTTATTTATTGATTGATTGAGTACTTGTTGAAGGCTGTAGTAGTCCATTTGTCCTGAGACTTTCCAAACAATTTTTGCAAAGACTAGTCCTTGTTGTGTGTGATTATTGAGTTCTGTTCCTTTAGTGTGTGTTCAGCTTAAGTTACAGAGATTTCCTCAGGAGTTCTCCCAGTTTTTGCAGTTAGCTCTGTGATGGGTTACTCATTCATCTCTTAAGTAGGCTTCTTTTGAACATAGGGATCATCTTCTTAGGTATTTTCTGAGCATGAATCTTGCTTGGTCATGTACGTGACTTTCTAAATTCCCCTGTATACACAACTGCTTTTGAATATTCTTTTTTTTTTTGAGATGGAGTCTTGCTCTGTTGCCCAGGCTGGAGTGCAGTGGCGCCATTTCGGCTCACTGCAAGCTCCGCCTCCCAGGTTCACACCATTCTCCTGCCTCAGCCTCCCGAGTAGCTGGGACTACAGGCGCCCACCACCATGCCCAGCTAATTTTTTGTATTTTTAGTAGAGACGCGGTTTCACCGTGTTAGCCAGGATGCTCTCGATCTCTTGACCTCGTGATCCGCCTACCTTCGCCTCCCAAAGTGCTGGGATTACAGGTGTGAGCCACTGCGCCTGGAGCTTTTGAATATTCTTATTTCCCAAAGAGCCTCACCTTATCTTCTCTTTAGGGCCTTACATAGTCTTTTGTATTGTCCCAGGGGTCTGTGAGTCTGTAGCGGCCTTGGAACTTTAAGAGCAGGGCCTGCTGCTCTTTTTCACCTGAGTTTTGTGTTAGGCTAAATAGAAATGAAAGTCTTACTCAGGCCTTTAGGTATCCCCCAGAAGGGTTAGAACTACAAAGCTACAGAACTTTCCTGCTCTTTGACTGTTTTCCAGCACTTCAACAAAGTTTGTTCAGGCAGTTTCTTTTTGTTCTTTGATGTTTCTCTGTGGGGAACAAAACCTTAGAGCTTCCTATTTCACTATTTTCCTTGAACTTAATAATTTATAATGTGAAAAGCAACTGTGTTAAGTTTGGCTAGAACTAGGTGATATAACAAACCCTCAAGTTAAGTGGCTTAACCCAATAAAGTTTATTTCTAGTTTACCTGACAGTCCAGAGTGGGTATACATGATTAGTATCAGTGAAGAGGTGGTGGAGGTATAGGAGTGTTTGTGTGTTGGGGCTGGGGGACATTCTGCTTCACGTAGTCTTTCAGAGACAGAGTTGAATGTCTTTAACATGTTGCCCTGGAGAACCTTAGGGGGAAGGGGAAAGGCAAGGACTGAGTTGGAGGCTGTTATGAGCTAGACTTGGAAGTACAGTGGTACACCTGTTTTGACTTACATGTCTTGGGCTAGATCTCAGTCATACGGCCATATTTAATTGAAAGAGAGGCTGAGAAATGTAAAGTAGTTATATGTTATAGGAAGAGGATGGAACTGGAAAGTGATTTTGGCGAATAGCTAGTAATTTAACCCATATCAATTGCACACAGAACTTCCTCGAGCTTCCGTGTTCTGTTGAAGCAGCTGTAAGACACACATTTTATATTCCATTGAGGAGGAATGAAAAGAGAAAGCATTGCCAATTAAACTGTTACACAGTGCTTTCTTAGAATAAAATATTTCTTTCAATAAATGCAAATATGAAACTCAGTAAATATAAAAATTATTTTACATTTACTCAGTTTTATCATGTATCATCTTTGAACATATGTTGAAAGTATAAGTGAAATAAATTGATTAAATTATTCCTAAAATGTCTTTGTACTCAGAGCCCAATTCTTTTTTTTTTTTTTTTAATTATACTTTAAGTTCTGGGATACATGTGCAGAACATGCAGTTTTGTTACAGAGGTATACATGTGCCATGGTTTGCTGCACCCATCAACCCATCATCTACATTAGGTATTTCTCCTAATGCTATCTTTCCCGTAGCCTCCCCCCCCCCACCCACCGACAGGCCCCGGTGTGTGATGTTCCCCTCCCTGTGTCCACGTGTTCTCATATTTCAACTTCCACTTATGAGTGAGAACATGTGGTGGTTGGTTTTCTGTTCCTGTGTTAGTTTGCCGAGATTGATGGTTTCCAGCTTCATCCATGTCCCGGCAAAAGAGATGAACTCATTCTTTTTTATGGCTGCATCATATTCCATACTGTATATGTGCCACATTTTCTTTATCCACTCCGTCATTGATGGGCATTTGGGTTGGTTCCAAGTCTTTGCTATTGTGACTAGTGCTGCAATAAACCTATGTGTGCATGTGTCTTTATAGTAGAATGACTTATAATCCTTTGGTATATACCCAGTAATGGGATTGCTGGGCCAAATGATATTTCTGGTTCTAGATCCTTGAGGAATCGCCACACTGTCTTCCACAATGTAAAAGTCTTCCTATTTCTCCATGTCCTCTCCAGCATCTGTTGTTTCCTGACTTTTTAATGATCACCATTCTAACTGGTGTGAGATAGTATATCATTGTGGTTTTGATTTGCATTTCTCTAGTGACCAGTGATGATGAGCTTTTTTTCATATGTATGTTGGCTGCATAAATGTCTTCTTTGGAGAAGTGTCTGTTCATATCCTTCGCCCTTTTTGATGGGGTTGTTTCTTTCTTGTAAATTTGTTTAAGTTCCTTGTAGATTCTGGATATTAGCCCTTTGTCAGATGGATAGATTGAAAGAATTGTTTCCCATTCTGTAGGTTGCCTGTTCACTCTGATGATAGTTGCTTTTACTGTGCAGAAGTTCTTTAGTTTAATTACATCCCATCTGTCAATTTTGGCTTTTGTTGCCATTGCTTTTTATGTTTTAGTTATGAAGCCTTTGCCCATGCCTATGTCCTGAATGGTATTCTTCTGGGTTTTATTCTAGGGTTTTTATGGTTTTAGGTCTTACATTTAAGTCTTTAATCTATCTTGAGTTAATTTCTGTATAAGGTGTAAGGAAGGGGTCCAGTTTCAGTTTTCTGCATATGGCTTGCCAGTTTTCCCAACACTGTTTATTAAATAGGGAATCCTTTCCCCATTGCTTGTTTAGTCAGGTTTGTCAAAGATCAGATGGCTGTAGATGTGTGGCATTATTTCTGAGCCCTGTGTTCTGTATTATTGGTCTATATATCTGTTTTAGCACCAGTACCATGCTGTTTTGGTTACTGTAGCCTTCTAGTATAGTTTGAAGTCAGGTAGTATGATGCCTCCAGCTTTGTTCTTTTTGCTTAGGATTGTCTTGGCTATGCGGGCTGTTTTTTGATTCCATATGAAATTTAAAGTAGTTTTTTCCAATTCTGTGAAGAAAGTCAGTGGTAGCTTGATGGGGATAGTATTGAATCTATAAATTACTTTGGGTAGTATGGCCATTTTCATGATACTGATTCTTCCTATCCGTGAGCGTGGAATGTTTTTCCATTTGTTTGTGTCCTCTCTTATTTCCTTGAGCAGTGGTTTGTAGTTTTCCTTGAAGAGGTCCTTCACATCCCTTGTAAGTTGTATTCCTAGGTATTTTATTCTCTTTGTAGCAGTTGTGAATGGAAGTTCACTCATGATTTGGCTATTATTGGTGTATAGGAATGCTTGTGATTTTTGCACATTGATTTTGTATTCTGAGACTTTGCTGAAGTTGCTTATCAGCTTTAGGAAATTTGGGGGCTGAGATGATGGGGTTTTCTAAATGTACAATCATGTCATCTGCAAACAGAGACAATTTGACTTCCTCTCTTCCTATTTGAATACCCTTTATTTCTTTCTTTTGCGTGATTGCCCTGGCCAGAACTTTCAATACTATGTTGAATAGGAGTGGTGAGAGAGGGCATCCTTGTCTTGTGCTGGTTTTCAAAATGCTTCCAGCTTTTGCCCATTCAGTATGATATTGGCTGTGGGTTTGTCATAAATAGCTCTTATTATTTTGAGATACATTCCATCAGTACCTAGCTTATTGAGAGTTTTTAGCATGAAGTGGTGTTAAATTTTCTGTATCTATTAAGATAATCATGTGGTTTTTGTTGTTGGTTCTGTTTATGTGATGGATTATGTTTATTGATTTGCATATGTTGAACCAGCCTTGCATCACAGGGATGAAGCTAACTTGATCGTGGTGGATAAGCTTTTTGATATGCTGCTGAATTCGGTTCACCAGTACTTTATTGAGGATTTTCACATTGATGTTCATCAGGGATATTGCCTGAAATTTTCTTTTTTTGTTGTGTCTCTGCCAGGTTTTGGTATCAGGATGATGACTGTCCTCATAAAATGAGTTAGGGAGAGTCCCTCTTTTTCTGTTGTTTGGAATAGTTTCTGAAGGAATGGTACCAGCTCCTCTTTGTGACTCTGGTAGAATTCAATTGTTAATTGGCTGGTCCTGGGCTTTTTTTGGTTAGTAGGCTATTAATTACTGCCTCAGTTTCTGAACTTGTTATGGTTTATTCAGGGATTTGACTTCTTTCTGGTTTGGTCTTGGGACAGTGTATGTGTCCAGGAATTTCTCCATTTCTTCTAGATTTTCTAGTTTATTTGCATAGAGGTGTTTATAGTATTCTGTGATAGTAGTTTGTATTTCTGTGGGATCACTGGTGATCTCCCCTTTATCATTTTTATTGTCTGTTTGATTCTTCTCTCTTTTCTTCTTTATTTGTCTGGGTAGCGTTCTATCTATTTTGTTAGTCTTCAAAACACCAGCTCCTGGATTCATTGATGTTTTGACGGGTTTTTCGTGTCTGTATCTCCTTCAGTTCTGCTCTGATCTTAGTTATTTCTAGTCTTCTGCTAGCTTTTGAATTTGTTTGCTCTTGCTTCTCTAGTTCTTTGATTTTAGATCTTTCCCACTTTCTCCTGTGGGCATTTAGTGCTATAAATTTCCCTCTAAACACTGCTTTAGCTGTGTCCCAGGTATTTTGGTACGTTGTGTCTTTGTTCTCATTGGTTTCAAAGAAGTCATTTATTTCTGCCTTAATTTCGTTATTTACCCAGTAGTCATTCAGGAGCAGGTTGTTTAGTTTCCATGTAGTTGTGTGGTTTTGAGTGAATTTCTTAATCCTGAGTGCTTGTTTGATTGCACTGTGGTCTGAGAGACTGCTTGTTATGATTTCCATTCTTTTGCATTTGCTGAGGAGTGTTTTACTTTCAATTATGCGGTCAATTTTAGAATAAGTGGGATGTGGTGCTGAGAAGAATGTATATTCCGTTTATTTGGGGTGTAGAGTTCTGTAGATGTCTATTAGGTCCACTTGGTCCAGAGCTGAGTTCAAGCCCTGAATATCCTTGTTAATTTTATGTGTCGTTGATCTGTCTAATATTGACAGTGGGGTGTTAAAGTCTCCCACTATTACTGTGTGGGAGTCTAAGTCTCTTTATAGGTCTCTAATAACTTGCTTTATGAATCTGGGTGCACCTGTATTGGGTTCATATATATTTAGCATAGTTAGCTCTTCTTGTTGCATTGATCCCTTTACCATTATGTAATGCCCTTCTTTGTCTTTTTTGATCTTTGTTGGTTTAAAGTCTGTTTTATCAGAGACTAGGATTGCAACCCCTGTTTTATTTTTTTGCTTTCCATTTGCTTGTTAAATCTTCCTCCATCCTTTTATTTTGAGTCTATGTGTGTCTTTGCATGTGAGATGGGTCTCCTGAATACAGCACACTGATGAGTCTTGACTCTATCCAATTTGCCAGTCTGTGTCTTTTAATCGGGGCATTTAGCCTGTTTACATTTAAGGTTAATATTGTTATGTGTAAATTTGATCCTGTCATTATGATGGTAGCTGGTTATTTTGCCTGGTAATTGATGCAGTTGCTTCATAGTGTTGATGGTCTTTACAATTTGGTATGTTTTTGCAGTGGTTGGTACCGGTTTTTCCTTTTCCATATTTAGTGCTTCCTTCAGGAGTTCTTGTAAGGCAGGCCTGATGGTGATAAAGTCTCTCAGCATGTGCTTGTCTGTAAAGGATTTTATTTCTCCTTCACTTATGAAGCTTAGTTTGGCTGGATATGAAATTCCAGGTTGAAAATTCTTTTCTTTAAGAATGTTGAATATTGGCCCCCACTCTCTTCTGGCTTGTAGGGTTTCTGCAGAGAGATCTGCTGTTAGTCTGATGGGCTTCCCTTTGTGGGTAACCTGACCTTTCTCTCTGGCTCCCCTTAACATTTTTTCATTCATTACAACCTTGGTAAATCTGACAATTATGTGTCTTGGGACACATAATAAGAGCACCTGGGGGAAGGGGCGGCTGTGAGCGCAGCTTCAGCAGAAGTAAATGTTCCTGCCTGCTGACTCTAAAGACAGCAGTGGATCTCCCAGCACAGCGCTCGTGCTCTGCTAAGGGACAGACTGCCTCCTCAAGTGGGTCCCTGACCCTTGTGCCTCCTGACTAGGTGACACCTCCCAGCAGGGGTCGACAGACACCTCATACAGGAGAGTCCTTTTCCAAGTTGTTCCATTCTCCCTATCATTTTCAGGTACACCAATCAAACGTAGGTTTGGTCTTTTCACATAGTCCCATATTTTTTGGAGGCTTTGTTCATTCCTTTTCATTCTTTTTTTCTCTCATCTTGTCATCACTCTTTATTTCATTAAGTTGATCTTCAATCTCTGATATCCTTTCTTCTGCTTGATCGATTCGGCTATTGATACTTGTATATGCTTCACGAAGTTCTCGTGCTGTGTTTTTCAGCTCCATCAGGTCATTTATGTTTTTCTCTAAACTGGTTATTCTAGTTAGCAATTCCTCTAACCTTTTTTCAAGTTTCTTAGCTTCCTTGCATTGGGTTAGAGCATGCTCCTTTAGCTTGGAGGAGTTTGTTATTACCCACCTTCTGAAGCCTACTTCTGTCAATTTGTCAAACTCATTCTCTGTCCCATTTTGTTCCCTTGCTGACGAGGAGTTGTGATCCTTGGGAGGAGAAGAGGCATTCTGGTTTTCGGAATTTTCAGCCTTTTTGCATTGGTTTTTCCTCATCTTCGTGATGTGGACGTCCTTTTTGTTGATGTTGATGCTATTCCTTTCTGTTTGTTAATTTTCCTTCTAACAGTCAGGCCCCTCTGCTGCAGGTCAGCTGGAGTTTCTTGGAGGTCCACTGCACACCCGGTTTGCCTGGGTATCACCAGCAGAGGCTGCAGAACAGCAAAGATTGCTGCCTGTTCCTTCCTCTGGAAGCTTTGTCCCAGAGGGGCACCTGCCAGATGCCAGCCGGAGCTCTCCTGTATGAGGTGTCTATCGACCCCGGCTGGGAGGTGTCACCTAGTCAAGAGGTAAAAGGGTGAGGGACCCACTTGAGGAGGCAGTCTGTCCCTTAGCAGAGTGCGAGGGCTGTGCTGGGAGATCCGCTGCTCTCTTTAGAGCCAGCAGGCAGGAATGTTTACTTCTGCTGAAGCTGCGCTCACAGCCGCCCCTTCCCCCAGGTACTCTATCCCAGGGAGTTGGGAGTTTTACCTGTAAGCTCCTGACTGGGGCTGATGCCTTTCTTTCAGAGATGCCCTGCCCAGAGAGGAGGAATCTAGAGAGGCAGTATGGCTACAGCGGCTCTGCGGAGCTGCAGTGGACTCCGCCTAGTTTGAAGTTCCTGGCGCTTTGTTTACACTGTAAGGGGAAAGCTGCCTACTCAAGCCTCAGTAATGGCAGCTACTCCCCCTCCCCACCCCGCCCACCAAGCTCGAGCATCCCAGGTCCACTTCATACTGCTGTGCTGGCAGCAAGAATTACAAGCCAGTGGATCTTAGCTTGCTGGACCCCGTGGGGGTGGGATCTGCTGAGCTGGACCACTTGGTTCCCTGGCTTCAGCCCCCTTTCCAGGGGAATGAACAGTACGGTCTTGCTGGCGTTCCAGGCGCCACTGGGGTATGAAAAAAAACTCCTGCAGCTAGCTCGGTGTCTGCCCAAACAGCCACCCAGTTTTGTGCTTGAAACCCAGGGCCCTGGTGGTGTAGGCAACCAAGGGAATCTGCTGGTCTGCAGGTTGCGAAGACCATGGGAAAAGCGTAGTATCCAGGCTGGAATGCACCATTCCTCATGGCACAGTCCCTCATGGCTTCCCTTCGCTAGGGAAGGGAGTTCTCCGACCCCTTGCGCTTTCTGGGTGAGGTGATGCCCCACCCTGCTTCTGCTCGCCCTCCCTCTGTCAACCAGTCCCAGTGAGATGAGCCAGGTACCTCAGTTGGAAATGCAGAAATCACCCGTCATTGATCTCGCTGGGGGCTGCAGATCGGAGCTGTTCCTATTCGGCTGTCTTGCTCCAGAGCCCAATTCTTCTCAATCATTTTTTTCTTACCCAGAGTTGTCTGTTTTTCCACAGAGTATCTTTTCTGTGCAGTTAGGAAAGTTGATGATATAGCATACTTCATCCACTGTACTTTGATCTGGGATTTTCTTCTTAACCATTGATACTGGTTTCTGTAAGTGTTAATGCTGGCACTTTCTTCATGTTACCGGATGATGTTAATGAAAGGTTTTCAGACAGTTGCTAGCTCATATTCTTTCTTCAACTGTTCGTTAAAAGGATTGTTGCCTGGAATGTTGAGAGGTTGCAGTTGTCCAGTTATATCACTGGAAAAAACAACTAAGTTCTTATACAGGCAGAGAGAACTGTCATTGTCACCACCTCTTCAGTAGCAACTATAAATGTCTTTAATTGTAAGCCATCTGCCAATTTCAGAGAAGTTAACATGTTAGGGGAAAAAAACGCATCATAGAATTGAACATATACAGTATGTTGAATTTCTTTTGAAATTCAGGTTTTTGTGTCTTGTAATATTTGAGGCTTTCCTCCTTCCCCCATCATGCCTAGCCTAGTCAAAATACTTTTTATTGAATTTATTAAAATAATTACAGTTTATCATGATCCATAGTTTAGAAAAAGAAAGGATATGAGGGGCAAGATGGGTAACTTCAGTGACTTTAAGGGCTGAAAGCAACAATTTGGAGCATCGTGTCAAAGTTGTGGGAATCTGATTTTAGAACAATATAAGAAAAAATTTAAAAAATTTTAATTACTTCTGAATGAAGTGGACTCTGACAGTGAATTTGCTGTCATTGAAAGTATTCAGAGAGGTTCTAGATACAAATCACCCAGACACAGTAAAAGCAATTTCTTCACTGGGTGGTAATTGAAGAATATGTTGTTTAATGTGTTTTTCTGACTATTGATATTCCTATTCTAAAATAATTTACCTTTGTACTAAGTGGCCTTCTCTTTTCAGATACTCAACAATGTAATTTATCGATACTTTCTGTTATTGATTGGAACACCAGTGAGTTTCTTTCTTAATGTAAGACAGGCAACTAAATGCAAATTACTGTTCTGTTTCTAATTAAGTGATGAAATACACTAAGCCAGGTCATTCTTTGAAACACTGATTGACACAGTGGGAGGATGGAGCTAAGAAATAGTACTTTTTTTCCTTGCGGATTTTACTTGCAAAGTATTGTAACCTGATTTTCCTTCAGGTCACCTAGATTAGAGTACAGTGATGCGATCTTAGCTCACTGCAGCCTCCAACTCCAGGGCTTAAACCATCCTTCCACTCCTAGCTCAGCCTCTGGAGTAGCTAGGACTACGGAAACTTGCTACCACTTGTGGCTATTTTTTTATTTTTTGTAGAGACAGGATCTTGCTATGATGCCCAGGCTGGTCTCAAATGCCTAGGCTCAAACCATCCATCTGCTTCAGCCTCCCAGTGTGCTGGGGTTATAGGCATGAGTTACTGTGCCCAGCCTATACTCTTCTAATTTTTGATTCTTTCAGGGTTTAGTTGGTGAAAGAGCCATTATGAATTTTATTTTTTAATTTAATTTTTTTTTTTTTTGAGATGGAGTCTTGTGGTGATGCCCAGGCTGACGTGCAGTGGCGTGATTTCGGCTAGCTGCAACCTCTGCCTCCCGGGTTCAAGCGATTCTCCTGACTTAGCCCCACTGAGTAGCTAGGACTACAGGCACACACCACCATGACCAGCTAATTTTTGTATTTTTAGCAGAGACAGAGTTTTCCAGTGTTGGCCAGGCTGGTCTCGAACTCCTGATCTCAGAGGATCTGCCTGCCTTGGCCTCCCAAAGTGCTGGGATTACAGGTATGAGCCAGAATTTTATTTTTAATCAAAAAAAGGTTTTAAGGAAATGGGTCACCTTCCTTCCCTCCCTCCCTCCCTCCAAAGGACTTGTGGTCAGACTCTTTGGAATTGCCAGTACTTAATCAGCTGAATGAAGAATTTTCTGATCTTTCTGTTTAGTAGTTCAAATGGTCATTACCAGGATTCTTTGTATACTTTTGGGGAACAAATTAAATAGATGAAAGACAGCCAACTTTTAGGATGAGAGATAGGCATAGATATATCGTTTTCTTATTTTCTTCCACATACTCAAATTTAGATATCAGGTTATCCATGATTTGCTTTTTAGTTCACCAGACATAGTGAAGTTAACACTCCTAATTTAGTTTTGGCTATATATAACTTGCTAACAGCTCTAGCCTGGGATTGTAAAGACAGCTTAACTATGTTCATGGAATGCTATGACTGGCTAAATATGACTCTTTAATGTTTCATAAAACATGTCTTTTTCCTAAATAGGGTTGTAACATTCCCCTAAATATTTCATGCATGTCTTTCTCTCTCTGTGAGACAGATCTCTCTAGATTTCTCTGGTTTTATTTCTGACATGCTATATGAAGTACTTTTTATTTAAAAGTAAGTACAATATGTAGTATCTCAGTGTGCATATGGCTTGGATGCTTACTTTGACGATGAAAAATTGCTTAAATATGCTGACATCTGAATTGTATCTGTAAATTAATGTTAGCAACTTGAGACTCAGTAATTGTTTCTTAAAATGGATTCTAATTAGTTACAAGTAAAAAGTAACTTTCCCTTAAATGTTGGTTGTATTAATTACAAATACTTTAAAAAGATATATTAAAATGATAAATCTAATTTTTTTTCTGGACATTGATTTATGTTGTGTGATGACATAACAGTACTGGAAATCAGTAGAGGTGACACTGCTGTACATTTGCAACTATTTATATTTTGTTGTATTTTTATAAAACAAAGAAATACATCAGATCATAGTCATTATAAAGCATTAAAAAGATATGAAAACATACAGTTAAAAAATGATAGCTTCTCCTTCCCTAAACACCCAATTCCTAATGAATAAATACTGTTAAAAATTAGGTGATTATCTTTCCACACTTTATGCATTTTTAGTTTATTTAATGCACCATTGTGTCAGACATTGTTCTAAGGATTAACAAATAGAAGAGAGTTTATATGAAGAGGCAAAAACACTATGAAGTAAATAATAATATTGGGAATTGAGGCCCAGAGAGGTTAAGTAATTGTATGGTTAACCTAGACAGTCTGGCATTAAGATCTGTGCTCTTAGTCATGTTGCGTCTTATGCTTTTACAAATATACTATTAATATATGTACTCATATATAGTATTTTGTTAGCGTTTAGTGTAAAAATTTATTATTGTACATGGTGCTTTGAGGCTTGTTTTTTTCTCACTTAAAACTATTTTTTGATGATCTCATTATTTTTTAAATGGCTGCGTATGTTTTACTATAACTTATTTAAATTTATTTACTATAAATTATTTTATCTTTAATGAACTATTAGTTTTTTTCCAAAATTGCAAGCAAGGTTGCAGTGAATATGTTTGTTACCCTTGTGTATATGTGTAAGGATTTTTTGTGAGATTCCTACAAATGATGTTGGGTCTGAGGCAGTGCATATTTAACACTTAAGTAAAACTTCCAAATGACCCTTCAAAATGGCCAAAAAGGTTTATACCCACATCAGTATTATATGAGTACCTGTTTTCTCATAACTTTGCCAACAAAAGGTACAAATAATCCCTGAAATATTTGCCAGTGGGGGGTAAAGACTAGTAACGCCTTGCTGTTACTATTTGCATTTCTTAACATTTTTTATTTCTTAGCCATCTGAATTTTTTGGGTCAGTTACCTGTTCATAACCTTTGCCCATTTTTTTCTATTGCATTGTCTGTTTTTGTATTTTAACTTTGTAAATGTTAACAGTATTTTTAAGTTTGTTGTTGAGCACTATATAAGTTGGCTGTGGAACCACTATAGTGATTGAGAATGCAGACTTGCACCAGACAGGCTAAATTCTAGCTCTGCCACTTCTTTGGGAATACGTCTAATCTTTGTACATCAGTTTCTTCATTGGTAAAGTGGGATTAGTGGTGGTACACCTCAAGAGATTATTGTGAGGATTAAATAAATTATTAATTACAAACAGCATATAACTCTCTGATCTTTAGTAAGTGCTAGCTTTTATAATTATTATTGCTCTAATCATTTATGCTATCTTGTTATTAGCACAATTTTCAATTTTTAGTCACCTGTTTTAAAAAACTGTCTTTTTACTAAATTAAGACTCTCTTCATTCTAATATTTATAAGAAGAAAGTAGAGTTTAAATTTCTTCAGAAGCTTGGTTTTTCTTTTTTCTTTTTTTTAACTTTTGGTATATTTTCTGTATGGAATTTCTTTTTGTGTGGTAGGAGGTAAGTTGTCTTAGTTTTTTTCCCCCCAGATATCTATCTAGTTATCTTCACTGATTAAAAATTCTGTGTTAGTCATGTATTAAAGTTTTCATGTATGTAGAAATCTTTTTCTAGATTCTTTATTTCATTATTCCCCTTGCGATCTGTTTATTAACTCTTGTGTCAGTATGCCACTGTTACAGTTACAATAGTTTCTTTATATATTTTGATAATTTTGGAAAAATCCCCTCTCATCCTTCTGTTTTAGATTTGTCATGGCTGTTTTGATACACTTTTCCAGACTGATTGTAGATTCTATTCTATTCATAGAATATTCATAGCATTCTATTCATAGAATATTCATAGCATTCTATTCATATTCTATTAAAACATCCTGTTGGGTTTTGAAAGGGCTAATATCTTTACAGTGTTGAGTGTTCTTATGCAAGGATATATCTTTCCCAAAAAATTAATGAACGTGATACATGCACATGGAGAAAGAATCAAACAGTACAGAAGAGCATAAAATGAAATACAAGTCTTTCTTTCAAGCTCACACCCCAAATCCATAACCACCATTAGTATGCATGTATGGATGTGTATGTGCTTCATGGCCTTATTCAATCAAGCACCCTAGTCTTGATTTACTGCTATATTCCAGAAAACCTTTCTATTTATATAAATGTGTGTGTAGAATTTACCTTTCCTTTTATCACACGGAATGATGCTCTAGTATTCTTCACTCTTCTGTATCTTTTACTTTTTTCCACTTTGTAATGTATCATGGAAATCCTTTCATAAGAAATTCTATTGATCTACCTCACCTATTTTTATTTTATTTATTTATTTATTTATTTATTTATTTATTTGAGACGGAGTCTCGCTCTGTCGCCCAGGCTGGAGTGCAGTGGCGCTATCTTGGCTCACTGCAAGCTCCGCCTCCAGGGTTCACGCCATTCTCCTGCCTCAGCCTCCCGACTAGTTGGGACTACAGGCGCCCGCCACCACACCAGGCTAATTTCTTTTTGTATTTTTAGTAGAGACGGGGTTTCACCGTGTTAGCCAGGATGGCTACGATCTCCTGACCTTGTGATCCGCCCGCCTCAGCCTCCCAAAGTGCTGGGATTACAGGCGTGAGCCACCGCGTCCAGCCCCTACTTCACCTATTTTTAAAGGCTTCATCGCCTGTCATTGTATGGAAGTACTGTGGTTTTATTTAATCACCCCCTATTCATAAGCATTTTGATTATAATAATTTTCATTTTGCTAGTGTAACTAATACAGTATGTTCTTAGAGATTTATTTTTGTATTCTTGTGTTTATGTCTGTAAGAATAATTTCCAGCCATGGAATTGCTAGGGTATGCAATTTCAAATTGACAGACGTTTTTAGTTTCCACTTTAAAAATGTTGAACCAACGTTATATTCCCACTTTTAGTGTATGCAAATGCATATTTCTCAGCACCAACACTGGATTATATCAACTGCATTATTTTTGCCAGTATGAATGTTTTGCTATTTTTAAAATCATGAGTGAGATTAAACCTGTTTTAACATTCGTCAGCCGTTTATTATAACAAATAACATTTATTGAGCACTTACATGGGCTAGGCACTGTTCTAAGTGGGTTGCATATTCATTTAATGAATTGTTTCCTCACATCATTTGCTCATTTAAAAAAATGTTTTTTCTTAGTGAACTAAGAGTTCATTGTACATTAAGAAAATTACCTTTAGTCATATGTATTGCAGATTTTTTCCATTTTACTTATTGTCTTGATGTGTATGTATACATTTTATACACAGTTTTACATTTTTATGTGCTTAGATTATGTTTTATGATTTTTTTCTTCTTGGTCTCAATCGGTTTT
Source organism: Pan troglodytes (assembly GCF_028858775.2). Taxonomy (NCBI): domain Eukaryota; kingdom Metazoa; phylum Chordata; class Mammalia; order Primates; family Hominidae; genus Pan; species Pan troglodytes. Next base: position 20,566,752 of record NC_072419.2, read on the forward strand.
GGTTAAGCTTATTGCTTAACCATGAATATGATCATTTTTACCATATAATTTCCTAATTGGTTATTGCTCAGTTATAGGTAAGTGTTGATTTTCAAATACTGGTGTTGAACTCTGTTATTCATCAGTCTTTTAAGGCATACTCTTGGACTTTATAGGTAGATGATAAAAGCTTCTGCAAGTATTTTTATAGCTTTGTACTTGGTATTTCTCTTTCTTTTCCTTTGCATTAGCTAAGGTCACCAGTACAGTGTTAAACAATAGTGCTCATAGCAGGCATTCTTGCCTTGACTTTAATGCATTTTGTTATTCAGTGAGATTTATTCATGTATTAATTAATATGAGAGTAATTTTACTGTTTAGGAGCACTTATTTTCAGGGAAAGTAGCCTACTAATTAGACATTAACAAGAAGGTAAAGATACCTAACTTTTATATCAGTATGTGGTCTTGTGCAAACAGTGTATTCTCAACTCTCCCATTTATATAGTGAGGATAATTATTAATCTGTAATGTAAAATTCCTGTAAATGACTAAGCAATATGTAAAATATCAGAGCCCACATATTAAAGTATCATCATATGACAGGTTGCCATTTGTTGAGTTATTTTCAAGTGCTTACGGATATTTTACACTGGGGCATGACTTCTGAGTTCGTGGAAAATTTTTTGTTCTGAATTTTTCAGAATGGCTGATCTGAATAGTAACGTATATGTTTCATCAGCATAATATGAGTACAGCTTATTCAAACCTTTACATTTCTTTCCTGTCGGTTCCCAAAATTATTCAGAGAAATGGAGGGGTAAAGTAGTATAGATAAACAAAATTGTTCATCACCAGCCCATGTTTGAAATATACCATTAAGATAGACAGTGGCTGGGCGCGGTGGCTGACGCCTGTAATCCCAACACTTTGGGAGGCCAAGGCGGGCGGATCACGAGGTCAGGAGATTGAGACCATCCTGGCTAACATGGTGAAACCCCATCTCTACTAAAAATACAAAAAATTAGCCAGGCGTGGTGGCGGGTGCCTGTAGTCCCAGCTAGTCTGGAGGCTGAGGCAGGAGAATGGCGTGAATCCAGGAGGTGGAGCTTGCAGTGAACCTAGATGGCGCCACTGCACTCCAGCCTGGGTGACAGAGCGAGACTCCGTCTCAAAAAAAAAAAAAAAAGCTAGCAGACAGCAGTTATTCAATAATGAATAAGACACAATTTCTGCCTTTTTGAATTGTATATGAGGTTAAGTAGCCTTTACTTGTCTTCCCAAGTGAGATTTACTGAAACTAACATTTTAGTAGTCTCCCATTCCTAGCACAATGCCTGGAATCTGTTGGGTTCTCAGTACATTTTTGCTTAGTGTACTTGAACTTCAGTGTTTATGAAACATAGATTCCTGCATATTCTGGTTCAGTAGGTATTAATTAGGACCCAGGAGTCTGCACTGTTAACAAGCACCTCAGGGTGTTTTCCGGTGGTTTCTCTTAATAAATACAAAGAAAATTTTCTGAAGAGAGATGTTATATTCATCTCATAGAAAATCAATTTTGGGTGGGAGGAAGTTTCACTGTAATCTTCATGCCTTATACAAAGGTAACTTTGCCTTTTACTTCAGACTTCAGCTTTTCATTTAAGAGGAATCTGTATATTTAGCACAGTCGTGGGTTGTTGGTATCCACTTAGTAAATATCTATTGATTACCTTATTTTTTCCCTGCTCTGTCATCCAGGCTAGAGTGCCCTGCCGCAATCTTGGCTCACTGCCACCTCTGCCTCCCAGGCTCAAGCGATTCTCCCACCTCAGCCTCCTGAGTAGCTGGGACCACTGGCGTGCACCACCACGCCTAGCCACTTTTGTGTTTTTTGTAGAGACGGGGTTTTGCCATGTTTCCCAGACCATGTTGATTATTCAAGCATTGATTACTTGCAGTAATTATGGAATTAGTTTTTAATTTACTAATCCAGCGTTTTGTGGTAAAGTTACAATTTTAAATGTAGTTTAAAAATAAAACGTTTTTAAACTGGTCTCTGTTTTTCCTCCTTGGGACCTTGTCATAGCTTAGGTGGAGCTTGAAGTAATGAAGTGTGTCAGATGTGGCATAACATGGTTTTTTAATGACCAAAATGTAACTTTTATTTTAAAGGGTATTATATACCTGGTTATATTGAAAGGTAGCCTTGAGATGTATAAGAGCCTTCTTTGTATTGTTACACACTCTTCCAAAATATGGACGAATCATAAATGATGAAAACATGATTGCAATTTTGTAGAATTTACTAGTTTTGGCATCATTAATTTGGCCAAAATACATGTAATAATGGGAATTTAATGCATTATAGGTTTCTATAAAAATTCTACAATTATAGAAATATTTTTACAATGTCCTATTCAGTAATTAATAAAGGCTTCTTTCATGCAATTATAAATGAATACCAATGTCCTATTCAGTAATTAGTAAAGGCTTCTTTCATGCAGTTATAAACAGATACCAATATTTTGTATTGGTGGACGTGAAAATATTTATTTGGTAATCTTAGTAAGGGATGCATATTTTTTGATTGAAGACTATGCATTTACCCAGCTCAAAGGAATGGATATTTTATTTTTGAATTTAACTCAGTGATGTCGCTAATCTATGTGAACACGCCAACTGTGTGTGTGTTGGGGGTGGGGGTAGTTAGTAACCATGGAGCTAAGGATTGATGAAGGTTGGTGATAAAGGGAAACATTCCCTTGGAATTAAGACATTGTTCCTTGCTGGGTGCATTGGCTCATGCCTGTTACTCCAGCACCTTGGGAGGAGGCTGAGGCGGGTGGATGGTTTGAGCCCAGAATTTCCACACCAGCCTGTGCAATGTGGTCTCTACAAAAAAAAAAAACCCCAAGAAAATTAGCCCAGCATGGTGGTGCGAGCCTGTAGCCTCGGCTACTCAGGAGGTTGAGGTGGGCGGATTGAGGCCAGAAGCGGGAGGCAGCAGTGAGCTTGTGAGGGTACGGGGGCGAGATAACTGTCTCAATTAAAAAACAAACAAACAAAAACCGGGCGCAGTGGCTCACGCCTATTATCCCAGCACTTTGGGAGGCCGAGGCAGTGGATCACTTCACGTCAGGAGTTTGAGACCAGCCTGGCCAATATGGTGAAACCCCGTCTCTACTAAAAATACAAAAATTATCCGGGTGTGGTGGTGGGTGCTAGTAGTCCCAGCTACTCAGGAGGCTGAGGCAGGAGAATTGCTTGAACCCAGGAGGCAGAGGTTGCAGTGAGCCGAGATCGTGCCACTGCATTCCAGCCTGGGCCACAGAGTGAGAGACTCCGTCTCAAAAAAAAAAAAAGATTCTGTGTATTAGACACATAAAGCACTTGTGTGCCAGGTATAGTTGTGTTTTACAAATATTGACTTATTTAATGACTACAATAACTCCATGAAGTAAGTACAATTATTATTTCTTTTTACAAATCAGGAAACTGAGGCACAGAGAAGTTAGAGAACTTGCCCAACGTCATACTGCTGTTGAGTGGCAAAGTTGGGATTTGAACCCAGACCTTCTATCCTCTTCACCTTTGTTAATCCCGCCTTTTGTTTCCTGAAAGCATTGCTGGTGTGTTTATGCGTTATGTCTTTACTACTAATTATATTTGATTTTTGGAAAGATGTGGTATTTTATGCTGTGCATTATGTCGTTTTTGTGGTTTATAATTCATAATGCCACGATGTTTTTAATTTAACAAACGTATTAGAAAAGGTAAAGTTGTTGTATATAATAACTTTGCTAATAATCACTGAATGTTGTCTCAGCAAGTATATGTGTAATGAATATAAATTTATACCATTAAAAAAAAGTAGCCATTCATTCATTCACATTTTCTTGTAATTCTGCTTGTTTCTGTATTTGCACTTAAGATCTATTGAACGTTAAAACAAATTTGCTTTCTTAGATTTTTTAACCAGTCACCATTTTTTTAAGTTGGTAGGATGGGCCATATTGAAGATAAACTATATTTTACAAATTTTATCAGCATGCTCTATGAACTTGCTTCTCAAACTGGAGTATTAACATATGTATGTGTTTTTACCAGGGTGTTTGTGAAGCTACACATAAAAGTATTACTCTTTTAAAGTACCATTTCTAGTTAAAGATTGGTGAGGGTGGAAATATTAAGTACTTTAAATTTTCAGCTTTTAAAAATTTTTTATGTTGAAACTAAATGATTTTTAAGAAGCAAAGAATTTCACATACATTATGGTTGACCATCCTAGAGACCATGAAGGTTGTATTAATTCATTCCATGGAAAACTTTTAGGAGTACTTGATTATATTTGAAGTAAATTGGTATCTTGGAAAGTTGTGAAATTGGTGAACCTGCCATACCAAAATGGTAAACAAAAACAAAACTTTCCTGGGGTACTGAAAAGAATGATGTTACCAAAGGCACATCTTGTTTTAAATCTTATGTTTTATTTTTTTCTTTAATCTTAACAAACCCCACTTTTAAATAAATCCTTAGTAAAATTAGGATTTATTTGGGGCTGTTAATTTACAAAAGGATTGATTGTGATATTCCTTTAAATAGCTTGCTTCTTCAGTTTACAAATGTTCATTATATTCATAATGTTCAGGCCTGCTTATAAATAAAGCAGGGAAAACCGGTGATAGATACTTAGTTTTTTAACTATAAAACATCCTGGTAAGAACATTAAAAGGTTGTAAATTGGGAAACCTGTATAGCCAGTGTGTTTTTTAGGTTGGCATATATAAGTGATATTGATATAATTGTCTTTTGTTTCATTCTAAATACTGAGCTTAGGGCTTGAATTTGCCATCTGTTTTTTTTTTTTTTATTAAGTATGACCATTAAAACAGGAATAATTTGATTGAAGACTACGCATTTACCCAGCTCAAAGAAATGGATATTTTATTTTTGAATTTAACTCAGTGATGTCGCTAATCTATGTGAACATTGTAGAGTGACATAAATGTCTTCTTTAGAGTATCCAGATGGAAATTGTGGCACAATGCTTTTGTATTTCAGTGACTTCAGAAAGAAGGTAGGCCTTTAGGAGAGTATCTGGGGCACCTTTCAATAGGGTAATTGTGGGGATAGCAAATTAAGTACAGTCGTGTGTTGCCAACAACAGGGATATATTCTGAGAAATGTGTAGTTAGGTGATTTAGTCATTGTGTGAACATGATAGTGTGTATTTACCACAAACTGAGATGGTATAGTTACCTATCACACACCTAGGCTATATGGTTATATATAGCATAGCCTATTAGTCCCAGGCTACGAAAGTATACAGCATGTTACTGTACTGAATACTGTAAGCAGTTGTAACACAATAGTATTTGTGTATCTAAACATAGAAAAAGTACAGTAAAAATAGAGTGTAAAAGAAAAAAGGTATAATTTTTTTTAGCTTAATCTGTTCTTTTAAAAATTATATTTCAATAAGTTTTTGGGGAAGAGGTATTGTTTGGTTACATGAATAAGTTCTTTAGTGGTGATTTCTGAGTTTTTGGTGTACCCATTACCTGAGCAGTGTACACTGTACCCAATGTATAATCTTTTATCCCTCACCCCCATCCCACCCAAATATGGTATATTTGTTTAGGGCAGTTAGCTTGCAGGACTGAAAGTTGCTCTAAGTGAGTGAGTGGTGAGTGAATGTGAAGTCCTGGGACATTACTATATGACTTTATAACCACTGCACTTAGGCTACACTAAAGTTGTAAAAAAGTTAAGTGATTGTGCTATGACATTATGACAGCTACAGCGTCATTAGGCAGTAGGAATTTTTCAGCTTCGTTATGACATTATGGAACCACTGTTGCATATATGGCCTGTTATTAATTGAAATATTGTTGTGTGGCACATGATTGTAGTGGGCATGCTATTCTGGAGTTTATTTTCTTTGTGGAATTTGCCATCTAATAGCAGAGATAAGTATAAAACATTTTCTTTTAGTAGAAAGTTAAGTTAGAAGGAGTATACTTTGTTCTTTTGGTTTGAGTGCCATTTAGACTTGAGTGAAGAAGAAAAATAGTTGGTAGAATTCGCATAGTTCTCAGGTTTCAGATTCATAGTCTGAGTTTCCTGATTTGTCACTAAATTTGTTTCTCATCCAAACATTTTTAATTTACCTCATCTGTAAAACTATGTAGATTGCAAATTTTCATAATGTAGCTAATTACTTTTATAAAAGAGAATATTTAAAACAAATTGTGCATGATAGAGGAATTTGTATCTTGAAGTTTCTTGTGCTTTAAGTAGGAGATGAACCAGAAGTATGAATTAAATTGTTGGAGAGTTTTTTGGTTTTTCTTTTTGCTTGATAAACAGGAAATTCTGGATATGTGATAGTAAATGTTTGAGGCTCCTCTAAGGAAGTGCTCCATCAATTTTCTGTCCTTGCTATTTTGGAGGGGAAATTTTTCATTTTGAGGACATAATTTCTATGATATGATAAATACTAAGAATTTTTCAAAAAATAAGGCAAATATGATAGCAATGAGTCCAGATTGCAGTGGGAAAGAAATATAGGAATAAGAAATACTTCTGTAACAGCTCTGGAAAACAGGAAAAGATGAAATCAATAAACCAGAAAATTTTGAGGCTTTCTAGAAAGATGTAAGGCTGACAAGATTAGATTCCTGAAAACCATTAGTATTGAACAGCTTGTACTACACATAGGGGAAAGTATCTGGTTTCTGAGTAGAAAAGTAGACTTGCTTACAAATTCACCTAGCTTAGAGATGTCAGGGCTAGGGCAGAGAAATGGCTCTGTGAGCAGTATCAAGGTGATTAGAAGACTCTGGAATTGATGAGTCTTGAAGAAAAATCTGTCTGTTCCTCTCTCTTCTTTACCACACTAAGAGCAGAGTCTGCTCACAAAATCCAATAGCCTTCCATTATGGGGTTGATGGAGATGGGGGAGACTCTTGAGGGAAGTAAAGCAGTGATTTTCACCAGCCATCAGTACAGAACAATCCGGATTTAAAAAGATGAAGACAATGAAGAAACACTGGATATTAGAGGAAAAATTAACAGTGTAAAAGAAAGGACTGGTATTGAAACAAGCAAAGCAAATAGCTCAGAGATAATAGTTTATATAGAAAATAAGAAACTGAACTTTTTAGTATTGGGAAGATACAGTATTGAGAAAGGAACCATGAACAAAAAATTCTTGACAATTAAAAATACGATTGCCAAGAAGTCAAAAAATAGAGAAGGTTGTAGAATCCAGAGTACTAAGTTGATTCCACAGCTGCTCTCTGAACATTTGTTGACCTAGAGGCTTGCAGTTAAAGGTCACATGGATTTTAGGAGAGAGATCTTTGGGCCTTCAATCATTAGATTGAAGAGTTAGAACCCTGCAGTGGAAAAAACACACTCAAAGTGCTTTTTCCTATGTTCATACTCACCAATTAACACAGAAGACTCCTGTGACCTCAAAATATGTAGGATTTCTTCCCACCAGTGAGTGAGCAGTCAGTTCTGCAGACACCAGCTAGTGTCCTCCAATTCAATTCTTTTCTTCTTTTTGAGACAGAGTCTCACGCTGTCGCCCGGGCTAGAGTGCAGTGGTGCGATCTCAGCTCACTGCAACCTGCAACCTCCGCCTCCTGGGTTTAAGCTATTCTGCCTTAGCTTCAGTAGCTGGGAATACAAGTACGTGCCATCATGTCCAGTTAATTTTTGTATTTTTAGTAGAGATGGGGTTTCACCGTGTTGGCCAGACTGGTCTTGAACTCCTGACCTCAAGTGATCTGCCCGCCTTGGCCTCCCAAAGTGTTGAGATTATACGTGTGCGCCACCGCGTGTGGCTCCTCCAATTCAGTTCTCACACTATCTACCTGAAGACAGCATCAAATCCCACAAGTTGAGGGTTCAGTCTCACAAAACTGCCCACTACTCCTGATACCAGTTGCAAACCCAGGTGGTGGGTTTTTTTAAAATTTTTTTTTGAGACAGGATCTTGCTGTCACCCAGGCTGGAGTGCAGTGGTGTGAACACAGCTCACCACAGCCTCGACCTTCTGAGCTCATGTGAGCCTCCTGCTTCAGTCTCCCAAGTAGCTGGGACTGCAGGTTCACCTCACCATGCCTGGCTAATTTTTAAATTTTTTTGTAGAGATGGGGTCTTACTATGTTGCCTGGGCTGGTCTCAAACTCTTGGGCTCAAGCAGTCCTCCCACCTTGGCCTTCCAAAGTGCTGGGATTATAGGTGAGAGCCACTGCTTCTGGCTCCCCTGGGTTGTTTTACCTGTGCTTCTGACTGACCAACTATAAATCAGGGATCTCACACCCTTTCCTTGGTTTCAGTTAAGCTGCTGAAGTGGCTTACAGAACACAGGGATACACATTTACCAGTTTATTATAAAGGACATTACAAAGGATATAGCTAAAGAGATGGATAGGGCAAGGTATAGGAAGGGGCATAGAGCTTCTCTGCCTTCTCTGAGTGTGCCACCCTAGAGGAACCTTTATGTGTTCAGCTATCTGGAAGCTCTCAGAAGCCTGTCCTATTGCTACTTTTATGGAGACTTCATTGGATAGGTGTGATTGAAGAACTGTGTTGAAATGTGATTGGACAAAAAGGTTATGAGCTAATACTTATAGACTGAGTGGGAAAACCTAGAAAGGCCGGTTCAGATTCTTAGCCTCTCTGTGCACTATTAATTTCTCCAGGGTATGGGAGAACCTCTTCTGAAATGGGTGTCTTATTACCTGCAGTCAGACAATGTAGGTCAGAGAATTTCTTTATGGGCAGCTTCAAGATGGAAAGGCAGGGGAAAATTCCTGCCTTGGGGAGAAAAAGGATCATGTGAAAGGAGGGAAAGAGAAGGTCAGAGACATTACCTTCTGAGGCCTACTTCTGAAGGCCAATGTATAACAGGACTGTGAGTGTTACGAACCAGGATCCATGGGCGAAAACCTGTGTCATCTATCTTTCACACCTGCATAAAGCCAGGATTCTTCACGATAAGGCTTCAGTGAAAGGGAACCTAGAAAATTAAATTTACTTTCCACGAGAAAGACACTGTGTCCTGAATTGGTGGGTTCTTGGTCTCACTGACTTCAAGAATGAAGCCACAGACCCTCGCGGTGAGTGTTACAGTTCTTAAAGGCGATGTGTCCGGAGTTTGTTCCTTCTGATGTTCGCATGTGTTCAGAGTTTTTTCCTTCTGGTGGGTTCGTGGTCTCACTGACTCAGGAGTGAAGCTGCAGACTTTCGCGGTGAGTGTTACAGCTCTTAAGGCGGTGCGTGTGGAGTTGTTTGTTCCTCCCGGTGGGTTCGTGGTCTCGCTGGCTTCAGGAGTGGAGCTGCAGACCTTCGCAGTGAGTGTTACAGCTTATAAAGGCAGTGTGGACCCAAAGAGAGAGCAGCAGCAAGATTTATTGCAAAGAGCGAAAGAACAAAGCTTCCACAGTGTGGAAGGGGACCTGAGCGGGTTGCCACTGCTGGCGTGGCAGCCTGCTTTTATTCTCTTATTTGGCCCCACCCACATCCTGCTGATTGGTTGGTCCATTTTACAGAGAGCTGATTGGTGTGTTTTACAGAGAGCTGATTGGTCCGTTTTGACAGAGTGCTGATTGGTGTGTTTACAATCCCTGAGCTAGACCCAAAAGTTCTCAACGTCCCCACTAGATTAGCTAGATACAGAGTGTTGATTGGTGTATTTACAAACCCTGAGCTAGCTACAGAGTGCTGATTGGTGTGTTTACAATCCCTTAGCTAGGCATAAAGATTCTCCAAGTCACCACCAGACTCAGGAGCCCCGCTGGCTTCACCCAGTGGATCCCGCACTGGGGCTGCAGGTGGAGCTGCCTGCCACTTCTGCACTGTGTGCTTGCACTCCTCATCCCTTGGGCGGTCGATGGGACTGGGTGCCGTAGAGCAGGGAGTGGCGCTCGGGGAGGCTCGGGCCACGCAGGAGCCCATGGCGGTGGAGGGGAGGCTCAGGCATGGTGGGCTGCAGGTCCCAAGCCCTGCCCCACAGGGAGGCAGCTAAGGCCCGGCGAGAAATTGAGCACAGTAGCTGCTGGCCCAGGTGCTAAGCCCCTCACTGCCTGGGGCTTGCGGGCCGGCTGGCCGCTCCGAGTGCGGGGCCCGAGGAGCCCACGCTCACCTGGAACTTCGGCTGGCCTGCAAGTGCTGCACGTAGCCCCGGTTCTCGCCTACGCCTCTCCCTCCACACCTCCCTGCAAGCTGAGGGAGCCAGCTCCGGCCTTGGCCAGCCCAGAAAGGGGCTCCCACAGTGCAGCGGTGGGCTGAAGGGCCCCTCAAGCGCAGCCAGAGTGGGCACCAACGTCGAGGAGGCGCCGAGAGCGAGCGAGGGCTGCGAGGGCTCTCAGCATGCTGTCACCTTTCAACATCAGAGACGTTTTTTTCTCTTGGGCTTTTGGTGTGGGACTGAAAAGTTTCCACTAAAAACTTGTGACCATTAGCCTGCCTTCATAAGGGTATGGGATTGTAATTTATACTACCCGCATAGTTTAGGAAACTGCAGACAGAAAATTATTTAAAAGCAATCAAATAAATGTTGGCAGTGCTACAAAGTACCTAATAGAAAAGTGATTTATCTTCAGAGGGATGCTCCTTCAGGTATGCCCATTGATAGAGTCTAAATGAAGTGCTTTCATATTACAAAAATATGAGAAACTCAGCAATCATGAGCAACAGTGAGCAGGAAAGACAAATAGCAGAATTAGACCCCTGTGAATGTCAGATATTGAAATTACTAGGTAAGACAATGGAGTATAAATGAATAAAATGTTTCAAAAGAATTAAAAGGGAGGGGGGAATTAAAAACATGAGCAGGGAGCAAAATACTTTTAAGAAATACCAGGTAGATCTGAAAAAGAATCTAAAGCAGTTGTAGAAATTAAAGATATAATAATGACCTTGAAAAATATTAAATGGGTTAAGTAGATTGAACTCAGCTGAACAGAGAATTAATTAACTTGAAGACAGATTTGAAGAAAGCCCAGATACGGAAACATGAAGATGTTTAGAGTCAGAAGAATAAACGTCTAATGTGTATGAAATTGAAATTTCAGAAAAGGATAATGAAAAGACTCACAGTTGGTGTCCAAAGAAAGAATGAGAAATTCCCAAAATTAAAGTGTGAATCATTAGACTGAAGAAGTATGATTAATGCAGAGGAAGAAAAATAACTGGATAATACTGAAAACTAAGAGAACCTTTTTTAGCAGCCAGAAACAGATTATCTACAAAGCTATAGAAATTAGACTGGCAGCAGACCTCTAAACTATAACAATGAATGGTAGAGATCATAGAGCTAGGTTTTCAAATGCTAAGAAAAACAAATGTCATCCTAGGGAGAGTAATTGGCAGAATCATTCAGAAACAAGGATTTTGAAATAGATTTTTCAGACAGCATCAGATTGATAAAAATCTGACTGTACTGTGTTGGTGAGTATGTGGAACAATGGGAACTCTTAGCTGGTAGAATTATAAACAACTGCTTTTGAGAGTAATTCAGTAATGTCTAGTAAGTTTCAGTATGCCTTTCTCCAGTAACCCAGGAATTCTACCCATGCATACATATATATCTTAGCATTGTTTATTGATCTCTTTTGACCATGATATGACTGAGATCACATTTTCGGGAAACAAAATTTATCCTTCCTACAGGCAGTACATTGTGATCTGTCTCTGTACATCATCACTTTGTTCATCTTCCTTTTTCCCCTTTACTCCCAAGCATTCTCTTTTATTTATTTATTTATTTATTTATTTATTTATTTATTTATTTTTTAAGCTGTTTGTGATCCTGGCTCACTAATGTGATATTATTGATGGGTTACAAACTGCAGTTTGAAAAACACTGCCTTAAAGAAACAGAATAAGGATAGGGATATTCATAGCAATATTGTGTGTGAGAGTGAAAAACTTGAAGTCATCTTAAGCTCTAACAAATGGAAAATGGGTAAATAAACTGTGGTATATCTATCTAAGGATCTTGAACTAGACATCATAATAAATCAGTGAATTACAATGCCTATATTAAATGAATACCCTTACAAATATAGAGTATAGAAAACAAATTATAGATGAGTATATAATGTGATACTCACATGAAGCTTAAAAAATGCAAAGCTATGGTATATATAGTTTTATGAGTATATACATATATAAAAACAAAGAAATCCATGGAAATGGGCTGGGCGCGGTGGCTCATGCCTGTAATCCTAGCACTTTGGGAGGCCGAGGTAGGCGGATCACAAGGTCAGGAGTTCGAGACCAGTCTGACCAGCATGGTGAAACTCCGTCTCTACTAAAAAAACCCAAATATACAAAAATTAGCCGGGCATGGTGGCATGCGCCTGTAATCCTAGCTACTTGGGAGGCTGAGGCAGGAGAATTGCTTGAACCTGGGAGGTGGAGGTTGCAGTGAGCCGAGATTGCGCCACTGCACTCCAGCCTGAGCGACAGAGCGAGACTCCGTCTCAAAAAAAAAAAAAAAAAAAAAAAATCCATGGAAATGATAAACACCAAACTTAGGTTATTCCTGGGAGTGAAAAAGAAAGGTATTTCTGTTATCCAGATAATTTTTTTTTCCTTAAGCTGGGTAGTGGACATAAAGGTATTTATTAAATAATATCTTGTACTCGTGTGTATATCTAAAATATTTGACAGTAAATTTGTTTGAAATGGAGGTGGCAATATTGACAAATTGAAATTTCTCAGAAAGTACAGCAGAAAGAGTTGAACATTATGAGAGAAAAGTTTGAGACCTGTATAATAGATGTGGGATATCAGTATGTGTGAAATAGGAATTCCAGAAATAAAAAATACAGTGCATGTAGCAGAAGCAGTAGATAGTAAAATGGTAGAATAAATTTGTTCTGAGCTGAAAAAAGCTTTAAAATAAAACCTATGAAATCAAGTTTTTGGTAAAATCAAATATTTATAAAACCTCAAAATTTCAAGTATCAAAAGAAAATGAAGTTCCCAGATAAACAATAGGCATACCCCTAACAAAGAATCTGATTGGCATTTGATTTTTTTTTTTTTAATGCTGCACTGGATACTAAGGAAGAGTAGAAACATTCCTATAGAATTCTGAGGTAGAAGTATTGTTAACGAACACCATGGATTTTCATCTAGGTCCTGCTGCTCACTGCACAGAAAGCCAGTCAGAGATAATGATTATTGCCAAAGAAGAAGGCTTTAATCTCATGCTGCAGCTGAGGAGATGGAAGATCAGACTCAGATCCATCTCCCTGATGGACTGAAACTAGGGGTTTATATAGCAGGGAAGAAATGTAACAATATGCAAGAAAACGGTAACTAGAGGGGCAAGGAAGCAATCATGATGAATGAGGAGTCCGCTCTCTATCTCATTGTCTGGTTGTTGGGATCTGGTGAGTTTCAGTTATTTGATCGTTTTTTTGGGAGGCCTGAAAGTCATTTCCTTAGGAAGGAACTCAGATAAAACAAAAATAAGTTTCAAGCTTTAAGACCAGAAGGATCAATTTCTATGTTTATTAAAAAAGACACAAAAACCCAAAAAACTATCTATGGGACTATTGGGTCAGTTTCAGTATTACGACCCTAAAGTTCTATGTGCAATAAAACTATTCCTTCACGATAAAGGCAAAATATATTCTTTCCAAAGGACTGTGAGCCTATAATAATTACATATTTAAATAAATAAATATAGTATTTGGGAGTACTTAAGCAAAATGAAATGAATCGGAATGGAGAATTTTCTGGACCAAAAAAAGAAAGGTTTATGTTAAACATTTCTGAACAAAAACAAACCAAAACCCAGTCAGTGACATTTAAGGTTAAATACAAAGAATTACTAATAATGTACTTTGAAGTGTAATATAATTTTTGAGAAAATATTCCTGATATAATGAATGGAACTTAGGAAAGAAATGACAGCTGAGAAATAAAATTCTAGGTGACTTAATACAAGCTGTCCTACAGCAAGTGGGAGTGGAGCAAGGAGGGGAAAGTAAAAGAATACTGTCTATTCATGGTATACTATGCAAAGAGCTTCTATGCACAGGAATGGATATTTTATACTTCTTGATGTTTATGACAAAATACAGGCTGAAATACGTGTTGAAATTTTGAGACTTTTAAAAGAAGGCCAACAATCAACTCACCCAAACTTCCTCAAACCTGTTTGACAGAACTAAAAATATATTTAATAAAAAAAAAAAAACAAAAAAACAAAAAGCCTGTAACAGCATTAGGTATTAAGAAGGGTGACATTGGTGCAGCAAACTTGGGGGAATTCCCTGATGATAGAAAGTAGATGGACTGAGAGGGGCAGAAGAACAAGAACAGAGAAAACCACAACTGAAAGTGAAAAGCTCCTGAGGTTCAGTGGACCTCAAGGAACTCTATTTGTGTTACCAGTTTGAAAGAACTGGAGTGGAGGGGAGGTGGTGATGTGATAATCAGAGTAATTAATTTAAAAACTGCCTCTAGGCTGGGCGAGGTGGCTCACGCTTATAATCCCAGCACTTTGGGAGGCCGAGATGGACAGATCACCTGAGGTCAGGAGTTCAAGACCAGCCTGGCCAACGTGGTGAAACCCTGTCTCTACTAAAAAAAAAAAAAAAACAAACAAAAATTACCTGGGCGTGGTGGCGGGCACCTGTAATCCCAGCTACTAAGGAGGCTGAGGCAGGAAAATCGCTTGAACCCAGGAGGCAGAGGTTACAGTGAGCCGAGACTGTGCCATTATTGTACTCCAGCCTGGGTGACAAGAACAAGACTGTCTCAAAAACAAAACAAAACAGAACTAAACTAAACAAACAAAAAACAAAAACAAGGCTGGTGCTGTGGCTCACGCCTGTAATCCCAGTTCTTTGGGAGGCCGAGGCAGGCAGATCACCTGAGTTCAGGAGTTTGAGTCCAGCCTGGCCAACACTGCAAAACTCTGTCTCTACTAAAAATACAAAAATTAGCTGGGCGTGGTGGCAGGTCCCTATAATCCCAGCTACTCAGGAGGCAGAGGCAGGAGAATCGCTTCAACCTGGGAGGCACGGAGGTTGCAGTGAGCCGAGATCGCACCATTGCACTCCAGCCTGGGCAACAAGAGTGAAACTCCCATCTCAAAAAAAAAAAAAAAAAAAAAAAAAAGCCCTAAACTGCCTGTAGTAGCTGGATACTTCCCTTCCTCGCTTCCTCATTCATACTGAATGATCAGCAGCAGGGTATTTTTCTCAAGGATAGAGTCATGGCTTCTATTCTGCATATGATGATTCTGGAGAAGGCTTCTGGTTGGGATTGGAAAGAGCCTGAGAACTCTATCAAGAACTCATATGGGAAGAAGGAAAGGAAAGATGGCTCTGTATGTGTGTAATACATGAAACACTCTATCCCAAAAGTAAAGCCTTCCTTATTTTGGCAGTCTTGGGGGTTCCAGCCTATAATCTGCTTTGCAAGCACACACACTAAAACATGCTGCTTGATATGTTTTGCCCGCATTGAGCCTGAAATCTGCTCTCCCATTCAGGGAAGATGGCTTCAGAGACGGACAGACATGTAGATCTATAGGAGAAACCCAGGCCAGTTAGATAGTTCTGGAACACTATTCACAAATTTGGCCACCAAGGAGCACCAGAAAACCAACAGTGCAAAACAGAAAGTGAACGAAGGAAAAAACTGACCCCTGGAAAGTGGGAATGGTGCAACAAATACATAGAACTTAAATATAATAACCTCAGAGAGATTTCAGAGGGCAAGGTAGCTAAAAATTCAAATCAGGCCATTGTGAAAGAAGCAATAGGTGAAGTTCTCAGAAACGAAAAATCTGATTGTTAAAGAATAATCAAAGGAAGGACTGAAAATTGAAACAGTGATTTAGAAATAAAGTTGAAGAAACATACTGGAAGCTAAAGATAAAAAGATGGAGATAAAAAATATGAGCAAGTGTTTAAGTGACATGGGGCATGGAACCAGGTCTTCAGAGGAGACAGGAGGAGGGGAGAAAAGACGTAACTAAGTACAATACCTAATGCCGTGGCGTATTAGATAAATATTTAAAAAGATGAGTGAGATTGAAATATACTTGTGAAAAGATGGTCAAGATATATTAAGTGAAGAAGGAAGTTGTGAGAACAGTATGCATAGTATGGTATTTGTGGTTAAAATCTATATGCATGTTCAAATGTGTACAAGAAAGAGTGAAAGGATATGAAACACTAATAATGGTTACCTTTTGAGGAAAGGATGGAGGAATGAGAGAGGAATTCTTTTAAAATACATAATGTTGTTTTGAAAGGAACATTTTTATTTAAAAAATGAAAGAACTAAAAGTTACATTGGAGAGGAAGGGAGGAGAGCAACATGAGGGTAGAAGTGGTTACCTAAATAAGCCATTTAAATTTACACATAATCTCAAGCCTATACTTTTCTTTATAAAATGTACTTTTCTGTTACTTCTTAGCAGCTGTCTCCTTCCCCTATTATTCCTGGACGTTTACAGAAGTATATTTTCACACACTTCTCTGAACCTTCCCTTTTACCCAAAGTATGGTGGGGGTGGGGGTGTGACTGATAATTTCCTTATTGCACATAGATTTTGTGAGAGATGATATAGATGGGGAGAATCACGTAAAGTAAGGATATCTTTAAATTCTAGGTATTGGTTTACTAATAAAGAATAGTATCAACCCATCATCTTTTTTGGAATGAGTCAGCATATAAATAAAATAATGAATGGTAAAGAGAAAAAACAAAGAGAATGATAAATTCAAAAGGTATATCCTGGTGGGTATTTTTGAGTTGAGATTAGGAATTGATTAGTATCAGAATAGTAACATGTAAGTATAATCACAGAGGTTTGTAGTGGTATTCTGGACCACTTGAAAGGCCCATCCTTTTTGTGAGGAGATGGATATGATCCTTGGTTTCAATATGCCACATCTACTATAAACTTCTGAACCCTCCACCATCATTCAGGATGCATCTCTCATGGTTGAAGAAGTGGAGGATGGCATGGGAAAGAGTGCCTGAGGATCCTTGCCTGGAACAAGTTATGGAAAGAAAGTCTTACAGGTATTCTTCTTACATATTTTACTTGGTTGCTATGTCTTTATGGGATAAAATAGTTCTCTTTCTTGGAACAGTTGGTTGGGAGGGGGAGAGAAGAGGAAGATGGGTGTGTTGGGGTAGAGCAGTGGCCTTCTTTTCCAAGGGTGGTAGAGAAATTAGGAAAGAATATTAGTGTCTTTCTGTCTTTTTTCTTCTTCTGTTCCCGTACAACTTTTCTGTCATCTTCATAACTAAGTTGTATCAGTTTTCGAATTGCAGACTCATTTACATGATAATATGATTTATCAGGAACATTTAGGTACACAGCATGCTGACATAATAGTATTAGCTATCAATAACTCTTAGAAACCAATGGGAAATGTTTAGATCTGTGAATTGTACTAAATTTTAAATATTTTGAATATTTTTAATACAAATCTTATTTGTAACTAACTTGTTGATCTCTTCTTTGGTTATGTTAATTGGCTATTTAACCATTTGACACTCTGATTTATTTCTCAGGCATGAAGATGTTAACAATGCTGTGCATTTTAATTAAGTAGTTAATTAACTGGAGCTCCCCAAGTCTTAAGTTCCTGATTTTTCTCTAGAATACCAGAAACTTAAGTGCCAAGAGCTCAGAGAATGGCTTCCAGGACAGCTCTAGCCCCACTGCAGCTTAAAAAATTGCAAACAGATTTTTTTTTGCAAACCATATGTCAGGGAATTTCTCAGAGGTTTTCTAAGAAATTCTTTTATTTGAAGTTTTAGAAACACTATCTTCGGTTGTATTGCTGATAATTCATAATTCTGTTGTCCTTTTTAAATGATAATATAAAAAGTATGCATTAGTATGTGGGGAAGTTGTTTTTGAAAACTTACAGCAGTTGGAACTTACTCCTGTAACAACTCTGTTAAGTGGAAGTAAACAAAGATAAGTGAGCATAAAATTGGTCAAGGTAAAGTAAGTGAAATGAAACCATATAATAGTAGAGTTTTTTTTTTTTCTTTTCTGTTTCAGTGAAAATAAGTAATGTTGCTCTTAAGAGAGAATTTTGTATTATTTTCTCCTCTTCTTTTTTTTTTTTTTTTTTTCTAGCTTGGGCTCTAGGAAAAGAGCCTTTTATCCCACCTTGTCTTCCAGTCCATTTTGAATCAAGAAAGACTCATTGAAGACTCCTTTGAGAAGAGTCTGTTTTGAAGAAGGAAAAAGAAATACTGTTTGAGAGAAGGCAAACAGACAAAAAGGGTGATAGAAATATGTATTTTTGTTGTATATGTAACTCTAAGAGACCTTCCTAGAGTGAATGAAGGTAGAAAACTGAAAAGGGAGTAAATTAAGGAATGATTGAATTCTGTGGGTCTTGATGGAAAAACGCTGGTCTTCTTTTAACGTGGAAAAACAGCTGGTGCTTCAGTCCTAGGAATTATGTCTCTGCTGTGGGCAGTTGTCATAAACTCTTCTCACAATCCGAGCTGCTCTTTGTCCTCTGTGAATGAAGGTACTTTTGCTTCCATTTCATCCAAGGATGAATGAAAATGTATAGCATCTGCCCAAACCTAAAAAGTACAGTGTGTTTATCACGAGAGCTTTGTAAGGTACTTCACTTCCACTTTAAAATTCTTTAGTGCTCAAAACCAACTATTGTGGGTTTTTGTCAATAAATACTAATTTTTCAAGATGAAGTATGGTGGTTTCTATTCATATTGTGGTCAATTTTCTCAATTTTGTTTCCCATAGATAGCGTGATGGAACTTAAATTTTATTTTTTACACTTAAATAACTGTGCTTTTTGTGATGCGTAATCATGATTTTCTCTTTTCCTTGAGGTTTTAACAGACCTTATATTAGTGCATATGTCAAAATAAAAATTTTTAAATAGTAAATACGTTGTAATATTAAGGATATTGATTTTTTTCTATTAAATGTTGAGCTTGGTGTTGGTATAAACCCTGATCCTAAACGGTAAATTAATACTTGGAAATTAAGAGTGTAACTATGTTATATAGAAAGCATCTGCGAATTGGTTTGTGTGGGTGGTTTTTAAATTTAGTTTTTAATTTTTTTAGTATGTAATCGTACTCTTTCAGGATTATCTAAAGCACTTATTGTAATTGATTGTTTACTTTTCTGCCTCCCCCACCACATTGAGTGAGGAAATAAAACCAAATGAGTATTTGGAATCTAGTATGATCCACCCAATAGTGAAAGCTACCAGGGTGGGAATGATTCCTGGAGAATACTGGGGAAACTTGTAGAGTGTATGACAATTTAGCAAGATGTATAAGGATGAGGAGGAATTCCAAAAGCAGGTGGATGGGGGAGCTCCAAGAGGGGAGTTTCCAGCTGAGTGCAAGTTGTAGACCATTTACTGTAGCAGCGTCTTAGAGTAGAAGACTGGATGGTAGAAGAGGAGCTGCAGAGATAAGCAGAGGTAGCTAGCACACAGTTATGAGAAGTTGGCTGGAGAATGAGATTTGGCAAGTGCTCCATGTAATGAAGATTTGTTTAAAGAAAAGATGTGATAGAAAAGGGCTGAGTTTTAAACTCCCCAAGTTTAAGAAGGTTTGAAGTTTTTAAACTTTAAAAGTGGCCAGGGAGGGAGCCAATAGAGTAAAAGTATAATGGTGAGGGTTATGCTGGATGCAAGAAATTAGTGTTTCACTAAAGAAGAATGTTCAGTTGTGTCAGATGTCACAGAGAGGTGCAGAAACATAAAAAGTGCAAGGAATCCTTCAGATTTGGTAAAGAATTGCCACTGGTAAATTTGTCCAGAACAATTTCAGTGTGGCCAGAAAACTCTGGATTGTGAAGTACTCAGAGATGAGAACATGCAGGCAGTGATTTTATTTTAGAAGAATTATTTATCTGTCTTTGCCTTTCATTTAAAGGCACTTTCTCAAAGTTCAGGTTCCTGACTCTATGATATAATTATTTATAGACTGCCTTTCTGAAAATAGTTCTATATGGGTTAATTTTGTTAATATTAGTATGTTGACAAAAGAAAACATAAAGGTCGATATGATTATTTTCAAACTGAGAAGCTGCTATACCAAAGCTAGTTTATAAAATAAGATTTTGTATTTATGGACTTACTCATCTACTATGTTACAGTAGTCTTTGTTTTGTGAAACTCCAAGGAAATATTTTCTACACATTTCAGGTTAAGAAAGAAAAACATGCATTTATTTTGTCTTAAACATGAAATAATGTTTTAAGCATTCTAAAAAGTACTTACAAATGGATTAAACACATTGGTGTTCTTTATAGTTTTACTCTGGTTCTTTTTTTTGTGACTTGTTATTCATAGTCTTTGCAATGCCGCCCTCTAGTGATCGATTTCCAAAAATGCATTAATTAACTTGTAAGCCTGTTACAGTCTTTCTCTTTTGACTCTACTGATCCTTTGCCACAGCCTTTGTTTGGTGTTCTCTTTTATTGCTCTTCCATTAGTTATTCTTATTCTCCTTTAATGGCATTAGGGAAAGATCAGAAGTTTCAGGAGCAAAAAAAAAAAAAAAAAAAAATACATATATATACACATTTGACTATGAATCCTTAAAACTTGTCCATTTACCAGTCTGGGCATAGGGCAAGTTACCTGTCCAGAATTCTTACTGGGAATGAATGAGAATGTCTTTTTGTGGCACCTGACACAGACAGCAAAGAGCAGGCATTCAAAATATACCAGCTGTCTCTTCCACCCTCTTCTCCCCAACATTGCTGAGAGTAGGGATCAGTACTGTTTTTTTTTTTTTAAACCTGTCCCTTCTCCTCTTATATAACATCTCAATTTGTTGTAATTACCTGTTTACTTGTTTGTGTTCTATAACTTCTAGAGGTCAGGTATCATGTTTGGCTTGTACATATTTGTATCTGGTATTTAGCAGAGGCCAGTACACACAGGGTCCTCATTGGATATATATTTGTTGAATGAGTAAATGAATTAATGGATGCCAGTTTTTAATAAGAACCCCAGACTGTGTTACCGACATTTCTGTTGATTGATTGATTATGCAGATTGTAAATGGGTAATATATGATATAATTAGATTTTACCCATGACCTTTCATAGAGGTATTTATTTCATGACTTTTTCAGTTTATTCTATAGTTATTGGTCTTCTCAGGTTTTGGATAATATGATAATTTGTGTTTTCCTTAAGACTTGTCAGTTTTGTTCAGTTAAAAAAATTATTAGCAAACACTTATGTATAGAATTTTCTTATGATATTTGACTTCCATATGTGATAAAACCCCCTTTATCATTACATTTATGTTATGTCTTGTGTTGTCTGTTTTTAGATTGTAATTAGATTGGAGGTATATATGTATTTTATTGTTTTTCTAAAGCAATGGCCCTTTGAATTTTATTCTTCTGCTTGCTAACTGAAAAAATAATTTTACCTGTTTTTTTGTCTTCCAGGTTTTTCTAACAACTTAGTACTTCCATTTTTCTTTTTGTGCAAAAGCTTTTATTACTCTAAATTTGCTTCTAAATTACAGATTTGAGTAAATGCCATATAATAGAAGATGCTGTTTTTGTTATTTTCTAGATTTTCAATAAAATGTAGCTGCAATTTCCTCATTGATCTAAAAGTTACTTAAGAGGGTATTTAAAAATGATGAAATGTATGTGTTTACAATTGTTATTTTCCATTTTTAGTATAATATAATCAGAGAATAAGGAATGTACAGTTTCTGGTTTTTGAGAATTAAAATCTTTTTTGGTGATACATACAAGATCAGTATTTAAAATGTGCCCCAAGCACTGACAAAGAAGGTGATCCTCTGAAGGGTATACAGTTTTATATATTTATTCAGATCTCTTTTTTTTTTATGTGCTTCAGCTATCATGTATTTATGATAATTTTATTAAAGTTTTGTATTACTGTTGTGTGTTTGTCATTTTTCTCATTGTTTTTTAACGTTTTATTGCTACATTATTTGATTCTTAGAAGTTTGTGATTGATATCTTCATAATATATTTTATTCTTCATCAATTAAAAATATTCAATCTTTTCATTAAACATTGCTTATCATGTGGATATCCAAATGGGAAAAACAATGAAACTTGATCCCTGCTTCCCACCATGCACATTTGATTGAAGATCTAAATGTGAAAAGTAAAATAAGCCCCTAGAGGACAGTATAAGAGAATATCTTACATCTTTCCATCAGACTGATAGAAAGTATCAGTACTTTATAATCTTGAAGTAGGAAAATGTTTCTTAAACAGGACACACAACTCACAGGTATAAAAGGGAAGATTGATAACCTGGACTGTTGACAGTTCAAGAATTTCTGTCATCAAAAGTTACTGATAAGAGAAAAACAAAACAGTAACAGCAGATACTTGTAATATATATATCTGACAGATGGCTTATATCCATACTATGTAAACTCCTACATCAGTATAAAGGACAGACAACCCAATAGAATAAATGGGAAAGAGATTTGAGCAGTCAGTTCAAACTGTAAAGACATAATATTAACACTCAGCAGAATGGCTAAAATTAGAAAGATCGACAGTACCAAGTATTAGCAGAAAGTGGAGAGCGATGCACCTCTCTTTTTGCTGCTGGTGGGAAAATATAAATTGTAAAAATCACTTCTGAAAACTAGCAACACCTGCTAAAGCTGTGGGTATGTGTATACATACATATATCCAGCAACTTCGATAGGAATTCATGCAGATACCCACTAAAAGGCAAGCACAATAACATTCAAAGTAGCGTTATTTGTATTAGCCAAAACCTGGAAACAAAAATGGCCATCAGCAGTAAAATGGGTAAACAGATTATGGTAGATTTAATTCAGTAATGCGTACAGCAATAAAAATGCATGAATTGCGGCCCCGTGCAACAACAAAGATAAATTACACGAACCGATGTTGATCAAAATAAACTAGACACAAATACTTACCGTGTATGATTCCCTATATAAAATTCAAAAGCAGGCAAAACTAGGAATTTAAAAACTATAAAATACAAAAGCAGGCAAAACTGGTTATTAGACCTCAGGTTAGTGGCTACTTTTATGGATGAGGAAGGGATAGGGATTGGGAAGTGGTATTGGGCTTCTAGGTATTAGTAGTGTTCCTTTTCTTGACTTGGGTGGTGGTTACATGGGTATACTGACCTTGAGATAATTCAGTGAGTTGTAAAATTTATGATTTGTGAGTTTTTCTGCATATATGTATGCTTCAATAAAACTCAAATTACGGTAAGCAAAAAATGCTGCTTTAGTGTGAGGATATTATTATTAAATAATATTAAAATAACTAGAAATTCAGTGAAACTTAACCACGATTGTATTACCTATTGAAAATGTCAGTGAATAATACCCTCTGCTAATCGTTTGCCTATATGTTCTCACATTCAGTCCTACCTCTTCTCTGTCCTCTGTATGGCAGGGTACATTTAGAAAAATACAAAAAAAAAAAAAAAGAAACTTTTTTCTCTTATATTTTGGTTTTGTTTTTATTTTCATTTGTTGATTATATCTTTGCCCTCTTTTTTAAAAAATTTTTTCCTTATGGAGTTTTTTCCTATATTGAGAGTCTTTGACTCCTTTTTTCTTTGACTTTTACTAGAGGAATTCTATTCATTTTTCTTTTTCTTTTTTCCTTTTACCTTTTTTTTTTTTTTGAGACAGAGTCTCGCTCTGTCACCAGGCTGGAGTGCAGTGGCGTGATCTCGGCTCACTGCAACCTCTGCCTCCCAGGTTCAAGCGATTCTTCTGCCTCAGCCTCCTGAGTAGCTGGGACTACAGGCATGTGCCACCACACCCAGCTAATTTTTGTATTTTTAGTAGAGACGAGGTTTCACGATGTTGGCCAGGATGGTCTCGATCTCTTGACCTCATGATCCGCCCGCCTCAGCCTCCCAAAGTGCTGGGATTACAGGCTTGAGCCACTGCGTCTGGCCTGTTTTATTCATTTTCATTCATATTTTAACTGCTGGCTTATTCATTTAGTTTCTCATGCTTCATTGCTGTTATGCAAACTGTTTTCTTTCTACGTGTGTAGAGGGTTAACTTTAATTCTCCTGAAAACTATTTCTATGTTTTTCAAATATTTGAGCCTATATTTTTTGAATTAACACTATTAAAGATACATTAATTTCCCCAGTTTAAGGTGAAACAATTTAACTTCTCCCATTCTTTTTCCTCTCACCTCTGTCTTTTTAATGATGTAGTTCGTGATTCAGATTAAACTTTATTTTCAATTTTTTATTTTTGCATTTTGTTTAATCTCGAGTTAATTTCAGACATATGCTTTTTTGTAAACATATTTACAATCATTATTTACTCAAAAATTTATTGAGCACCTACTAAGCACCAGACACTGTTCTAGGCAAATAAGAATATAAGTGAAAAAGACAAGACCCCTGATCTCATCAACTTGTTGATGGTCAAAAATAGGTAAATAAGATGCTTTAAATTTTGAAGGGTAGTATGATGGGAATAAGTAGGGTGAAGTGATACAGAATGAATGACTGCAGTTCAGATTAAGGCTATGTTAGGTTGGTCAGAGAAGTCCTTTTTGAAGCAGCAATATATAAGCTGAGACTTGAATAAGATGGGACATGAAGCTGGGTGGAGTGGTTCAGGGAGAGGGGTTAGCCAATGCCCTGATGAGGTTTCATTTTTTGGAAGAACATTTATTCAATATTACTGATTGAATTTTGTCAGGCATTTGAGATAGTCATGAACGAAACAGGATTTTTGCTTTCAAAGTATTTACATTTTACGCAGAACAGATAAATAGATGAGCAAATAATTTCAGAATGTGATAAGTGCTATAAAGAAGATAAAATGCTAGAATGAGGAGAAGGGACCACTTTAGGTAGGATAATGAGGGAAGCTTTTCTGAGGAGGTGACATTTGAATTAGTAACTTGGAAGTCAATAATAGACCCAGACATGTGTAAATCTAGGGAACAGCATTTAGGGTAGCGTTTTAGTTGGGTTGGAACAAAGAGGGTGAAGATGGGTTGAATCTTTTAGACCCTTACGTGCTTATGATAAGCTTAGAACTTACTCTAAATATGGTGGAAAACTATAGGTTATGACTACAGATTCAATTACTATAGCAAAAGATCTTTGACTATAGAGCACCAAACAAAATTGAAGTTACTTTCATATAACTCAGTCCAAAGCTGGTAGCTGGCTATTTTCCTTCCACAAGGTTGTCTAAAGACTCTGGTTCCCTCTATCTTAGTCTTTAACCCTCTGATAAGCAGTTACCTGTGTCTATGTGGTCCAAGCCACTTCACCATTTACAGATCCATGTTTCTAACTTGGGAAAGGGGATGAAAGGCTAGCAACTTAAGGAGGAAGGACAGAAATTTTTGCATGTAGGAGTGGAAAACATTACCAGACCTTTTAGCTTTGAGGAACATGTTAATTTTTTTTTAAGGCTTCCATTAAGAATGTTGATATTCATAGGGGACACCTAGGTTTCAGTGAAATCAAGAAAGTCAAGGAAACATTGAGAGGATAGGCTGAGGAGATAGATGACATTTCTGATCTCAGAGCAGTAGTTCCAGAAAGCATCCACAGTGAAATCATTTGAGACCTGGGATGGAGGATGGGGGAGATTCGTAATCTTCTTTGTGCTCAGAAAGAGAATCTGAATATTTTTGTTAACAGTTTCAGTGCCAGTCCACTTATGCTATTATGTTATTTCTCTTGGGTTATTGTGACTTATTTATAGATTGGCTTTGTAATTTCTTTTAACAGTATTTCAGATGTGCATAGGAGTGGTAAAAAATGTTGAGCTTTTCTGTATTTTGGCCAGCTGTGAATTCATTGAGTATAATCTTTGTCCCTGAAACTTCAATAGCCTTTAATTGATTCTAATATTTGAATTAGTTGACAGATTTTAAAATATTCAAGCTTTATGTCCTTAGGTACCTCGTGTCTTAATAATATAGCCATGAAAATATTAACATTTGTAATCCTTATACACTAAACAAAAAAGGGGGGAGTGTGTATATAATAAAGCATGTTACCTTAAAGCTATCACACTGATTGTTTTACTAATCATTTATATATGTATATACACCATAGAAGTATAAACAACATGCACTCTCACACTGAAAAGCATTGCTAAATATGATGGTTTCTCCTTTGAAATGTACTTTGAGATATTTTTGCATGTAGGTACACTATTGATTACATCTGCTATTAATAGACTATTCCACTGAAATAAGTTGGATGCTGGAAAATTCTGTTTAAATTTGATTAGATACTTGAGTTGAATGAATTTGTTTAAAGTTCTTTTTAAAATTGCATGAAAATATGTGAAAAAGTTTAAAAATAATCTACAGTATTTTGGCAGGATAACAGAAGAAATAAAATTTCTTTTTAAAAAATGTGAGTTTTGGTAAATGTTTCTCCTTCAGGACTGGTGCTTCTAATACAGGTTGGTGGTTGTGCATATATTTATGGTTTCACGTATCAGTACTCAAAGTCTGATCATAATCATGTAAAAATCATTGAAGGAAAAGGTTGCGAGGGTGCTGGCCCAGAGTTTCAGGAAGGTGTGTACCTAAGTACTCTAGGACAGATGTGTATTTCCACTAAATATCTTAGAGGTGGTTATTTCATAATTTTCCTTAAATTCTGTGGATTGATGACCTCAAAAATAATGATATATAAGTATAGTTATGGAATTTAGCATTACCAGCATCTTAAGCATAGCTGTAGTTACATATCCTTCCATGTTTGTGACAACATGGAGAAGCTCGTGAAGACACACTGAGTCAGTAAGCTGATAGCTCTTACTTTCTGTGAATACGTGCATAGTTTATAAAAGTCTGTTGGGCTTCTGATATTAAAATTACGTTAGTGAACTTATATATAAAATAATTTGAGGAGTGGTCCTCCAACTTTAATGTGTTTAAGAATGATCTTACAACTTGCTAAATCCTGATATCTTGGCCCTTGTTCCAAGAGCTTTGCTTGGTTCTGTGGAACACACTTGAAACTATTTTAGAGATTAAAGAATAAAAAATAGAAGCTTTGAAGAATAGTGATCTGTGAAGCAGGAAATTAAAATATCATGCCTAAGTCATTAACATTTCTGCATAGAAATTTGCATTAGTTTGATATAAGCCTTTCTATTATTGTTCACTAAAATATTTTAAGTGATTGACTTTGAAAGTGTCCTTTGTTTTAGCTTCTTTGTTCCATTCTTTCCTGCCATGTTCCCTTCAGTCTTCTTTTGCTTTCTTTAGTAAATGTTTGAGTGTTTACCATGTGTCAGTCATTGTGCTAGGAATCTTGAAGGACTCAAATATGCAAAACACATGGATCTAGCCTAGAAGTTCTCATTTCAGAGATTAAGCATCATTTATAAAACAAGTGATAATTGTATAACATGTTGAATGACACAGTCATTCAGAGTAGTGAAAAATTCACAAAACAGCTTTGTAGTAGCTCCTAAAATATGAATAAGAGTTTCTCAAGGGGACAGAAGGGAAATGGCATTCCAGTTAGAACAATATTTGCAAAGACATGGAAGTATTAAAGAGACATTTGATGAGATCAAGGTGGTGGGTAAGTTGTAGAAAAGGAGGCTATAAAATAGGTTAGGGCCAGAGACTTTTATCTTTTAATTTATTTTACTGTTTAACTTATGCCAGGGGAGTTGCAGTGAATGTCACGGGGAGAAAAAAAGATATTTCAAAAGTAGAATTGGTAGGATTTAGAGACTAGTTGGATGTGACTTAGAGTTTAAAGTTAGAGGAGTCAAGGGTGACTAATTGGAATAATTAAGGAAAATACAGAATCTAATGAAATCTGACTTCTTTAATTTTCAATTATATTTGGATAAACAAGGACCTTTAAATCTGATAGCCTCTTTTCAGGGCTTATTCTTCCTGAAGTCATCTTAGCATGTGAACATTACCTCTTATAGTCTGAAGCCACATTTGTTTGTTTTTCCCTCAGCCCTACTGGTGAAACTGTACGATCTTGCAGTCTGCTTCAAAAGCCTGTGTGTGACTCAGTCATTCTACTTTAGGAATTGAAACCAAAGAAATGATCAGAGATGTGTTCCAAGATACATATAAATAGGTCTTTATATTATAGTGTTTTTATGATTAAAAAATGGGACATGGCTTAAATGGCTTTCAAAAAAGGAATTGATTTAATTTTTGTATATCTAAGGTACTGAATGGGTAAGTTAGGGAAAGGCTGGGCTATTGTAACAAAGAGATTTACTAATGATTCCATGGTTTAATTTAAAAAGATTGAAATTTATTTCTTTATAGGGGAATGTTTCAGGTCAATTAGAAATTCTACTTCTGTGGTCATTCAGGGACATAGGCTCTATCCATCTTATTTCTCTACCACCTCGTGGGACATTAATGATCTATGCTCAATTTTAGGCACATCCATATGCTGGCTTTATTGAAACTGTTCTTGCCATGGTTGCCAGCAATGACACAGGTTGAGTATCTCTAATCTGAAAATTCAGACTCCAAAATATGAAACTTTTTGAGGGGTGATGTGACGCCACAAGTAAAAATTCTACACCTAAGTACTTAACATAAACTTTGTTTAGTGCACAACATTATTAAAAATACTGTATAAGATGTATATGAAACAAATGAATTTTGTATTTAGACTTAGGTTCCATCCCCAAAATTATGTGTATGCAAATATTTCAAAATCTGAAAATTTTGAAATCCGAAACATTTCTGGTCCCAAGCTTTTTTTTGAGACAGGGTCTCACTCTGCAGCCCAGGCTGGAGTGCAGTGACATGATCTTGGCTCACTGCAGCCTTGACCTCCCAGGCTCAGGTGATCCTCCCACCTCAGCTACCTGAGTAGCTGAAACTAAGTTGTGTACCACTACACCCGGCTAATTTTTGTATACTTTGTGGAGACAGGGTTTCACCATGTTGGTCAGGCTGGTCTCAAACTCCTGGGCTCAAGTGATCTTCCCACCTCGGCCTCCCAAAGTCTTGGAATTATACGCAAGAGCCACTGAGCCTGTCCTGTCCGAAGCATTTTGAATAAGGGATACTCAACCTGTAATTAATACATAAAATAGGCATTTCAGTGCTTCTGTTGTTTCACTGTGATATTTGAAACTGCTGGCCAACTTTCTCCTCTGTGGGCTTCTGCTGGTTTCTCTTCTGTCCCTCTAAGTATTTGTTCACTGTGTCTTTTTCATGTTCTTTTCCTTTGCCCTTCCTATAAAGGTTTTTGTTCTCCAGTTTTCTGTCTTTGGTCCGTTTTCATTTACATGTGTACCTATGTTGATCTCACCCAGGGCCACCACCACATGATGGTGTCTCCTAAATCTACATCCCTAGCCTGAAAACCTTTGTTTTGAGCATCAAGACCTGTATATGTAATGCCTCTCTACCTGAGTACTCTGCAGGAAATTAATATTTAACATATCCAGGACTGACTTAATTATCTTCTTTCCCAAGCTGGCTCTCGCACCTGCATTACCTCTCATAGCCTCCTAGATCAGAAACCAGGAAGTCAACCTCAGCAATTTCTTGTCCTCCCTCTTCCAGTGAGACCTCAACACTTTATTAAATATGCCTCGAGTATTATTGCTGACATTTTCATTTCTCTGTCTCCATTGCCACAGTCTTAGTTCAGGCGAAGATTATTTTAAGAGCTTCCTCAGGGCTCTGTGTTTCCATTTAGGCTCCCTTTCAATCCTCCTTATTGGTTAAATGGGTCAGTGATTTTCTTCTACTGGTATTTGGTGGGCAGCAGCTGTAGTTTTAAATTGCATGATATCTGGCCCAGTGCTGAGTGCAGTTCAGCTGTTAATACGATACTAAATGAAGAACATTTGTGAATAAAGACAAGATTAGTAATGAAGTAATTATTACCATAATATTCAAAGAAATCTGGAAGAAAATTAGAAACTACTTTCACATCGGTAGGGAAAAAGTACTAGAGCCAAAGAAAATGATTTTGGTATTTTACTGTTTAAGTTTACATACAATCTGAATCACGGAACCAAAGACATTTGTTGCAGAGATTAGCATTATTTAAGGAAATCAAGAACAAATAGTTCCTGAACTCAGTGTGTCAGTTCAACCTCTGCACCTTTGAATTTGGCTGGACTCCTGTGGGTCCTACCAAGGCTGCACGTAACAGAAAGCTATAGACTTCCATTCCTGTTCTGGCCAGTTAACTTAAATTCCTTGTGTGTGGACATCTGACACACCTGTTTGATTCTCCCTCTTGGTGTTAGGACTCCTCGCATCTGATCTGTGGTGATCCTTCACACTCTCTTTCGCAATTTCTTTGACTGTTGTATAACTCTGCAGTCCTTAACTATATTTGCTCACCTAATTTTTTAGTGTTTTCTGAGCTTCAAGTAAGAAGCTTTCTTCTTTATTTCATGCTTCTTGGTTGAGTCATCTCTGGCTTACCTGGCAGGAGAAAGGAGTATTTGGGCATAATTAGTGTTTTTACAAAGTATGTATAGAGTATTGTGCTGGCTGGTATATATGGCAGAAAGAAGTGATTCTGCCTCAACTCAGATTAGTAATAATTCTCCTCCTCCTGCCAGTTGATGTTTATTGTGCTTTTACTATGTCTAGGGCACTTTCTCACATGCTTTACTATGTTTTAATCCATTTAATTCTCACAACAATGCTGTGAGAGAGGTAATATCCCCATAAGTGGGGAAACTGAGGCCTAGAAGGGTTATATTTGACCAGTACCACAGAGCTAGTAAGCGACAGAGTTGAGATTCAAATCGGCATAATGTTTCCAGAATCTGTTGCCTCCGTTTTTTACTGACTCTTGAAAGAGGGGTTAATATGGTACATGCATAGCTATAACACAAACAGAGATGCTCTTTTAAATAACATTAAGTTACAAGACAACATGCAAAATATGTGAGTCGTCATTGTGGAGGGAAAGGAATATTGGACTGCCATCCAGTAGTTCTGTGACCTTGGGCAAGCAACATAACCTCTCAGTACTTTAGTTTCATTATCCATAGAGTTCAAAGGTCTTTTGCAAAAGTTCTGTGGATTACATTTTTTTTTCTTTTTACTAATTTAGGCTTTGTTTCCTTGTTGTGTTTAGATTTAGGTATCTACTGCAGATTAAATTACATCTTTTGAAAATTTTGATTTTCCACTTAGGTTATACCAGTGAGTTAGTTATAGCTTTATATGTGATACTGTAAATAACTCCATTATTTGTGCTTTATTATGTGAATTTGGACTTGTATAGAACAAACCAGGTCCTCTTAAGCATAAACACATTCTGTAATCAATCAATTCTATATTTATCGGGCATTTACTACATATCTTATTCTCTGCTAGACCCTGTAAAATCTTGGTATGTTAGTCAATATATTAGCTTTGGTTCTGCACTCAAGAATTCTTACAGAAATGTTCACTGTTTGGTATTTTGATACATAGTCTTGAAAGTCTGTCCATTTTTGTGAAATGGCAAAATATCAAAATGACAACATTTTAAAACATTTTATTTTTGTGTCAGAGTAGAGACAAACACTGATTTCAAAAATTTCAAAATTTTACCCAAGACCCACAGTGAGAAACATATGACCTATGTGTGTCTAATGTACATGTAACAGACAAAATTTTCATGAAACAATTATTTACTACATGTGACTCACTGTAATACTTTAGTTCTAGTCCATACTATTTTGTGCAAATGTTCATTGCAGTCTATCAAGTTAACCTCACAGGTTCTAAAGCTCTTAACCGACAGGCTGAAAATCCTACACTTGACTGATAAGGCAAAATTATGAATGCTATTGTTTTACTGATTTTTTTTTTTTTTTTTTTTTTTTTTTTGAGACAGAGTCTTGCTCTGTCGCCCAGGCTGGAGAGCAGTGGCGCCGTCTTGGCTCTCTGCAAGCTCCGCCTCCTGGGTTCATACCATTCTCCTGCCTCAGCCTCCCGAGTAGCTGGGACTACAGGCGCCCACCACCACGCCCGGCTAAATTTTTGTATTTGTAGTAGAGATGGGGTTTCACCTTGTTAGCCAGGATGGTCTCGATCTCCTGACCTCGTGATCCGCCCGTCTCGGCCTCCCAAAGTCCTGGGATTACAGGCGTGAGCTATTGCACCTGGCCTGATTTTTTAGTGTTTTTTTTTTTTTTTTTTGAGACAGAGTCTTGCTCTGTTGCCAGGCTGGGGTGCAGTGGTGCTATCTTGGCTCACTGCAACCTCTGCCTCCCTGGTTCAAGCGATTCTCCTGCCTCAGCCTCCCTAGTAGCTGGGACTACTGGTGTGCGTCACCATGCCCAGGTAATTTTTGTATTTTTAGTAGAGATGGGGTTTCACATGTTGGCCAGGATGGTCTTGATCTCTTGACCTCATGATCTGCCCGCCTGGGCCTCCCAAAGTGCTGGGATTACAGGCATGAGCCACTGCACTCGGCATAAAAAAGTTTGTGTTTCGAGTGAACATTTATTTCCTTTTTTATAAATGAGGATTTCGTACATTTTACTAAAAGGGCAGAAATGTGCTTCTCCTTTTCTTTGAAGTATGATCTTTTGAACTTTATTTTTACACAAGATTACTTGAAGAATTAGGTTGCATTATTATATAAGCTTTAGACTGAGTCATACTGTGTATTCATATCACAATTTTTTAACTAAATTGTTTTTTAGCAGATTATAGCAGTAGGATAAAATGCACATTTTTAATGCCTGAGCTCCCATCCCAAACAGCTTCACACATAGTCTCATTAAAATAAAAAATCCTGGGAGAGTGAAGTGTGTCCTTATTTAAAGAACTTCTGGATCTGTTTTTACCCTTGTGAGGCTGATTCTTATGAGGCAGTTTGCACAGTGACTCAGCACATGGGTTCTAGAATCAGACTTCCATTGTTCAAATCTTAGCTCTGCCAGTTGTAAGACCATGGGCAAGCTAGTTGATTGATCTCTCTGTGTCTCAGTTTTCTTGAGTTACCTCAAGAGGGTGGTTATAACCATTCAAAATATTAACATAGAGAAACAGGACATATAGATCTATAAAACTCGACTTTATTTTAGGAAAGGGTAGAATTAGGATGTCTGCAGATGGCTCCATTGTTCGTTCTTAAAAGATATAATGCTGAACGCTCTCATGCGCATGATTTTTCTCTTGAGTGCTTGCCCTTCCAATTCAACAGCTCACTTATTTAATTGGCCTAAGACTTAATTCCCCTGCCTCTCTTCCTAGCTCCAACTTTCACGAAGCTTCCTTGGATAAAAATCTTAGCAACAGATTATCCTCTCGCACCCCCCACGCCCCCTGCGCTCCACAGTTTCTGAGATTCCAAACTAATCCTGGCAGGGAAAATCAAGGAAACCTTCATATAAGGATCTCATATTTGAGTGTAAGCTCACCTGAGCAGGAGGGCATTCCAGGCATGATCAGCTTGCTAAGTAATACAGGAAACAAAAAGTTCAGCCAGAATACGAACTCCTCATTCTAGTAGAATGATGATAAAACATACACAGATAACTTCAATACTGTGAAGGATATGATAAATGTCATGAGGATGACCCAAAGTGCTTTGGGATTCAGAGAGTGAGAAGTAACATTCATAGGAAGTTTTATGAAAGTAGAGACATCCAGGCTGTTTTAAAGGATCGTTAGGAGTACCACAGGGCTTTAGGGTGGGATGAGGATGACCAGGCAAAGGGCATTCTAAAGTCACAGGGGAAGGAAATAGAGGATGTTTTGAGGAAAAGTGAGAATTCACCCATGATGAGAAATATGGAGAGTACCACAGATTGGGGAATAGGGGCTGATAAGATTGGAACTATCCAGGTTTTAACCAAGTGATGGAAAGCCTTACATGGTGGGCTGTTTGGGATCCATTAAAGAACTCACAAGTTAATAGCTTTTGCTTGAATTCTGCCCAAAGATAAATTTTTTAACTTGACCAGTACCATGTTGCTTTTAAATGGCTTTTTTTTGTTTTGTTTTGTTTTGAGATGGAGTCTGGCTCTGTTGCCCAGGCTGGAGTACAGTGGC
Organism: Pan troglodytes; assembly: GCF_028858775.2. Taxonomy (NCBI): domain Eukaryota; kingdom Metazoa; phylum Chordata; class Mammalia; order Primates; family Hominidae; genus Pan; species Pan troglodytes. Next base: position 20,600,765 of record NC_072419.2, read on the forward strand.
GTGATCTTGGCTCACTGCCACCTCTGCTGCCTGGGTTCAAGCGATTCTCCCGCCTCAGCCTCCCAAGTAGCTGGGATTACAGGCCCCCGCCATCGTGCTCAGCTAACTTTGTATTTTTAGTAGAAATGGGTTTCACCATGTTAACCAGGCTGGTCTCAAACTCCTGACTTCAAGTGATCAGCCTGCCTCGGCCTCCCAAAGTGCTGGGATTACTGGCATGAGCCACTGTGCCTGGCCGTTAAAGTTCATTTAAAATTTTTATTTTAAATTTTAGTATTTAAAAATCAGGGGATTTTACATTACAACTTAGATTTCCTTTTTTTCCTGTAAAACAGGGAGATCTGAAAGTACAAGGCCCACATCCCTACATGACACGTGAGTAGAGGCAACATCCTTTGGACAGGGCATTCTTTGCTTTCAGATTTACAACACAGTATATTTGTATATATTTATACCAGGCTGGCCTCCCTCAGTTATGTTGCCTGTCTGTCTCCTATAGGCATTTGGATATTAGATTTCTGCAGTAGAGAAATGTGTTAGAAGTCAAAAATAGTTACTGAAATGGCATTAAAAAAACAGCCAGTATGAACCAAGTTTCCATCAGATAAAAATATGTCCCAAATAAATATTTGCACATCAAGCAAAACTGCAATCAAAACAAATAGTGGGATCTAGTATGCAGAAAATTCAGGAACTCAGAATGTGCTTAGTAAATGGGGCCAAAAAGATCCCCAAAGAATGTCACTTCCCTGTGTCTATGCTCCTATTTACTGCTCTTCCAATGACTTTGGGCTTTTCCATGTGATTTACTTTGACCAATGGGACTGCAGCAAACATGACCCAACCAGAGGCTTAAAGATTGCTTGCACGTTGGTGTCTGTGCTCGCTTATCACGCAAAGCCCTGGCTAGTATATTGGAGAATGAGAAGCCACGTGAAGCAGAGACAGACCGTCCCAGCTGAGGCCCCTATACCAGCCTGACTACTGCCAGCCAGATGTGAGTGGGGCCATTTAGAACCATCTAGCCTTAGTCACCCCACCAGCTGACTGTAGAACTGCCTGGTTAACCACAAGCTAATGAGCAATATAAAGGGTGTTGTTTTAAGCCACTAAGTTTTGGAAGGGATTTTTGCACAGCAAAAGCTTAGGAGGAAGCTTTGAAGATGTAGCCCAAAAATGACGTTGTAAACCTCCAGCACACTAGCTACTATTAATTAGCCTACGAGAGAGAATCTTCTAGTATAACATCTATAATACCTAAGAGAACTGAACTATATATTTGAGAATAAATGGATATGCTGGAGTATAGAGGGGTTTGTGTGTGTGTGTGTGTAATCTAGAACAATGATCAGATAGGAGATGGAGGTGTGGAGATTGACTGGCTGGTTTCAAGAAATGATCTCAGAAACAGCTTGACCCCTGGGATTTCTCTAGTTCCCTGATTGTATATCCGTAAAACCTCTTACTGAACCGAAAATTATTTTTCTGATCATCTTGATAATACATTTATTATAATTTCATTTTTACATTAATTTCTATAGATATTTGTGGGGTTTTCTTGGCATGGTATACTACTAATTATTTGGTTTTTCTTTTGGGGAGCGGGAATGTTGATTTAAATCTGTATCCACATGGCTGGATTAAGACTAAACTCACTTTTCAGGCATCCTCAAAAGGGAGGAGGTTCACTGACAGCACGCCCCTTCTGATATCATTAGACAACTTACTGGTACCCTTGGTGGCTTCTCTGAATCCTGTCTATGGGTGCCAAAATACAGGGATTTCAATATGGGGGAAAATAAGAATTTGGAGTATTCCCAGGCATTTTGTGTGAATATCTCCCAGCATCTTATTCTTTTAAGTGTGACGGCTAAGGGATCATCAGGACCTACTGATGGTCTTCCAGAGATCATCAAATCTGGCTAAATCTTCAAAGCTTCCTCCTACAGTTAGCTTTTGCTGGGCAAAAAAACCCTTCCAAAACATAGTAGCTTAAAACAACATCCTTTATATTGCTCAGTACCTAGTGATGATCCCTTAGCTGTTTATCAGATGATCTTCAGGGAGTTTGACAGTCCCATAGGGAAAGTGATGAAACAATTTTAAAACGATATTTAAGAAGTTTGAAATGTAAAATATACTTATGATTTTAATGAAAATTCTGTTATATCCTCAAATGGAATTATAATCTTAAAAGTTATGCTTTTGAAATACAGTATTGGCCATTTCATCTTGTGTTTTTTTTTTTTGAGACGGAGTCTTGCTCTGTCGTCCAGGCCAGAGTGCAGTGGCGCGATCTCAGCTCACTGCAAGCTCCGCCTCCCGGGTGCATGCCATTCTCCTGCCTCAGCCTCCCCAGTTGCTGGGACTACAGGCACCTACCACCACGCCCGGCTAATTTTTTTGTATTTTTAGTAGAGACAGGGTTTCACCATGTTAGCCAGGATGGTCTCCGTTTCCTGACCTCGTGATCCACCTACCTCGGCCTCCCAAAGTGCTGGGATTACAGGTGTGAGCCACCGTGCTGGGCCCGACCATTTCATCTTGATTAAAATTGAGTTAACAGAGTTTGTTTCTCCTCGTCTGCCTCATATCGTTAGTGAATTATATCTTTTGTTAAATTTGCTTTTCTTGTTACAACAGGATTACATGATATCTCTACCTCATAAAATGAATCAATCTATAATGTGGCTTATTGATGCCTAAAATAGAGGTGAAATAGTAACATAATGCCAGAACTCAGAATAAGGTCATAGGCCAGGCGTGGTGGCTTACACCTGTAATCCCAGCACTTTTGGAGGCCAAGGCGGAAGGATTGCTTGAGGCCAGGAGTTCAAGACCAGCCTGGGCAACTTAGTGAAACTTTGTCTCTACAAAACAATTTTAAAAAATCAGAATAAGGTCATAAATATAAATACTAAACAGAATTTCAGTGTAAACAAAGTAGTATATGTATTGGGATATGAATCTCTGAGTTTGATGATTTTGTATAAACAAGCAAAGAAGAAAACATAAATAGAAGATACATGATTAATATCTGCAAATTGGATTTTATGTTATTTTCTAGTACTTGGTGTGTTGTATGTTATGAAATTTTGTCAAATAGTAGCAGAAACTACTGACACCTTTGTATTGTTTTCAAAGTATCATAACTACTCTGGAAAACCAGTTATGTTTTTTTCCTCTAGGGCAAAGGCAAGTAATGCTTTTTCTTGGTGTGTGTGTGTGTATGGGGTGTGGTGGGACAGGGATGAAATTGCTGCATTTTGCCACTAAAGGAAGAGATAGGACTTAGACAGTTCATTCACAGATGGACTCTTTGAAATAAAAATGGTATATGAGAGCCTGCATAGCATATTGATTAAGATCATGGGCTGCCTGGGTTCAAATCCCAGCCTTCTTACCAGCTATGTGTACTTGGTCAAACCACTTCATTTCTGTATGCCTCAGCTTCATTTTACTTATTGAGGGAATAGTAGTAATATGTACTATATACGTATGTTTGTTATGAGAATTATAGGAGTTAATATTTGTAAGCATTAGAAGAGCATGTAGATTGGCCAGGCGCAGTGGCTCACACCTGTATTCCCAGCACTTTGGGAGCCGAGGTGGGCGGATCACGAGGTCAGGAGATCGAGACCATCCTGGCTAACACTGTGAAACCCTGTCTCTACTAAAAATACAAAAAATTAGCTGGGCGTGGTGGCGGACGCCTATAGTCCCATCTACTCGGGAGGCTGAGGCAGGATAATGGCGTGCACCCAGGAGGCAGAGCTTGCAGTGAGCTGAGATCGCATCACTGCACTCCCGCCTGGGTGACAGAGCGAGACTCCGTCTAGAAAAAAAAAAAAGCATATAGATCATGGTAAATGCTATACAAATATTAAGAACATGCATTAGAACTAAAAAATGTCTATGAGAGGGAAATGTTTTTTATAAAGATGAGATTACACGGCTGGGCATAGTGGTTCACGCCTGTAATCCTAGAACTTTGAGAGGCCAAGGCAGGTGGATCACCTGAGGTCAAGAGTTCGATACCAGCATGACTAACATGGTGAAACCCCATCTCTACTAAAAATACAAAGATTAGCCAGGCATGGTGGCGCATGCCTGTAATCCCAGCTACTTGGGAGGCTGAGGCAGGAGAATCGCTTGAACCCAGGAGGTGGAGGTGGCAGTGAGCCAAGATCATGCCATCACACTCCAGTCTGGTGACAGAGTGAGACTCCATCTCAAAAAAAAAAAAAAAATGAAATTATGATTCACGCAAATACAAAATGAGCACTTATCAACACATTTAACTTTGGTTGAAAGGAGAATTTAAAGAACCATACATATATAGGCAATAAAGAATACTGAAATGAATTTACAAGTAATGTAAAATAAATGAAAATAAATATAAATTGTCCTCAAGATAATATTCAGTTGTATTCCAGGGAATATAATTCATGTGCATTTATATGGACAATAATTCACATTATTATCCATTTTCTGCAGCTTACAGAGTTTTAAAATAGCTCAAAGACAGTGAAAGATAGAGATCACCGTGATAGGTAAGCTATACAGGACACCCACTAATTTCTTGGAGTGAGCTCATATCGAAAGTTTTTCACATTTTCTCTGACATGTATTATAAACAATTATAAATGTAATCATTATAAACAATTATAAAACCAGTGCAAACTTAATAAATATTACCCTCAGAGGAGGAAGTAGAAGGGACATACTTTTTCCCCAAATATGACTTTTTGAATAGCATATGATATTGACAAAGACTGTCTCTTTCACCAAACTTTAGTTAGGTCCCTCTGGACAAGCCCTTTTCTTGTCTAGACCCTGTCCTTGTCAGACCTTCGTTGTCCAGTTTGAGCAAGAATCTTGCTAAGTCAGTTTAGAGAGAATCTCCTATCCCAAATATCTAACATTTCGGTATCTGATCAAATTCCTGATCCCCCACCATCCCCCAGGCAACATATGATCATACTGGCCTACCTTCAGCAAGAATCCCATCTTACCCCTAGTGTTTCCTCTTAGTGATTTTCCATCCATTGACCCCATCCTGCCCCTTGGCTATAAATTCCCACTTGTTCCTGCTGTATTTGAAACTGAGCTCAGTTCGATACTGACGTCTCTTTTCCCCTATTGTAATAGTCCCTGAATAATGTTTTTACTGCTTTAACTGCTGTCCAGCTCTAGTTCCTTAACAGTTAATGGTCCTGTGATACGGGTAGGATTAGATAGTTCCTTAACAGTTAATGGTCCTGTGATACGGGTAGGATTAGATTTATTATTGGATTCCTGGATCTCTCATCCAGGACCCAGTTGTATACCTTTGAAGCCTTTGTCTTCACTCCTGACTGATTGATCTGGGATCTGTTGATGAGTCTGACTCCTAAACCATTGCCCTACATGACAGTTCACTGAAGCATGGTAGGAACAGATATTCATACTTAAGATTCTGAGTTTACTGGTTGAAGTTGGGTTAGAGACCTATGTTTTTTTTGAAAGGTACTACTGGGCTGGTAGTCTTTCTTCATGGCTTTTGGTTCCAAGTGGGGATTCACATCCAGAATCCTGAGATGGAAATGGTTTCTCCTGGCACTCTGTGAGGTCTCCCTGTTCTGTTTGAACATGCTTCTCCCATGAGAACTTATTAGTTGACTGAAACCCTCTTCTCAAGGCTCTGCTGACTACAGTAGTCTCCCCTGATCCTTAGTTTTGCTTTCCGCAGTTTCAATTACCAGTGGTCAACTGTGGTCTGAAAATATTAGGTAGAAAATTCCAGAAATAAATAATTTGTAAGCTTTAAATTTTGTGCCATTCTGAGTAGCTTTATGAACTCTTGTGCTATCTACTCCATCCTTCCTGGGAAGTGAATCATCCTTTTTCAGTGTATCCAAATTGTAGATGCTATACAGCCATTAAGTCACTTTGTAGTCATCTCAGTTATCACATTCACTGTCTGTGTACTGCACTGCCGGTGTTCAAGTCACCTTTATTTTACAAAATAATGGCCCCAAAGCACAAGAGTAGTGATGGTGGCAATTTAGATATGCCAAAGAGAAGCCATGAAGTGCTTCTTTTAAGTAAAAAGGCGAAAGTTCTGTACTCAAAAAAAATCGTATGTTGAGATTTACTATAAGAACAAATTTTCTATGCGTGAAATTGTGAAAAAGGAAAAAAATTTTTGCTAGCTTTGCTGTCGCATCTCAATCTGCAAAATTACAGCCACTATGAATGACAAATGCTTAGTTACCGTGGAAAAGACATTAAATTTGTGAGTGTGAGACATTAATAGAAATGTGTTCTGACTGACAACAGCCGAGTTTAATACTATCTGCGGTTTCAGGCATCCACGAGGGGTCTTGGAACATATTCCCTGTGGATAGGAGGGACTACTAGTATGTGCTCCTCTAAATCTGTTTACTTATTATTTGACAAGGATAATTTAGAACTTCACTGGCTTCTCTAGGAAACTTAAGATCTTTCCAAAGTGGCTCCTCTAAGACCTCTCCCTTCCCATTGCTTCTGCTCCTCCTTCTCCCCTTGCCATCTTTGATTTCCCCTTTAATTCTCTTGAATCTTTTGATGTTTCCCTTCAAAGCCTTACCTCTTTCATCATCCTTCTGTCCATATCTGCCAGACTTTTTCTTCCCTACTTCAGCTTCTCAGCTCCCTATAGGCACTTGAACTTTAAGCACACTGTCCCTCGTTGAAGGTTTTCAAGGGTCTCAAGGATCCCCAAAAGCAACCACCTGAGGCTATAAAGGAAAAAACACTAATTGGAAACACTGAATATTTTATCCAGTCAGATGGGCTTTGGAGACATCCTTAAAGCTGTTCGATGTCACCTCAGTTACTGCCTAAAATTTGGTCCACAGCCTCCATAAGATTACATGGGAAAATCTTAAAAATCTTCTCTATAAATATTATTAAAAAACATTAACTCTCATATAGAACAGGTAACCTAATTTGTTCCATTTATCAAAAATACAATTTTGACAAAAATGTAGACCAAAGATAAAACTATATTACTTTGTTTACTTGATTAATTGCTAAAATTTTAGAATAAAACTGTAAGATCTGTTTGCGGCTATCTGCATATTTGTTTGTATATGTTTATGTATGTATGTTATATATATGTGATATTTTTCTACCTAAGGATAGTATTACCAACATAATTCATAAAATCTCATAAGGAAGCACTATTCAAATTATCTTAGAGATTAATGAACTCTTATATAAGTTAAATATTCCAAAAACTCCCAGAAATGTGGAAACTAACCCAAATGTGTTTTAAAGTTCATACAGGCTGGATGTGGTAGATCACACCTGTAATCCCAGCACTTTGGGAGGCCAAGGCGGGAGGATCACTTGAACTCAGGAGTTCAAAATCAGTCTGGGCAACATGGTGAAACCCATCTCTACCAAAAAAAAAACCCCAAACACACACACATAAAAAATACAAAAATTAGCCTGGCTTGGTAGTGCATGTCTGTAGTCCCAGCTACTCAGGAAGCTGAGGTGGGAGGAACGCTTGAGCCCAGGAGTTGGAGGTTGCAGTGAGCTGAGATTTCACCACTGCACTCCAGCTTGGGTGACAGAGCGAGACCTTGCCCCCTCACCTTCCACCCCCCAAAGAAGTACATATAACTTTGCTAAGTCTTCAATAAATAAGATTAATATTATTGGTTTAATAAAAATGGGTTTGTCTTAATGACTTGTCAGCGTTAAGTATAATGTGGGCATGTTTTTATTCTACTTAGGTTTGCTGATCAGATAAACTTATGTCTACTAGGTATTTAAGATTATAAAAATTATAAATTTCACCTAAGAACCACTGTACAAGTAAACATGCACTAACATTGAATTGCTTTATAGCCATGACTTCTTGTATATCAAGCATAGCAGTAAAACAAAAATCCATGTGTTTAACTTTTTTAGGTTTTTGCTTTTATAATACTTTCCTAATATATGCATATGTTGTAGAAATCGTTAACAGGGAAATAACTTGAGATGTTGGCTAGCTTTGTTTAATGTTATAGTATGTCTGCCTGGAAATTGTTTTTAAAATCTTTTTAGTAATTTGCAACCTTAGACTTACATTACATTACATTAATAGATATTCATTAAAATCTACATAATTTCTAAGAAATATAAATGACTGAAATACTAATACTAAACTTAAGTTTGAGTTTATATACTTTGGCTTTTTATTTTCATATGGCATAAAGGAACTAGATATAATTGGGCCTGTTAATAAAATGTTCTTCTGAAAGATTACACTATAAAGAAACAAATATCTCTAGGAATTGTAAGATGATATACTCATAAAACCTGCTAGTTTGCTATAGAATGCTAGTATGTGACACAGTTTACAGCTGTCTCCTTAAGTTTTCTTTGTAAAAGTGTATTGGTCGTTAGAATTACATTTAATACATGTAAGTTAAACTACTAAAAATAATAAGTGTGAGGAGAAACAACTCTGTATGCAAAGTATGTGAGGAATGAAGGACTTTTTTTACTGTTGATAAGGGAAAAAGAGTGTAATTTTGTTTTAAAATAAGATTACTGGTTATTCCAGAATGAGAAAGAGGAAGAATGTAGGACGAAATCTGAATGGATATGGAAAGCTGTAGGTTTGCAGAAAAGGAATTCTTTATGTTTTCAAGCTGGCTATGATTAAATTGATTTCTATATAAAGTTTTTTTTTTAAATAACATCAGCCCAACAGTGTGCTAATATAAAACTAGAACTTGGTTTTATTTCTGTTAAAGCAACAAAGTTTTCTTGGAATATTGGTCTGTTCTTAGTAAGAGACTGTGAAAGGTTTTTCTTTTCTTTCTTTTTTTTTTTTTTTCTTTTTTGAGACGGAGTTTCACTCCTGTTTCCCAGGCTAGAGTGCAATGGTGCGATCTCGGCTCACTGCAACCTCTGCCTCCTGGGTTCAAGCGATTCTCCTGCCTCAGCCTCCCGAGTAGCTGGGATTACAGACATGTGCCACCACGCCTGGCTAATTTTGTATTTTTAGTAGAGACGGGGTTTCTCCATGTTGGTCAGGCTGATCTCGAACTTCCGAACTCAGGTGATCCGCCTGCCTCGGCCTCCCAAAGTGCTGGGATTACAGGCGTGAGCCATCGTGCCCAGCCGCCTCTTTACCTTTTAAGTAATCTGCCTAGGGAACAAAAATTCTGTGCCTTATCAAAATAATTTATTGTGCTTTGTGTTTTCTATGTCATCTCCTTTTAAGAGAACTTAACTATTGTTTCATAGTTATCGATGATCCTGTTTAATCAGCATTCAAATCTTTTGACATTTTTGAGTTTTCCAAAATCAAATTCTAAATGAATTCTTTTTTTGTTTGTTTGTTTGAGATGAAGTCTCGCTCTTATCCCCCAGGCTGGAGTACAATGGCGCGATCTCGGCTCACTGCAACCTCCACCTCCCAGGTTCAAGCAATTCTCCTGCCTCAGCCTCCCGAGTACCTGAGATTACAGGCGCCTACCACCACGCCTGGCTAATTTTTGTATTTTTAGTAGAGATGGGGGGTTCACCATGTTGGCCAGGCTGGTCTCGAACTCCTGACGTCAGGTGATCCGCCCACCTTGGCCTCCCAAAGTGCTGGGATTACAGGCGTGAGCCACCGTGCCCAGCCCTAAATGAAGTATTAATCTTGGACTGACCTTGAGATTTCCCATAGGTCCCCTGGAAAATGTCAAAGGATTTTTTCTTTCACCTAGTAAAAATTTTGTTTGTTTGATATATTAAATTATGTGGGAAACATTGTCAAGTAAAAAGTGATGCTTAAGCTTTTCTAGGTTATATTTGTATGGGTAAATATTAATAATAAAACATTCCAGAAATTATGTGAATTTCATAGACATTTGCCAATACCCTCATTGTCCATCATATGTTCTGGTATATACTGTTATCATCATAATGCCAACTATTATTTAAATATTTAAATATTGTGTGTCACAAAAATAACCAAATTCCCTCACCAGTTTTATCATTTTTATAATGAACAGATGTTTAACCACAGACATTTTAAGTCTTTTATTATCCACAGATAGTTTTTCTTTTACTCTGATTCTTCCTGAAAGCTCCCATAATCAGCTTATAAGCCAGAATGCTTCATTTTCAACAAAACTGATTGTCTCAGAGACCTGTGGAAAGGACTATGCCAGGTACTCTGGGGTATAGCCTTCTAATGGCATTGCTTAGATACTTGTAGACCATACCATTGGAATGAGTATGGATTTCTGCAGCTAGTAGAGAAGCTGATGGGTTCATAAAACTGCTAACGCAGGATAAAGCAGAAGATTCAATTACATGGGGCCGAATAAACTAATAAATAAGATAATTTTTATGGTTATTGTTTTGGAATATTTATCATTCTTTAATGTCTTATTTAAGGAGACTTTTTTTCTGTTTTCTCATGCTTTCTATAACTCATGACAATTTAGTAGGTTATGCTTTTGTAAAAAGAGATGAAACATATTTTCTTCCAACCTGATCCCTCCAGAATTCAGAAACACTTACTGAGTATTCTTATTCTCAATGGCAATACAATTATTTGGATAAGTTCAATAAGATTCTGTCTTCCTTGTAACAGGGCATACTTGGAAAAATCAGTTTATAACCAAGGCTTTGACTGGAATGTCATATTTGAGAATGATGCATTGAATCAGATACGTCCAGACAGTTTTAAGGCACAAAGACTTTATGGAGTCAATGCTTACAAAGTCCTCTTGGGAAAACCGGCCTGGTAACTGGCTTATTGGGCAGGGGTTCCCAATCCCTAGGTCTCAGACTGGGCCATACAGCAAGAGTTGAGCAGCAGGTGAGCCAGCATCTTCCCTACCCCCAGTCTGTGGAAAAATTGTCATCCACAAAACCGGTCCGTTGAACCAAAGTTGGGGACTGCTGTTATAGGGTTCCCAGCCTTATAGGTGGGTAAGGAAGGTCACTTCCTGGCAGGTCCAGGAAGCTTAGGATATTTTGGGAACCTCACAAGAGAGGAATTCACCCAAATCTATAGTTCTTATAGGAAAAATATGGTAGTGCTTGGCTTGACTTTTAATCTTCAAGAGGCTTTTAGAAGTCTAATATGAAGGCCAGGCATGGCTCACGCCTGTAATCCCAGCACTTTGGGAGGCCGAGGTGGGTGGATCACGAGGTCAGAAGATCAAGACCATCCTGGCTAATATGGTGAAACCCCATCTCTACTAAAAGTACAAAAAATTAGCCGGGTGTGGTGGCAGGCGCCTGTAGTCCCAGCTACTCAGGAGGCTGAAGGAGGAGAATGGCATGAACCTGGGAGGCAGAACTTGCAGTGAGCCGAGATCGTGCCACTGCACTCCAGCCTGGGCAACAGAGTGAAACCCCATCTCAAAAAAAAAAAAAAAAAAAAAAAAAATCTAATCTGAGATTCCTCATAAAAAATTCCAGTAAAACAAACTCAAAAGGCCTAAGTGGTCATTTTTGCTGCAATTATGTAAATAACCAGGCCAAATCTAATGAGACCAGACTTATTTTGTAAACAAGAGTTAAAAAAGGAAGTGAGTGGAGAGAAAATTTATGCTTAAATGGAAAACTATAGTGTACCCTTGTGGTTTATTAAATTCTAGTCCTGTTCATTTTTTTTTTAGCTTTCCATTGTCAACCTATAAACTGGACTGGATCCTGCCATCTTATGCATTTTCTCAATTCTTCTAGTTTCCTCTGATAGCCTACTACAGGTTTCCAAACTAACATTTCTAATTTTTCCCCACCTTCCTCACTTGGCATCACTGAGAACTAAAACTATGCTTTTCCCAAAGCCCAGGAAGCTGAAGCTGTACCACCTGGTATAAGCTGAAGAAATCACCACACCTTTTCATGTATGGGTAACTTCATGAGAATCTCTTCTTTCCTTGAACAATAAGAGGGACTGACAAAGTCTGTCTTCTTAAGCAAACTTTAGTCAGGTTTCTCTAAGCCTTTTTCTTGTCTAGGCCCCATTCTTGCAATACCTGCATAGCCCAGTTTCAGCAAGAATCTTGCTAAGTTAGTTAAGAGAAAATCTCTTACCCTTGATATCAGATCACTCTTGATACTTGGTCAAATTGCTCATCCCCCACCAGGCAATATGTGATCACCCTGACTTGCCTTCAGCAAGAATACTGTTAAGGCTCTATAACCAGAATCCCCCTATATTTCCTCTTAGTTATTTCCCATCCACTCACCTCCATTCTGCTCCTTGGCTATAAATCCCTGCTTGTTATTGCTGTATTTGGAAATGATCCTAGTTCTATACTGAGGTCTCTTTCCCTTTATTGTAATAGTTTCTGAATAAAATCTGTTTTTACTGCTTTAATCACTTCCAGTTCTGGTTTTCTTTGACATTATCAGAAGTATACAATATGAAAGAGCAATTACTGTCATGTGTTTATACTGACAGATATTTCAACTTGCAATTGTATAAAACCAGTGATGTACAAGCTGAGTTGGTGCTTTGTGTACATAGAGAATGTCCATGAGGGAGATATACTTGGCAACTTTTTGTCTTATTTATTACTGAAAACCTAGGGTATGGAAAAAGATACATTGAGATCTGTGTGTGAAAAGGAAGGCAAGGCATTGCTATGCAAATAAAAGAGGTGGCCTCTAAGTGGTAATTTATATTGTTGTATTTGCAAAGAATAGTTGGTGGTCAAAAATACTCCATTAGGTTTTGATTTACTGTTGAAGGAAATACTGCTAATTATTAGTCCTATCAAGCTGTAGCCTTTAAGTATGTACATATCTTTTTGGCATACTATGTGAGGAATTGGGCTGTAAGTATAATCTGACTGTTGAGGAAAAAAGAGCCTCATGTTAGTTTTTAAAATGAGAGACAATGAAAACATTCCCTCATAATGCTGATAACTTGAGTAAAGACCATTTTGAGTAACTTACTTGAGCAACATTGTCACAGCAGTATATTTATTCAATACGTTGAATTGCTTAAACCTTCACTTCAGTCTCAAAATATTCCATTTAAAAAATTTGCAGATGACAGATTAGAGTTTCTTTTGAAACAACTGAACGGTGGTATAAAAATGGTTTAAACTTCAATGTTTTCCCATACCTTTCTTTTTTTCTTTCTTTCTTTTTTTTTTTTTTTGAGATGTAGTCTCCATCTGTCGCCCAGGCTGGAGTGCAGTGGCATGATCTCAGCTCACTGCAACCTCCACCTCCCAGGTTCCAGTGATTCTCCTGCCTCAGCCTCCCAAGTAGCTAGGACTACAGGTGCGTGCCACCATGCCCTGCTAATTTTTGTATTTTTTTTTTTTTTTTTAGTAGAGACGGAGTTTCACCATGTTAGCCAGGATGGTCTCGATCTCCTGACCTCATGATCCACCCGCCTCAGCCTCCCAAAGTGTTGGGATTACAGGCATGAGCCACCGCGCCTGGCCCTCCCATACCTTTCTTTTATAATTTCTTTGCTTTTGAGAAAGAAACACATGACTTATTGTCTCATATGTTTAAAAATTCTATCACTACAAATGTGAGTTACTTACATAATGCTTCATGAGAAAATGAAATAATACTTTTTAGAGCTAAAAGCAGTTAAAGAATGATTAGAAGATCTATTTACTCTGTTTCCCATGTTGAAATGGTCTTTCTGCATTCATTTGTGATAAGTCTGTCAATTTAATGCCTGATAGAGTTCTGAAACATCTTCAGTGATGAATCTTTATAATTTCTAGGTTCACAATAGTCTAAATATCCATTTGTTTCTGACAAAGCCACCAAATGTTTATTGTCATTTAACAATCGTTAATGGAGAATCAAGAGTTTATAATTTGGTTAATCACAATAGAAACTAGTTGGATGTGGAACTCAAGGACTTGTGGCTCAGAGTCCTTGTCATTGGGTCAGGTGTTGACAATTTGATAACAGCACAAACAAAATATAGTCTCTTTCACTGATAAGCAATAGTAATAAATATGATATTTTATTTAAAATAAAATATTTTGAAAAAGTATCTTAGTATTGTGGTCCATGAATGCTGAATATGGATGCTGAAATAATATTTGTCACCTTTGTAAAAAAAAAAAAAAAAAAAAGGTAGTTTTGGCCAGGTGTGGTGGCTCGCGCTTGTAATCCCAGCACTTTGGGAGGCTGAGGTGGGTGGATCACCTGAGGTCAGGAGTTCAAGACCAGCCTGGCCAACATGGTGAAACCCCCTCTCTCCTAAAAATAGCTGGGCATGGTGGTGGGTGCCTGTAATCCCAGCTACTTGGGAGGCTGAGGCATGAGAATCGCTTGAACCTGGGAGATGGAGGTTGCAGTGAGCTGAGACTGTGCCATTGCACCCCAGCCTGGGCAACAAGAACGAAACTCTGTCTCAAAAAAAAAAAAAAATGATTGTGTTTGTTGATCACTTACTATGAGGCAAACATTCTAAGTGTAATGAACTCACTTACAGTGGTTTACAAACTGATGCATGGAGAGAATAACTTATCCAGACTCACCCAGCTGTTAACTGGCAGAATTAGGATTTTAACAGAGTCAGTCTGGTAGGAAAGTCTGCTCTTTCCCACTATCTGGCAGAGATAAATAGTACTGTAGGAGTCCCTGAGAGGTCAACTCAAGTGTAAGTATTTTATATTTTGAGGTTCCTAAAGTTTTTCTCTACGTCATTAACATACAAGTTGCCCACATTATTCTCCTTGTCATTATTACTACAACCCGTGAGTATTTTGATAGAATACTTCTGGGAGAGGCCCAGGCGCGGTGGCTCACGCTTGTAATCCCAGCACTTTGGGAGGCCGAGGCGGGCAGATCATGAGGTCAGGAGATCGAGACCAACCCCGTCTCTACTAAAAATACAAAAAACTAGCCGGGCCTGGTGGCGGGCGCCTGTAGTCTCAGCTATTCGGAGAGGCTGAGGCAGGAGAATGGTGTGAATCCGGGAGGCGGAGCTTGCAGTGAGCCAAGATAGCGCCACTGCACTCCAGCCTGGGCGTCAGAGCGAGACTCCGTCTCAAAAAAAAAAAACCTTCCGGGAGAGAAGCGGTTACTAAGAAGGGAATGCTTTATAGACAGAGAAGGGATCATTTTTATGGTCATAGATTATTTTCTAGTCTTGGCCAAACTTTTTTTTTTGGGGAGGGTGTATTGTGGTCCAAAGACAATTTAGGTGACTCATAACCTATCACCTCTAATCCCCCAGATGTCTCAAGATTGCATGCTCATGAGAGTATCTCAGTGAGTGAATAGCAGTGTCTCTTCTCATTAAAAATTTATGCATATCATAAATACTTTTAAAAATGAGAGTGTCTCAGTGAATGAATAACAGTATCTCCTTGTATGAAAGATTTACACATATCATACTTTAAAAAGTTTGAGTTTAATATAAATTCAAAAATATAAATCAGCTTTCCTGTAAGTATATTAAAAACCTTTTTATGAATAGCAATTCAAAATATTTTAAAACATTTATTTTGCACAGCTTTTACTAGATTTATCTTATTGCTATTTTGTTCAAAATAAATGGAAATTCAAGTTTATAGTCTTGCTCTAAATCATTTTTTAAAATATCAGATTTCAGAAAGTAACGTTTTTGGCTTGTTTTAGATATACCTGCTTGCTGGCTGTTGTGTGTTGGGATAGAGCTTTCTTTTTAAAATCTAGTAGCGCCCTCTAGAGTAAAAGGTAAAATACAATTTGATAAGAAAGGAGCAGTTTCACAAATTCAAATATTCTCCTTGAAATTTCCTATCCGGAGTAATAGTTTGTTACTTAGAAGTACCAAAGAGCTGGCCAGGCATGGTGGCTCATACCTGTAATCCCAGCACTTTGGGAGGCCGAGGTGGGCAGATCACTTGGGGTCAGAAGTTCAAGACCATCCTGGCCAACACTGTGAAACCCTGTCTCTACTAAAAATACAAAAATTAGATGGGCATGGCATGGTGGCTCATGCCTGTAATTCCAGCTACTTGGTTGGGGGGTGGGGGGGGTGGTGGGGGAGAGGTGGGCGGGGCTGAGGCAGGAGAATCTATTGAACCCGGAAGACAGGGGTTGCAGTGAGCCGAGATCACGCCACTGCAGCACTCCAGCCTGGGCGATAGAGTGAGATTCCCTCTCCAAAAAAAAAAGAAGTAGCAAAGAGCTGAACCTAATTTTTTTTTGCTCAAATATATATATATTCTTATCAAGGATGCCTTTTAGGTAAGTTCTTCTTACCTAAGATTAAAGATTAATACATCTTTTTCTTACCTCCTTGTGAATGTAATGGTACATAATTTTATTTTAGAATGGATATTTTAATAAAATTACCCATAAGTATTGAATTTCTTGTTGACCAATGTAACATGCTAAAATTTTATTGTATGTCCATTTTGTATGTGATAGTGTGTTTGTTTTGAGAATTACAAAATAGAGAATAAACCACACCCCTTGTACTTACGCTCTTATTTCCACTTGTTTTTTGTAGTAGAGCATGACACATATTGGGTCTTGTAGTAGTCTTGAGTAAAAAATTATCTCGATTAAGTTAATTAATAATATTATTATTGATATATATCCATTTTCTATTACAGAAGAAAATACTCAGGAAACATCCCAGGTGAAGAAAAGTTTGACTGAAAAAGTTTCTCTCTATAGAGGTGACATCACATTGCTAGAGGTAGATGCTATAGTCAATGCCGGTGAGTAGTTGATTTTCCTGTGATGTGTTTGTTATGTAAGTATTATTTCAAAATTTTTAAATAAATAAGAATGTAAGTATTTTAGAAAAAAATGCTTTCTGATGGAGAAATGTCTATTCTGTTTCTCTTCTTGATTAAAAACATTGGAGATCTATTTTTTTGTATGTTCTGCAATTAATGTGCATCTACAGTACCCTCTACAGTGAAAGGCGCTAGGTTGAGATTAGGATACTGCACCACTGGAGAAGTGACAGATTGTTGCAGAAAGTTCTTCAGAAAGAACTTTAGCAAGTATATTATTGTTACTTTCGTAGCTTGAATTAATAGTTGGCCAACATAAATACAAGCTCATCAAGCTTTTTTCTTCTTTTGAATAGGTTGTCAGGCAATGATTGAACTATGTAAGACAAAAGTGAAAATATAAAGAAATTATTTCAGTGATTTCAAAACTTAAGTTGTTTGGGTCCCAGTTTTCATTTTCATTATGAAATGCTTAATTTTAACCAGCATATTTTAATTATTTTTAATAATTAGTTGTCTAGTTAATTTTCCTATTTCAACATTGGGAAAAATTTTACAGATGTTATATTTTATTATGTGGCTATATATCAAAAAAGATACAACAGCTGTGATTCTATAAAAATATTGTAAATGAGAGGATATTTAATGATTTTAATTTGTGTTTTGTAAAGTTAGGCTGTTTGAAGTTTGCAAGTGTCAATTAAAAACAAATCTGGACTTAGGTAAGGAGAGGCTTTATCTAAATAGACTATTACAATAAAAGGAGGAGGATGATTTCAATAGGGGGAGGCAGAATATTGTGTTATCGGGAATGTTTTTCCGGAGGTCAGCTGGTTCTGGGGAAGGGCTGTTAAGGAGGGGTTACTCACCTTCCGTTGCTTCAGGGTGGACCAAAGTTCAGGGGTTTTCAGGAAGGAGAGGAGCCTGACTAAAGTTTGGTCAGGTCGTTTGTGGGCATTGACCAACCAGAATGGTAAATGGGGACAAAGAGTTTGGCTAACATGTATGAGACAGAGAATGGGAATTTGGAAAGTCTGTTTCTGGCCTTGTCATTGGTTGCAAGGTGGTCATCTGTCAGTTTTATCTAGTAAACTTTCCCAGAACACAAAAGGGTAGGGGTAATTTCTTGACTGTGGCTCTTTCCAAGAATACAGAGTTCAGGTGAGTTTCGGTGTTATCTCCAGGTTTCCTTTGGTGATAATAAATTCACAGAGAATAGTAGGAAAGTGCATTGGCAGGTGAACAGAAGGGTCTAATGGAGAACTGAAACATTGTTCAAGGATATTGTACAGCTCTGGCAATTTAGCAGAAAGTTCAGAATACCGGTCAGCTTGTTGTTCCCTTAGAATTGGGTATCAGTTACAGCTGGGTGCGGTGGCTCATGCCTGTAAGCCCAGCACTTTGGGAGGTCGAATTGGGTAGATCACTTGAAGGTAGGAATTTGAGACCAGCCTGGCCAACATGGTGAATCTCATCTCTACCAAAAAAATAACAAAAATTAGCCAGGTATGATGGCGAGTGCCTGTAGTCCCAGCTACTCGGGAGGCTGAGGCAGGAGAATCGCTTGAACCTGGGAGGTGGAGGTTGCAGTGAGCAGAGATCATACCACTGCACTCCAGCCTGGGTGACAGAATTGAGACCCTGTCTCAAAAAAAAAAAAAAAGGATTGGATGTCAGTTGCTTTGTACCACAGCTGCTTTGCTGTAATCAAGGCTCAGTTTTCTCCTTTTCTTCTTCTGATGCATCTGCACTTCCTTTCTCCTTTGCTGCTTCTGCTGCCTGTCTAAAATGTAAAAGTCTTCTTGAGAGAGGAGGCTGGGTCATTTAATTGCCACCCAATATGACTCACTCCTTCATCCTCAGGTTACCTCATAGGGTACAGGTCTCTCTTATATGTAGTATCTATGGATTGCTCATTTGTGGCCCTGGGTATCAAGATGCTTTCTCTGTCCCGTGGGGCCTTTGGGGGAAGACAGGCCCTTAGAAAGGGTCTCAGGAAGTCCTCTCCTGTAGTTTTAATAAGATATCACTATAGCTAGTAATTTAATGTATATGCCCTAAATTCTATAAATATATGAGCTTTAATTTTAAAACATTTGAAAGATCATATGTGTGTATATATGCATAAAAGATATATGTGTGTGTATATATACATAAGAGAGATATATATACACATATAATCTTTTATATATACACACATATAAACAAAAGATATATATACACACATGTGATCTTTTATATATACACACATATGTATATGTATACACATGATCTTTTAAATTTTTAAAAATTAAAGCTCTGCTGGGCGCATTGGCTCATGCCTGTAATCCCAGCACTTTGGGAGGCCAAGGCTGATGGATCATGAGGTCAAGAGATTGAGACCATCCTGGCCAACATGGTGAAACCCCGTCTCTACCAAAAATTAAAAAATTAGCCAGGCGTGGTGGCGTGTGCCTGTAAGTCCCAGCTACTCGGGAGGCTGAGGCAGGAGAATTGCTTGAACCCGGGAGGCAGAGGTTGCAGTGAGTCGAGATCGTGCCACTGCACTCCAGCCTGGCGTCAGAGCGAGACTCCATCTAAAAAAAAAAAAAAAAAAAAGTTAAAGCTCATATGTTTATAGAATTTAGGGCATATACATCAATATATATAGACACATAAAAGATACATATTTATACTCACATATGATCTTTTAAATTTTTAAAAAATGTTTATATGTATGTACATACGTATATAAATACACTATCAGCCTTCTTGTGTGTTCTTGTAATTTCTAGCCATTACTCTTAGTTCTGTCCTGAGGAAGTACAATTGATCATATCTACTTCCTTTTTAAATACTTGAAGATCACTCTCACAAGTTTTCTCCTTCTTGTTATTAAGATAACATTGAATTTGCCATGTTAGCACACACTTAATACAGTAATAATGGTCTTTGTTGGATTTTGCTGTCTTCCCATGGAAGCCACACACTAGTGCCATTTTCTCTTTTTGTGTCAACTCCCCAAGCAATGTCATCTCCTTCTTAAAAATATTTAATACTGTGTATTTGTTAAATTGAATTATTTAATATGTATGATTGAATTTGTAGATCTCTGACTAATAGGACATTCAGCATTGGAAACGACACAGTGAACCAGTTGGCTCTGGTGTTTTTTATCTGATCAATTAATACAAATATTTTGGGAGTAATTATTGAAATAAATGGTGCAAAACAGAAGAACATCATTAACTACCTCATCACTATTTTGTTCTTTTAAATATTATTATCTTGCTCTTGCCTAAATGTATAATTTTTCATAGCTGCTGCATAATATATAAGGGTATGATGAATTTATATGAAGACAGGCAGCAACTTTTGCTTACTCCCAAAACGATTTGGTAATTTTAGCTCATCTCTCTGGTTGTGATGATTGTAATTTGGCCATGTTTTGCATCTCACAAGGATAGTCTCATCAGGAAGATCCCAGGTAGATAGAAAAGGGATGCCAAGTGAATATACACTGTAATGGCTCTATTTACAGCTTTCTACTGTGCAGTTTGTTTGCCTGGTGTGGAAGGAGTGGAACAGCTGTTAACTTTTCAGGTGAACAAGACAACATGGCAGGAAACTATAGAGCTGCCTCTACTGAGAGGGGGAGTGAAAAACAGTACCCCTAGTCACTATGCCAAAGCAGCCCAGTTGTCACCTCCTATTAGACTTCTGAAGTTCTCATGACCATATTAGTACATTGGAACACCTGGTCTTAGTTGCTATGAATGAAATGATTTCATATTTTAAACTTATTTCTAATAAAGTGTTTTTTGAACTACCTTAACCTCTTTAAATGTGACCCAGGGTGGACTTCTTGTGTATTATATTCTTCTCTCTAGGAAATTATGCATATTTAGTATGTTTTAATAAAACAGATTTTGCAGGCATTATAGTACACAGGGCAGTAGCACAAGTTTAGAGTTAGGCAGACCTGGGTTCAAAATTCAGGTTATCATAACCAAGGCCATTTTTTATTTAAACTTTTTATTTTGAAATAATGGTAGAAAAGACAAAAATAACACAGAGTCCTATGAACCCTGTGTAAACTTCTCCCAGTGGTGGCTTTGTATATAGCTATAGTACAATATCAAAAGCAGATTTTAAAAAATAATTTATTTTAGTTTCAGGGAGTGCTTGTATACTTGTTACATGGTATATTGCATAATGCTGAAGTTTGGGGTATGACTGATCCTGTCACCTAGGTAATGAGCATAGTACTCAATGGTTACTTTGTCAACCTTGCCCTTTCTTTTCCTTCCCCCTTATTAGTGTTGCCATTTTTATGTCCATGTTTACCCAATGTCAAAAACCGAAAATTGATATTGTTACATTACTGTTGTCTAGACTACAGACTTTATTCAGTTTTAACAATTTTTAAACTTGCATTCATGTGAATGTGTGTATACGTGTGTGTAGTTCTTTGTAGTTTTATTTAATGAATAGATTCATGTGCCCACCACCACAATCTAGATACAGAACTATTCCATTATCATAAAAGAACTCCCTCATGCTGGCCGGGCACGGTAGCTCACACCTGTAATCCCAGTACTTTGGGAGGTCAAGGCGGGTGGATCACGAGGTCAGGAGTTCGAGACCAGCCTGGCCAAGATGGTGAAACCCCGTCTCTACTGAAAATACAAAAATTAGCTGGGCACGGTGGTGGGTGCCTGTAATCCCAGCTACTCTGGAGGCTGAGGCAGGAGAATCGCTTGAACCCGGGAGGTGGAGGTTGCAATGAGCCGAGATTGCACCATTGCACTCTAGCCTAGGCAACAGAGCAAGACTCCGTGTCAAAAAAAAAAAGAACCCCCTCATGCTGCCACCTTTGTGTTTATATCCACCCATCTGCCTCCCTTCCTGTTTTCCATCTCTAAGGTTTTATCATTTTTAGAATGGAATATAATTCTAAAAATACGTAATCAATAATGCTGCAGTGAACATGGCAGTACCGATATCCCTTTGACATACTTTTCAGTTTCTTTGGATACCTAGAAGTAGAATCAACAGATCATATGGCAGTTTTATTTTTAGCTTGTTGAGGAACCTCCACGGTGTTTTCCTCTGTTAACTTACGTTCCCAACAGTGTGCGGGAGTTCTCTTTTCTCTGCATCCTCACCAACACTTGTTAGCTTTCAACATGACAAAAGCCATTCCAACAGGTGTGAAATGATATCTCATTGTGGTTTCCATTTGTGCTTCCCTAATGATTAGTGGTGCTGAGCATTTTTTTTCATGTACTCGTTGGTCATTTGTGTGTCTTCTTCTGAGAAATGTCTGTTCAGATCCTTTGCCTGATTTTTAATGGGGTTATTTGTTTTCTTGCTGTTGAGTTCTTTAAGTTCTTTATATATTTTGGCTATTAATTCCTTTTCAGATGTATTTTTTGCAAATATTTTCTCCCATTTTGTGGGTTGTCTCTTCACTTTGTTAATTGTTTCCTTTGCTGGGCAGAAGTTTTTTAGTTTAAGGCTGTCCCATTTGTCTGTTTTTGCTTTCATTGCCACAGAAATTGAACTTACAGTAGAGA
Source organism: Pan troglodytes (assembly GCF_028858775.2). Taxonomy (NCBI): domain Eukaryota; kingdom Metazoa; phylum Chordata; class Mammalia; order Primates; family Hominidae; genus Pan; species Pan troglodytes. The sequence continues at coordinate 20,623,023 of NC_072419.2, forward strand.
ATATGGTTACCAGAGGCTGGAGGGGGATTGGAGGAAGGAAATGGGGAGTTGTTGATCAAAAGTTTCAAAGTTTTAGATATACAGGAGGAATAGGTTTTGAGATTTATCTCATAGCAGGGTGACTGTAATAAATAATAATGTATTATATATTTCAAAATAACTAAGGAAGTAAATCGCAAATGTCTCACCGTAAAGAATGATAGATAAGTGAGGTGATGGATTTGTTAATTAGCTTGGTTTAATCATCCACATTGTGTATACATATATCAAAACATCACATTGTACCTCATAAACGTATACAATGATTGGTCGATCAAAATAATAATAATAATAATAAAGTCATGTAAATAGAATCATACAGCATGTAATCTTTTAAGGTTGCCTTTTTTCACTAAATATAATGCCCTGAGGGCCATTCAGATTGTATTAATGAATTAATGAATTTATTTATTAATTCAGTAATTGTTCATTCCTTTTTATTGTTGAGTAGTGGTTCATTGTATGGATGTACCAGAGTTTGTTCAACCATTCACCCATTGAGGGACATTTGGATTCTTTTCAGTATTTTGCTGTTACCGATAAAGCTTCTATGAACATTTATGTACATGTTTTTATATGACCATACATTTTTGTTTCTCTGGGATAGACATCCAAGAATGTGATTACTAGGTTACATGTAAGTGCATGTTTAGTTTTGTAAGAAACTGCTAAACTGTTTTTCATAGTAGTTGTACCATTTTACATTCTTACCAGCAATGTGTGATAGGTTCAGTTTTTCTACATCCTTGCCAGCATTTGGTGGTATAATTATTTCTTATTTTAGCTGTTGTAATAGGTGTGTGTTAATAGCTAATCATGTTTTTTGATATTTATTTTTTATTTTAAAATTTTTTTCTCTGCTGTTTGAATCAGCATCATCATTATTTTAATTTGTGTTTCCCCAAAGGTTAATTATGTCAATCACCTCTCCATATGCTTATTTGCCACCTGTATGTCTTTTTGGTGAAATATCAGTTCATATCTTTTGCCATTTTGTAATGGGTCTCAGTGATATTTGTGAAGTTTGGGCATTTTTATTTTTTAAGGCCCCACCCTAAATCATATTGATATATACTGAAATATACTACAGCCCACATCTAAAACAGTCCATACTTAGTTGGATGATAGTTAATTAGTTAATATAATGGCATGTTTTGTAGATATTTAGGTAAACATTAATTTTGATTTTGTACTTTTCATATTTTGGAAACCTAAATTATCTTTTTCTAGGCTCTTGAAAAGCTTTTTGGTATTATGCTCATAGTACTAATTATAAACTGCCCTGCTGACATCAGCTTGATTGGGCAAATTATTCAACCCTTTAATCCTCACTTTTGAAATCTATAAATAGGGAATACTAGTAATTAAGATCAGACAGATGTTGTAAATAATGTGTGAAAAATACGTAGCACAGTTCTCGCACAAAATATGTACTTGGTATAGTTTAGCTATGGTATTTATTTTTGTATGGCTACTGAATGGATTTAATACTACTGCTGTCTTTTCTGAGAGAACTCAGGTTAGTAGAGGAAATGGAGGATATCTTCTGTGTTAAGCATTCAGATTTTCCATTATTCAGAGCCGGTTTTCCGCTGAAAAGCACTGGTGCTCAAGCTAGAGCAGCTGCTTTCTGCCTGAGCAGTTTTCAAAATTCCACATATTTTTATATGGATTTGTCTAGTTACTAATATATAATTGACACTTACCTGTATGTACTTTCAGTTTGACTCTATTTTACCTTATTTTTTAAAGACAGGAATCTCACTCTGTCACTCAGGCTGGAATACAGTGGCATAATCATAGCTCAATGCAGGCTTGAGCTCCTGAGCTCAGGCCATCTTCCTGCCTCAGCCTCCCAAGTGCTAGGACTACAAGCACGTGCCACCATGCCTGGCTAATTAAACTTTTTTTTTTTTTTCTGTAGAGACAGCGTCCTGCTATGTTTCCTAGGGTGGTCTTGAACTCCTAGCTTCAAGTGATCCTACTACCTAGACCTCTCAAAGTACTGGGATTATAGGTGTGAGCCACCTTGCCTGGCCTTTGTTTTGATTCTGGTTTTAAATAAAGTACAACTGTCTGTACAAAAAAGAGGTGTTTTCAGAACTAGATTATCTATACGTGATGTTCAGATTCTGCCTCACAAAGCAGTATTTTTGTAGAAAAAAAATTCAGTATTTACTATGAGTAAAAGTCACACTTTAAAATCAGTTACCTCATGGGGATGCTTGAAAATATTTTGGTACATATGCTTAGCTCTTTAGGGTTAAACAAACAGATTTTCAAATGCTGCCTAAATAGAGGAGTAAGAAACACTCATTTGACAAAAAAAAAAAAACCCCAAAATAAACAAAAAACCCCCAGGAAAATGTATTGAGTGCTTATTATCAGTTAAGAACTAGGTTGAACAGTGGAGGTAAAGACAAGTAAGTAAACAGTTGCTGTACAGCAGGATGAAGTGTTTATTAGAGCCACGTCCAAGGTGCCATGGGCAAATAGAGAAAAGCAAACAACTCAAAAAAGCAGGTGAGTGTATATTGCACTTAGGAAACCACATGTGGCTGAGTGTGCTTGGAGCAAATACAGGCAGAGGCCAGATCATGAAGTGCTTTGTATGTCACTTTGAGGGCTGAGGGTTTTTTTCTTTTTAATTGTTTTTTATTTTTTAGAAGATGGGGAGTTTTTGAAAACATTTTTAGGGAGGATATGTGTTAGAGAGATCCCTTTGGCTGCAGTGTGAAGGATAAACTGGGGAAGGATTAAGTTTAAGGGGGAGACTGGAAGCAGAAATGAAACTATTTAACTTTGTACTAAGTACCTCAGCTTAAATAAGTCTGATTTTCCCCCTCCTAGCTCATAATTGTAGCTGTTGCTTCTTCTGACTCTGCCCTCTTTAATGGTGGGATGATTCTTGGATGATTATGGTTTGAATGCAGTTTGATTTGGAGTAACCTCGAAAAGCTTAAGTCTATTGTGACTGGATTAGAGCAGACAAATAGAATCAAAGTGTATTTGTTCTTTCAACAACTTTCTTGAATTCTCAATTTGTACATATGACATATCAAGACACTGCTAATCTGGCTTCTGCTAAACTGTTTTCATTAAAACTGTTCTCACCAACGTCACCATAACCTCTTTTTCTTGAAGTAATGGGCCCTTTTTTGGTCCTTGTTTTCCTGGATCTCTCTGTAGTATACAATACTGTTGACTACTTCATCCTTGAATGTTAATTTTCCTTTAGCTTCAGTGACACATTTGGTAGTCTCCTCTCCTTAGCTATACAGCCATAACCTTCATTTAAATCACATTATTTCTTACCTAGACTATTGCAGTACACTCCTGAATGCTTTACTTGCAAACTCACCTGCTCTCCAGATGCAGACAAAATTATCTTTCTCACATTACTTCTCTGTACAGCCACCTTTAGTTGCTCCCCATGGCCCATAAGATTAAGGGCAAACTTAGTGTGTCAAACAAGACTTGCTTCAATATCCCTGCCTTGCCAGTCTCCAGTCCACCAGTCTCTTGCCACTGACCTGCAATTTTTTCTGTCCCCCACCGTTTTTCTCATTTCTCCCTCCCACCCACTTTCTCTTTCCCCCTTTTCCTCCTGGGCTTTGCACAAGCTGCTGCCTCTACCTAAAATATTACTTCTCTAAAGAGTTTCCCTTCCTAGCAGTTCCTGCCTCAGTCTTTCAGCATGCCAGATGTTTCATCTCCTACTGGAAGCCTGGATTCCCTCCATCCTTCCAATCTTGAATGAGTGTCAGTACTATGGGTTCCTTAGCTTTATACACTTCTGCTAGCATAGCACATAATCTAATATCAGTTCACTTATGAAGGCCACTGAAATGATATGGATACATTTGCTTATAAAGGCTTTATAAGATTTTTACCAAAATGAAATCACAAAATTAAAAAAAAATTGTGGGAAACTTGAAGATCCCCAGGATCTTCAGATGCCAGTGTGAGAAACACAGCCATAGAGGATAGGAAATGTAGGACTCAAGTGAGAGACTGGAATTAAACACATAGATCAAGTTAGCATATTAATTTTATAAATATGATTGGTAAGAGGTATTGAGAGCTAAATGTGCTAAATTGTTATGATAACCTAAGAGGCATATTTAACAGATGAAGAAACATAGCCACGGAGAGGTTAAGTGATTCACCTCTGGTTATACAGCCAGTAAGTATATCTAGAGCTTGTATTCCTAGCATCTTTCCTGTTGAATTCTTTCACACAGAAGCTATGATACCATCCTAAGCCATCTATCTATATTAAATATAGATAATTCCTTAGTTGACCTTTTGGCTCTTGGAACACTATCAACCAATATGTGATATCAGGAGTTTTTATTAAAAGCATGTAGTAATTATCATCTCTATTAAATAATACCTCATGTTTTAGTCCTTCTCTGGGAATTTAACAACCACATCTTGTTTGAATTGACTATAGATCATTTAGTGAAGTGCTGACAGTCTGAGCAGGTCTGGAAACATGGCCTACTGAAGTGTAGTTGACCTGCCTTTGACAGTTCATTGTAACTTTGGAAGGATTATATCCAAATATTTTAAATGCAAAAGAAAAATGTTACCTTGCTCACTGTGCAGGAATAGTAAACAATAAGATCATTCCTCTTCTTTTCAAACTTTTTGGAAGTGTTTAATTTACTAGTATGTAGGACAGAACATATTTACAATCAGGTCTAGATAGGTATAAATAAAAGGATGAATTAAGGTTAAAAATGTCTGTGGGTCCTAGTAAATTATATTGGCACACTTTTGGACTGAGAGTGGATTATTTTTTCTCCACGTACAGATGGATTCTCCATGTACAGAAGAGATAGACCTGGAAGCAAATAGATACAGTTCATTGTGTATAAAGTATGTATTGAGTACTCTTTGTTGATGCAAAGAGAGTTAGTAAATTATTTGTTTTGATCTAATTCCTGTGATGAATAAATTGTAATTTCGAGTCAGAATTAATTTTCAGGACCTAGATATAAGTTATTTTACCTTTTTTTTTTTTTTTTTTTTGAGACAGAGTCTTGGTCTGTCACCCAGGTTGGAGTGCAGTGGCACAATCTCCGCTCACCACAATATCCTCCTCCCTAGTTCGAGGGATTCTCATGCCTCAGCTTACTGAGTAGCTGGGATTACAGGCGGGCAGCACCACACCTGGCTAACTTTTTTGTATTTTTAGTAGAAATGGGGTTTTGCCATGTTGGCCAAACTGGTCTCAAACTCCTGGCCTAAAGTGGTCCGCCCATCCGGCCTCCAAAAATGATTGCAGGTGTGAGCTACTGCACCTGGCTACTTTTAAAAACAGTCTTTGCATATATGCCATATGGTCAGGGATTTTATTAGTTCCTTAGCTTGTTTGAGCCACAGAGCTAAGAACATACTTGGTCCCTTATCTTAACATTGCATGTCCTAAATTGTGTTTTGAGAGAGGATAACAGATGCATCTACTAATCTTTGGCCTCCTGTCTTTCTCCCTTCTTGACATTTACACACAAACTTTGCCCATGGGAAGTTTAGTGCCTTTCCTAGATTTCTGAGGATTTGTTTTGAGGATGCTTACATTTTCATGATTGCTTCTTTCTCTGTAATATGGTTCTAGTAAATTTCCGATGGCCACAGTTTCCTCCTTATTTCTTGCCATTGCTGTTTTCTCTGTCTTCCCTGCAGGCTTCATCCCACACTTAGAACAACCCAATATTTCCTTTATTTCCCAAAGCACTACTAATATTATGGGTAGTAGGTGTGTACTGTAATTTAAGGGTTCATCAAACAGGCCTGCCATCTTAATGTAGCTGCATATAGGATTATCTGTTTACAGTGACGAGGTCCTTGTATAGTCTTATACCAAACCCATTGGTCAAAGAGCTTTGGTCTTTTCTAGAGCTTGGGGATAAATACGTCCATCTGATTTATGGTTCAGTATGTCATTAGAGACAATTTTACTTGTGCTGTGCCACAATCACAGAAAAATATTTTGGAGAAGATAGATTGCAGGCTGTGTTATGAAAAACGAATGATAACTGTCTAATTGTAATCAGTTGGTTATAGCCAAAAATTAATTCAGTTTGTCAGAAAAGTGATTTTTAAAAATGGAAAGTGAAGAAAGTTGATTTATTTATTTTAGCTCTTCCTACCCCATACTACAAGGAGAGGCATATTTACATTGTGATTAATTATAGAGGACTTGGAGTCAGATCAATCATTATTTTAAATATGCCTATTCAACTTCCTGGCCAAATAACTCTGACAAATTATTTAACCTTTCTGAACCTCAGTTTTCTCATCAGCAAAATGGAGATAATACAGGTTGAATATTTCTTATCCAAAGTGCTAGAAGTGTTTCAGATTTTTTTTGGGTTTTGGAATATTTGCATATACATAATGAGAAATCTTGGGGATGGGACCCAAGTCTAAACATGAAATTCATTTATGTTCATATACACCTTATACACATAGCCTGAAGGTATTTTTATACAATATTTTAGAATACTTTTGTGCAATAAACAAAGTCTGTGTATGTTAAACTGTCAGGAAGCAAAGATGTCAGGTGTTGAATTTTCCACTCGTGGTGTCATATTGGCACTTAAAAGCTTTTGGATTTTAGAGCATTTCGGATATTGGATTTTTGGACTAGGGATGTTCAACCTGTCGTAGAGCCTATTTCACAGGTCTGTTGTGAAAATCTAAAGAAATGATGGCCGTCTAAAGAGATACAAAGTACTTCACACAGTGCCTTATATACAGACACATCAGTAAATGGTAGCAGAATTATACTCCTTAGTTTTAATATTTGAAAAAATGTTTATATGAATGTTACAAGGTAATTATGGATGTTTTTCAAGTCCTGTACAAAGATATGTGTGAGACCAACTAACAGGGTTTATTCTGTGTCCTTCAGCTTTAGCTGTGACAGTATTTACTTGAATTGCATTTAGGACAAGTTGTCCAATTCTGAAGTTTTATAATAAAAGCCAAGTTTTTATGACATTCTTGTAATTTGTATGAACCATTGACCAAGGAAAAGAATGGTTTTAGTGTACGTTAACAATGTGTTTTTACTACATTAGTTGTGAATGTCATACTTGTGTCAAAAATTGAGATGATGTCATAAGATTGTATAGATAACCATTTAATAGCTGAGCATAATTTAAGAATAATTGATGTAGAATGTATGAATTTTTATATAGGTAAATAACATATTAGGACTGCACAGGATGAAAGGAATTATACTTATTAGAAATGTTTTATTCACCTCTACTTGCTTAAAATAAATGTTATTTTTATGTATTTGTTCAGTAAAACTGAAATGAAATAAGGCATATTTGCAGTTAGAATTTAAGTTATTGGGGAAATAAGGTTAATTTACTCACTTAAATATTTTAGGACACAATTAACAGTAACTACTTGATTCAGTTTGAAATTTCATCTCTACTAGCAAAGCATCAAAAGTCATCAAAGTCAAAAGTCATTTTGACTTTTCACAAAGTTTTTGTATTATATATTTTTTCTCTTGACTTTCTGTTGAGCAGTAATAGATCCAAACACACACACAGAAATATATAGCTTAATAAATTTTGAAAAACTGTCACACCTGTGTAATAGCATCCAGATAAAAAAGCAGAACGTGGCCGGGTGTGGTGGCTCACGCCTGTAATCCCAACACTTTGGGAGGCTGAGGCAGGTGGTTCACGAGGTCAGGAGTTCAAGACCAGCCTAACCAACATGATGAAACTCCATCTCTACTAAAAATACAAAAATTAGCCGGGTGTGGTGGCATGCTCCTGTAATCCCAGCTACTCAGGAGGCTGAGGCTGGAGAATCTCTTGAACCCAGGAGGCGGAGGTTGCAGTGAGCCAAGATCATGCCACTGCACTCCAGCCTGGGTGACAGAGTGACACTCCATTTCAAAAAAAAAAAAAGGCAGCAGAATGTTACCAGTACCCCAGAAGCCCTCTTGGCATCCCTGGTAATGAATATAGTGAAGTGTATTTACTATCTTGACTTCTAGTAACGTGGATTACTTTTGCCTGTTTTTGTATTTCAGGTAAATTGACCTATATATATTCTTTAGTGTTTGGCTGTTTTTGTTCACTATTATGCTTGCAACATTGATACATACCATTGGTTATAGATGTAGATGATTCATTATCATTGTTATGTAATATTTCATTGTATAAATATGTCACAACTTGTATATCCTATCTACTGTTGATGAGCGGCCTTAAGTAGTTTCTAGTCTGGGTGTTTTAGTACTGCAATGAACATGGTAACACATTTGTGTGTGGTATTTTTGTAAATAGATATCTATATATTTGTGTTGGATCTATATCTGGGATATTAACTGTAAAATCATAGGATATATGCATAGGACACTGTTGTGTGGTTTTCACTTTATACTTCCAATAGCAGTGTATGAGAGTTCTTATTGCTCTAGATCCTTGTCAACATTTATTTTCTATGTTTTTAAAAATAGTGCATAAATTAGGTCAACTGGTAATATTTTCATTAATTTGTAAGATATACCATGATAAATCAAATTTGATAGCAGTTTGTAGCTAACAATCCATGTTAAGCCAGCATTTGTAAGTGAAGAAATAAAAAATGTAAATGTTATGGTCATATGGCCAAGGATAAGAAGATGGGGTTGTTTTATGTAGTTCCTATTGAGTTCATGAAAATACAAATGTATTTTTCTCCCATAGATGGCAACACTTAGGAACAAATAAACCATTGTATTATGAAGGTAATACTATTATTATTACTACTATCACTGTTAACCCTTCATCATATGGGAAGACAAAGGGAAAAAAGTTTTTGGAATGATATTCTCAAAACTACATTTGGAAAGAAAGGTAATTTTAGAAAAATGTCTCAGAAAGTCTATTTCCATATGTGAAATATTCCATAAAGCCTGTCATTTTGTTGAACATAGATATTTTAAAATCCTGCAGTATAATCTTAAAGCCACATTCAAAATAGGTTGATATTAATAGTTTGCTTTTGCATCGTAGATATGCCTTATTAATAAATAAGATTCGTCTAATTTCTTATAGTATTAATAATTTAAAGATATATCACGTTAATTTTTTTCCAACTATAACACTGATGCATGTTTATTGAGAGAAAATATAGAATAGTATAAAGAAGTAAAATGTGTCAAATTTTACTATCCAGAAATAACCACTATTAATACTTGTTTTACATCCCTATAGGGGATTTTAAAGACTATAGTCTTTAAATATTATTTATAGTATATATAAAAAAATATATATTTTTATTTTAAATATATATAAATATATATATTTAATATATATTTAAATGTATTTATATATATTTATTTTAAATATATAAATATATAGTATATATACATTAATATATATAATATATAAAAATATAATATATAATATATATTATATAAAAATATATAATATATATTATATAAAAATATATAATATATATTATATAAAAATATATAATATATATTATATAAAAATATATAATATATATTATATAAAAATATATAATATATATTATATAAAAATATATAATATATATTATATAAAAATATATAATATATATTATATAAAAATATATAATATATATTATATAAAAATATATAATATATATTATATAAAAATATATAATATATATTATATAAAAATATATAATATATATTATATAAAAATATATAATATATGATTGATATATGATATATAATATATATCATATCATATATCATATATAATATATATAATATATAATATATATAATATATAATATATAATGTATAATATATATAATATAATATATATAATATATATATAATATATAATATATATAAATAGTATATTTATTTTTGATTAATATAATCAAAATTGACTTGACTTAAGTTAGTTCAAGAGTTTTGACATCTTTACCGTATTGTCCTCCCATCTCGGACTGTGGCTGGTTGTTAGATTTATTTTATCTTTTCCCCCTGATATTTGTCAGTACAGTTTTTTTATTATTTATTTTATCTGATTACTTTTGGTGATATAATCAATTTGATAATTGTCCACCTTACTGAAGTTAATTATAAAAACTTTTGAGTTGGTTCCCTTGGATTTCCTAGGCATATACATTTTTATGCACACTGCTTCTCTGCCCTTTTTATTCCATTGGCTACCACATGGCAACAATATTAAATTAGTTATCAGGCATTCTTGATTATTCCCAATTTTATTGGGAATGACCGTAGTATTTTGCAATTCATTCAATAAATATTTATTAAGTACCTACTATATGACAGGCATTATTTTAAATATGAGAGATAAAATGATGAGAAAAACAGATATAATCTAAGCCCCTGAGTTTACAACCTAGTGGGAAATTGTGGTCAAAGGGTTATCTTAATAAATATAAAATTATAATTATGTAAGTTTAGCGTTGATAGATTGGGGCTTTTGTTGTAAATTTCCTTTTAAATTTGGCTAATTATAAGGAAGCCTAAGTTTCCAACTATAAAGCATTTAGGTCCTTACTAGAGAGTTTGCCTGTGAGGAAAGTTGAAATGAAGTTAAAGTATTAATCACAATGAAATGTTTATTTTGTGTTTATAAGCAAAGACAAAATAAAACCTAAACAGAAAAACCCACCTCATCTATTTTTGACCCCTGTATCTCTGCTTTTAAGGGTCTATTCCCTGGAGTTAAATATTATAGTAACATAGTCTTCCAGGAGCTTTGTTTTGGTCTTTAAGAGAGACTAAAAGAAAAAAAAAAACGTGAGACAACAGCTGCTTCGGCATTTATTCCATATTATTTTGAGTTTTTAAGCAAATAGACAAAATAAAACATCAATTTCTCTGCATGATTTCTTTAAACCTTTTGTTTTTTTCTTCTTGTTGACTGAGCACTTAAGTTCATACTTTTTCATATTGCTCTTTTTTCTTTAAAATAATTTGGATGTCTTTTAATGAGTCTTTTTTTTTTTTTTTTTTTAAGACGGAGTCTCACTCTGTCACTCAGGCTGGAGTGCAGTGGCATGATCTCGGCTCACTGCAACCTCCGCCTCCCAGGTTCAAGTGATTCTCCTGCCTCAGCCTCCTGAGTAGCTGGGACTACAGGTTTGTGCCACCATGCCCGGCTAATTTTTGTATTTCTAGTAGAGACGGGGTTTCACCATGATAACCAGGATGGTCTCAATCTCCTGACCTTGTGATCTGCCCGCCTCAGCCTCCGAAAGTGCTGGGATTACAGGCTTGAGCGACCGCGGCCGGCCTTAATGAGTACTTTCATTGCTTCTGAAAACTCAGAGGGACTCAAGAGCCTGTTGAGAAATTCATTATTAAAACTGTTAATTATAAAGTTACTGAAATTTCAGACTTCTTAATTTGGGATAACCATCTAAATAAACAATTAACAGCTGGCTACAAACTACTTATAGAATGATACTGTTGAAGTTTGGGGGAGCAATAGTTCTTAGCATAGAAACAATAATGTTCAGAAACCACCTCCTGCCTCTCTGCAGATCCAACCCAATTTCCGTTCAAACTAAGTCAGCCAAAGGGGAAAAAATGAATGCACACCATTCACTTCTTTTGTTTTCCCTCCTCTGCTATGCCAGAAATTGCTGGAAATTGTCCAAGTCACCACTGTTGATAGCTGTCATTTAGTCAATCTGTGGGATATGTTTGAGTAGGTGATGGATGGGAATATATGATATAGGATGGGGATTGGGATATAGGATATATGGGGATATATGGGGATATAGGATGGGGATGGGAATATTTGGGGATATAGGATGTAGGATGGGGAAGAACTTTTTTTTTTGAAGTGGACTCTACACTGGTTATAGCTTCACGTTTGAGCTTCTAGCTATTAGGATCTCAGTGTCTTTTTAAAAATAGTGTGGGGATAGACAGAAAACAGCATTTCTATGAGGATGGAGTGAAAGAACAAATGAACATGAGCTTTTGTAATGTGTTAAATTATCATTTTTTGTTGTTATTTAGCCCTGCATCCCAGCGTCTTTTTCTTCAATCTGACTTATCACTTTGTTTTTCTGATCTATATTTTTTTTTCTGAAGGAATTTGTGCAGTCAAACTAAACATTAAATCCTTCAAGGAATTAGAAGATAATTCTCAAGAGAAAATAATTGCCAGGGAGATGGATGGTTGCCAACAAATTCCCTTCTGAGTTTATTTTTTTGTTTTCCTACTTTGAGCCCTGCTATCCCTATTTTTAAAGGAATATCTGCTGAAGTTAAATAGTAACAAAGTCTTCCAGAGTCTTTCTTTTAGTCTTTGAGAGAGACTAAAAAATGCAAGGGAAACTGGCAGCCACTGCTTGGGCATTTGTTCCATGTTTTTAGAGATCGTCTTCTCTCTTTGAGAATTCTTCAGTGCACTTAGGGAAACTTATATTTTGTTTGTTATACGTACTGGTCAACTGGGTTTTTTAAAAAAGAGAACAGTTTTTTTTTCAGTCTGATTATAAAAGGAATACACATGAATACTTAAGATAGGAAGAATGAAAACTAGAATAACAGAACTTCATCTCTTAATGTTTGTAAGTATATATATCATTGTTTGTTAAAGTTCAGTGTTTATGCTTCTGGTTATTTTATTTTCATTGCATAGATGTATTTTGTTTTTTTACAAAACTGGTGCAATAGTACATTTTAAAATTTGAGGACTGCTTACTTTTTTGTTTATAAATACAATACTTTTTATATGTAATTTTAAATAGCTACATGATATTCAATCATATACATGAATTTTAATTTATTTAATCATCCCCTCATTGTTGGAAATTTAAATTATTTTAAGTTTTTTACTGTTATAAGCAGGCTGCGACAAACATCCTAGCACATAAATCTTTGTAGAAATCTTTGATTATTCCCTTGGAAGACATTCCCTTAAAGTGAAATTATGGAAGCATGAAAGTTTTAAAACTTTTTTAGGTACACACAGACACACATACACATACATGTATATCTTATATCTACATACACACACACGCACATACACACACATAACCAAATAGCTCTATGGAAAAGTTAAATTAATTTATATCTCAAGGTGTAAGGGTATATATTTCCCTAAACTTTATCATTATTAGGTTTGATGAATTTTTTTATTCTTTGTCTTTGAATTATACTTCAATGTTGTTTTAATTTCCATTTCTTTGAAGACAGGGAGTATACCTTTTGGTATTACCTTCTGTAATAGAAAGCAGGATCTTACCTATAAAATTTTATTGGCACCAATAGGGTACAAAGTAACTTGGTGGTGGGTAGCCAAGAGGCATTGGTGTTGGGGTGGGACTTGAGGAGCAACACATGCTGAATGTTTTTCAGCTAAGAAACTCAGATAGCCGAAGTTCAATGTCACTGCTTCTCCTCCTGAAATTTAAGATGGTGGGGAATACAGATGATTGCTGAAGTTCCTCAGAGTGAGAGAGGAACTGTTTATTCAACTTTCAGCATAGTACCTACCATGTAGCACAGCACTTGGCACTGGGGATGTCTATGGCTATGGCTTTGGTTCTTGGAGTTCACTCAGGACAGTTTTTCTGAAACTTTGAGGTTTTACCTTAGGCAAGAAGATCTCAAGTTTCTCCCCCAGGGCTAAGATGAGAGTGGGGATCCATTGGTGACATATAAGCCAGAGCACTTCTCCCTTTGCATCCCCAGCTTCAGAAGATGGACTAAGCCCTCACATGCCGCTTTTCATTTGGACTGAGCCAATTAAACTGAGACTGTAGAAAAGGGAACCAGTTTCTGGGAAAGTAAACAGCAGCGTTTATATTAGTATGAGGGTCATAGGGAGGTGGATTCTTATTCTACCTGTGATTAACAATGAATATAAATACCCTCTGCTGTAGTTCAGTTCTTGTAATTGTGTGGCTTGTCAGAGGTTAATTATAGTTTAAATATAAGCTGAACTGTATAACTATACTAACTGATAATTCATGAGGCCTAGGGGCTGGCTAATCCTCATGTGCAACCTTATTTGGAATATTCCATGCACTTTTACTTTTTAAAATTTTAATTTAAATAATGAGTAAGGAGGAAGGCTGAATAGAAGCCCACACCATTTGTCTCTCCTGTAGGAATACAAAATTTTAACAACTACACAAAAAAGCACCATCACAAGAACCAAAAATGAGATGAGGAATCATAGTACCTGATTGTAACTTCATATTGCTGAAAGATGCACTGACGAGGGTAGGAAGGATGTTCTTGAATCACCAATGCCACCTCAGCCCCATTCCCCGGCATTGGCTATGTGGTACAGAGAATCTGAATTTGGAGGAAGGAGAGCACAGTGCCTGGGTGACTCAGTAAACTCAGCGCTGCCTTGTCACAGTGGTGATCACAGCTATGCTGGGCTCAGCCAGTACCTGTGCATGGAAGGAGCATTTGGACCAGACCTAGCCAGAGGGGAATTGCCCATCCCAGTGTTCAGAATTTGAGCTTCTTAGTAGACCTCCCCACTGAGGGCCAGAGTGCTCTGGGGTCCTAGGTAAACTCAAGAGGCAGTCTAGCTCACAACGACTGCAGTTCCTATGCAACTCCTAGTGCTAGTCTGGGCTTGGAGCCAGTGAACTAGGGTGGCATGTGGCCTAGAGAGACACCAAATGGGGCAGCTAAGGGAGTGCACCATCCCTCTTCCAACCCCAGACAGTGCAGTTTGCAGCAACAAAAGTGACTCCTTCTTTCTACTTGAGGAGAGGAGAGCAAGGAGTGAAGAGGACTTTGCCTTGCATCTTGGATACCAGCTCAGCCACAGTAGGATAGGGCACTGGGCAGAGTTGTGAGGCCCCCTTTCTGGCCCTAACAGGCCAAAAGAGAACCTGCGGCCTTGAAGGAAAGGACCCAGTCCTGGCAGGATTCATCACCTGTTGACTAAAGAGAACTTGGGCCCTGAATAACCAACAGTGATACCAGATAGCATACCATGGACCTTGGGCTCTGAGATGTGCTGGCTTCAGGTGTTACCCAGAACATTTCCAGCTGTGGTGGCTATGGTGAAAGACTCCTTCTGTTTGAGAAAAACAGAGGGGCCACAGTGGGGTAGAGTAACAAGCAGGTTCTTGGACAGCATTTATGGAACTGCCCTGTGCCTGTGGGGAGCCCACTGCCCTGAAGGGTGAGTCCTAGGCCTGGTAGCATTCACCACAAGCTGACTGAAGACCCCTTGGGTTTTAAGTGAACATTGGTGGTAGCCTGACAGAACCCCACATGGGCTGGTGGTGGTAGTGGCCACAGGGAGAGTCTCCTCTGCCTTTGGAAAGGGGAAGGAAGAGAAGGAAGGACTTTATCTTGTGGTTTGAGTGCCAGCTTAACCGTGGTAGGCATTGGTGTTGGGGTGGGACCTGAGGAGCAACACATCACGTAAATCTCTAAGGTTTTTGACTACAGTCCTTGGATCTCAGAGAGCATTCCTGAACTCACCTAGGGCCTGGGGGAACTCATTGCCCTGAAGGGAGGGACAAAAATCTGGCTGGCTTTGCCACCTGCTGATTGTAGAGTACTAGGGCCTTGAATGAACATAGGTGGTAGCCAGGTAGTGGTTACAGTGGGCCTTGGGCAGGACCTGGTGTTGTGCTGGCTTCAGGTCTGAACCAGCATTGTCCCAGTGGTGGTGGTCACAAGGATGTGTGTGTCCCTATACCCTCAGTTCCAGGTGGCTCAGCATAGAGAAAGAGATTCAGTTTGTTTGGGGGAAAGTAAGGGGAAAATAATAAGAGTCTCTGCTTAGTAATCCGGACAATTCTTCCAGATCTTGTCCAAGACCACCAAGGTGGTACCTTTATGAGTCTGCAAGAACCACAGTGTTTTTGGGCTTGGGGCCTAAGTCCCTTTGAATACCTGGAAAGTCTTTCCAACATGGAGGGGCACAAACAAGCCCAGACTGTGAAGACTACAATAAATACTTAATTCTTTAGTGCCCAGACACCAGTAAACATCTACAAGCATCAAGAGCATCCAGGAAAAAATGACCTCACCCAATGAACTTAAATAAGGTAGTAGGGACCAATCCTGGAGAAACAGAGATATGTGACCTTTCAGACAGACAAATCAAAATAGCTGTGTTGAGGAAACTCAAATTCAAGTTAACACAGAGAAGGAATTCAAAATTCTATCAGAGAAATTTAACAAAGAGATTGAAATTATTAAGAATGCAGTAGAAATTCTAGAGTTGAAAAATGCAAGCAACATATTGAAGAATTCATCAGAGTCTCTTCTTAATAGCAGAATTGATCCAGCAGAAGAAAGAATTAGTGAGCTCAAAGACAGGCTATTAAAATACACAGTCAGAAGAAACAAAAGAAAAAAGTATAGAAAAGAATGAAGCATGCCTACACGATCTAGAAAATAGCCTCAAAAGGGCAAATCTAAGAGTATTGGCCATGAAGAGGAGATAGAGAAAGAGATGGGGTAGAAAGTGTATTCAAAGGAACAATATCAGAGAATTCCCCAAACCTAGAGAAAGATATCAATATTTCAGTACAACAAGGCAGATATAACAAAAAAGACAAGGCATTTAATAACCAAACTCCCCAAAGTCAAAGATAGGGAAAGGATCCTAAAAGCAGAAAGAGAAAAGAAACATATAACATAAAATGGCACTCCAGTACATCTGGCAGCACCTCTTTCAGTGGAAACCCTGCATGCCAGGAGAGAATGGTATGACATATTTCAAATCTGATGGAAAAAACCCTTTTGCCCTAGAATATTATGTCTGGAAAAAATATCCTTCAAGCATGAAGGAGAAAGAAAGACCTTCCCAGAGAAAGAGGGATTTTATCAACACCAGAATTGACCTACAAGAAATCCTAAAGGGAGTTCTTCAATCTGAAATAAAAGAACATTAATAACAATAATAAATTATCTGAAGGTACAAAATTCACTGGTAATAGCGCACAGAAAAACAGAATATTATAACACTGTAATTGTGGTGTATAAACTACTCAAGTACAAAGACTAAATTAACCAATCAAAAATAAGTACAACAGCTTTTCAAGATATACACAGTACAATAAGACACAAAGAGGAACAACAAAAAGTTAAAAAGTGGGGGATGAAGTTAAGGTACATGGTAGTTATTAGTTTTTTTTCTTGTTTATGCAATCAGTGTTGTCATCAGTTTAAAATAATGGGTTATAAGATAATGTTTGCACGCCTCACGGTAACTTCAAATTGAAAACCATACAATGGATACACAAAAAATAAAGAGCAAGAAATTAAATCATGCTATCAGATAAAATCACTTTCACTAAGAGGAAGACAGGAAGGGAAGAAAGAAGGAAGAGATCACAAAGCAACCAGAAAACAAATAACAAAATGGCAGGAGTAAATCCTTACTTATCAATAATAACATTGAATGTAAATGGACTTAAGTCTCCAATCAAAAGACATAAAGTGGCTAAGTGGATAAAAAAAAAAAAAGCTAGACCCAATGTCTGTTGCCTACAAGAAGCACATTTCACCTATCAAGACACACATAGACTAAAAATAAAGGGAGGGAAAAGATATTCCATGTCAATGGAAAGCAAAAAAGAGTAGGAGTAGCTATACTTGTATCAGACAAAATAGATTTCAAGACAAAAGCTGTAAGATAAAGAAGGTCATTATATAATGATAAAGGGGCCAATTCAGCAAGAGGAGATAAGAATTTTAAACATATATGCACCCAATGCTGGAGCACCCAGATGTATACAGCAAATACTATTATTAGAGCTAAAGAGAGAGATATAACCCAATACAATAATAACTGGAGACTTCAACACCCCACTTTCAGCATTGGACAGATCTTTGAGATGGAAAATCAACAAAGAAACACTGGACTTAACCTGCACTGTAGACCAAATGGACCTATTAGATATGTACACATCATTTTGTTCAACGTCTGCAGAATACACAGTCTTTTCCTCAGCACGTGGATCATTCTTAAGGATAGATCATGTGTTAGGTCACAAAACAAGTCTTAAAACATTCAAAGAAGTTGAAATAATATCAAGCATCTTCTCTGAACACAATGGAATAAAACTAGAAATCAACAACAAGAAAAATTTTGGAAACTATACAAACACATGGAAATTAAACAATATGCTCCTGAGTGACCAGTGGGTCAGTGAAGAAATTAAGAATGAAATTAAAACATTTCTCAAAACACATGGTAACAGAGACAAAATATACCAAAACCTATGGGATATAAAGAAAGGGAAATTTATAGCTAAAAGTTCCTACATTAATAAAGAAGAAAAACTTCAAATAAATAACCTATTGATGCATGTTAAAGAAGTAGAAAACCAAGAGCAAATAAAACCCAAAATTAATAGAAGAAAGAAATAGTAAAGATCAGAGCAGAAACAAATCAAATTGATATGAAGAAAACAATACAAAAGATCAATCAAATAAAAAGTTTGGTTTTTGAAAAGATAAATAAAATGGACCCATATTTAGCCAGACTAAGAAAGAAAGATAGAAGACCCAAATAAATAAAATCAGAGATGAAAAAGGAGACATTACAACGAATACTGCAAAAACTCAAAGGATCACTAGTAGCTACTATGAGCAATAGCATACTAATAAATTGGAAAATATAGAAGGAAATGGATATATTCATAGACACATACAACCTATGAAAATTGAACCATGAAGAAACCCAGAACCTGAACAGATCAGTAACACATTATGAGATCAAGTCCACAATAAAAAGTCTCTCAGTAAAGAAAAGCCTGGGACCCAGTGGTTTCATTGTTGAATTCTACTAAACATTTAAAAAAGAATGAATACCAATCCTAATCAAACTCTTCTGGAAGTCATTCTGTAAGGCAAGTATTACCCTGATACCAAAACGAAAGACACATAAAAAAAACACCAAAAACACAACTACAGGCCAATATCTCTGATGAATATTGATACAAAAATCCTTACTAAAGTACAAGCAAACTGAATTCAACAGTACATTAAAAAAACCATTTATCATGACCAAGTGGGATTTATCCCAGGGATGCAAGGATGGTTCAACACATGCAAATCAATCAGTGTGATGCATTATATCTATGGAATGAAAGACAAAAACTGTATGATCATTTAAATTGATGCTGAAACAGCATTTGATAAAATTCAATATTCCTACATGTTTGTAAAAGATCTAAAAAAACTCGGTATAGAAGGAACGTATCTCAACATAATAAAAGCCATGTATGACAGATCCACAGCTGGTATCACCCTAAATGGGGGAAAACTGAAAGCTTTTTTTTTAAAGATCTGGAACATGACAAAAATGCCTACTTTCAACCACTGTTATTCAACATTGCATTGGGAATTCTAGCTAGAGCAATCAGACAAGAGAAACAAATAAAGGGCTTCCAAATTGGAAAGAAAGAAGTTAAATTATCTTTCTTTTCAGATGGTATGATCTTATATTTGGAAAAATCTAAAAGCTTCACCAAAAAACAAATAGAACTAATAAACAAGTTCAGTAAAGTTGCAGGATACAAAATCAACATAGAAAAATCAGTAGCATTTTTATATGCCAACAGTGAACAATCTGAAAAAGAAATAAAAAGGTAATCCCATTTACAATAGCTACAAATAAAATTAAATACCTAGGAATTAAAGAAGTGAACTATCTCTACAATGAAAACTATAAAACATTGATGCCAGAAATTGAAGATAACACACACACAAAATGGAAAGATATTCCACATTCATGGATTGGAAGAATCAATAATGTTAAAATATCCAACTACGCAAAGCAATCTATAGATTCAGTTCAGTCCCTATCAAAATACCAATGGCATTCTTCTTTACAGAAATAGAAAAATCAATCCTAAAATGTATATGGAACCACGAAAGACCCACAATAGCCAAAGCTATCCTGAACAACAGGAGCAAAAACTGGAAGAATCACTTTACCTGACTTAAATTATACTGCAGAGCTATAGTAACCAAAACAGCATGGTGCTGGCATAAAAACAGACACATAGACTAATGGAACAGAGAGTCTGGAAACAAATCCATACACCTACAGTGAACTAATTTTCAACGAAGGTACCAAGAACATACGTTGGGGAAAAGACAATCTCTTCAAAAATTGATGCTGGGAAAAACTGGATATCCATATGCAGAAGAATGAAACTAGACCTGTATCTCATCATATACAAAAGTCAAACCAAAATGGATTAAAGACTTAAATCTGACTATGAAACTACTACAAGAAAACATTGGGGAAACTCTCCAGGATATTGGTCTGGGCAAAATTTTCCTGAGTAATACTTCACAAGCACAGGCAACCAAAGCAAACATGGACAAATGGGATCACATCAAGTTAAAAAGCTTCTGCACAGTAAATGAAACAACAAAGTGAAGAGACAGCCCACAGAATGGGTGAAGATATTTGCAAACTACCCATCTGACAAGGAATTAATAACCAGAATATGTAAGGAGCTCAAACAACTTTATAGGAAAAAAATATAATAATCCCATTAAAAATGGGCCAAAGATGTGAATAGACATTTCTCAAAAGAGGACACACAAATGTCAAACAGGCATATGAAAAGGTGTTCAGCATCACTGATCATCAGAGAAATACGCATCAAAACTTCAATAAGATATCATCTCACCCCAGTTAAAATGGCTTATATCCAAAAGACAGGCAGTAACAAATGCTGGAGAGGATATGGAGAAAAGGGAACCTTTGTACACTGTTGATGGGAATGTAAGCTAGTACAATCACTGTGGAGAACAGTTTGGTTCCTCAAAAACCTAAAAATAGAGCTACCATCATCCAGCAATCCCACTGTTGGGTATATAACTGAAAGAAAGGAAATTGGTATATTGAAGAGATATCTGCACACCCATGTTTGTTGCAGCACTGTTCACAATAGCTAAGATTTGGAAGCAGCCTAAGTGCCCATCAGGAGATGAATGGATAAAGAAAATAAGGTAGGTACATATACACAATGGAGTACTGTTCAGCCATAAAGAAGAATGAGATCCAGTCATTTGTAACAACATGGATGGAACTGGAAATCGTTATATTAAATGAAATAAGTCAGGGACAGAAAGACAAACTTCACATATTCTCACTTACTTGTGGGAGCTAAAAAAATCAAAACAATTGAATTCATGGAGATAGAGAGTAGAAGGATGGCTACTAGAGGCTGGGAAGGGTAGTGGGGGGTTGGAGGGTAAGTGGGGATGGTTAATGGGCACAAAAAATAGTTCAAAAGAATGAACAAGGGCTAGTTTTGATAGCACAGCAGAGTGACTATAGTCAATAATAATTTAGTGGCACATTTTAAAATAACTAAGAGTATAATTTTATTTTTTGTAACACAAAGGATAAATGCTTGAGGGGATGGATACCCCATTTTCCATGATGTGATTATTACACATTGCATTCCTGCATTAACATATTTCATGTACTCCATAAATGTATATACCTACTATGTACCCCCAAAATTAAAAAATAAAATTGAAACATTTTCGATGTATAGTTTTATTAATTTTAGTTGAAAGAAATGTATGCTTTATTTGTTACATATACAGGTCAACCTAATTTCTAAATATTTTTTACTTTTTTATTTGTGACTTTTAAGCAGCTGCTACCTTTGTAGATTCTAAAAAAACTGGATGGTATTCATTTTCTCCTATTGTCTTAATATAATTGCACACATTTGGCCATTTTTTGACTTAATTTTTCTGGAAAAATGACATTTATTATTGAATTACAGTCTTTAATTTACATAAAAATTAGGCACCAGAAAGAGTAGTGGAGTAAAATAGCTTATCAGTAGATAATAGACATCCTCATATTTTCATGACATATAAATCTATACAACTTTAGGAGTTTCAGAGGAACTTACCAATTTATTAACTTTGCGTTGGGTGAATAGCTCTTTTATGATGTGAATTCTGTATCTTTAAAAAGGATACTTGATTAAGAACAGTATTCTTATTTGTAGCCCAAATTTGTGCCTTTTGAATAATAATGGTTTATTAAACTTGGTGTTGTGTAAAGGAAGATTTGGCCATTTTGATAAGGAAAGGTTGAGAATTATTTTTCAACATTCTTCTCTAGTTTACCTTTTTAGTTATAGAAGCACCCCATGTTTGCTTTACAATAAGAATAGAAATAAATATTTTATTTTTACATACTGTTAGTACAAAGGCAGCAGCTTTTTCACTACTCATTTTATTTTTGTAAATTTGAAGCAAATTTATGGCATGAAATTTCCCCAGCTTCTTTTGACCTTGAGGTGCAATATGATTTGCTTTGTTAAGTTTTAATTTTATGACACATCACATTTCTGTCATGTCCAAAATTAAACTTCAGGGTAGGTGTATATTTTTCTACACTGGGATTATGAACAGAATAAATTATCAGAGAATTATGTTTAAATGAATATATAAGTATAGGAATGTATAGGCTTAGCTGCATCTCTCTACATAAATAGCTTGTTAGTGTGCAATCAGTCACTGGAGTTGCCATGAACTTGGAGCTTAATGAACAGGTGGAGAAAGAGGATGAATTCCAGTTCAAAATGGATCTGACAGCTTATCAGGCAATTTCACTGATCGCTAATCCAGTTCGTTTGGCAACTTAATTTATCACACAGTTAGAATTCTCATCCCGTGGGTTTCCAGGTGGAAATTAATTCTGGAACATGTCCAATACCACTGGGTTGAAGAGACCTGCTTAAGCTTTGTGAGGAAATTTAGAAATAAATTATTTTAAATGCATAAGCCAGATTTCTCTTATGATTCCCTTTGTGTTTATCCAATTCCTTCTTAAAATATTTGGATGCTGCTAGCATTTGATGGTATGCCCATGGAGGTGAACTAAGGTTTATTTATTCATTAATATTTATAAATTAAATGGAAGAAATTGTTAATCCTAATTAATTAGTGAAATAACTACTATAATAGATAATCCTGTGAATATAATTCTATCTTTAGGTATAGAAAAATTGCTGATCTCGAACATGTTTTAAGCATTTCATAGCAACAAATAATGAACAGAAGAAATTATTTCCTTAAAGCTCACAAATCTATGTCTTCTGAGTACTTACAAATTCTCTAATTAGTCTGATTTACAGCCCATTATTTTATGTAAAAGTATCTGCTAAAGCAATTTCCTTGACAATAAGGAAGAAATGCGACTTGCCTCTCACAGCTCACATTCTGACTCTGTTTGGAATTCCCAAGGATGAGTCTGATTAAATGGGCTTGGCTTAGGACCTGGCTGTAGCTTAAAATACCTTCAAAACCAGAAACACATTTTCTCCACTTTTTAAAGACTTGATTTATAGTGCATAGAAAGTTAAATTGAATATTGATCCTTGAAAAGCAAATGTGTCCTGTAAAAAATGACAACAAAAGAATACAATAAAAGATGACAGAGTGATTGATTGTCCAAAGCCTATAGATAGTAGCCTCCCCCTTTTATGTCATCTTCTCTAGACATCTGTAGCTCTGAGAGGGTGATAGGGATGAAGTGTTAGAGGAGGATTAGTTGCACCCTGACATGAACTGTTACATTTTATAAGAAGATTGAGGAAGGTGGCAACAAATTATTTCTAAGAAGGAATTTTGAGAAATGAGGAACGGGGCACAAGATCAGTAAGACCTATGATATAACTCCAGGAAGGGACACGAGGGAATTTCTTATAATTTCTCAAACTCTGAAGCATCTTCAAAAAGAATTTAAGTCAGTGAAAAATAATTGAGATGATAGAAAACTACAAACTGGCGTAACAGTGTCATTGATTGGATATGTCAGGAAAATTGTGCCTATCATTCTTATGACCAGGCTTATTAAAGTAATATCTTCATAATCTAGAGGGGCTCAGTGTTGGATCATCCTGGCATCCTTCTCAAATCCCTTTTCTGAGTCCTTGGCATTTTTCCCTGGAGCATATTGCAGACCTACAACCTTGTCATTTCAGAAACTGTCCTTTCATTTTTACCTTTGAAGGGAAATGGTTACTGAGTCCAGTACTAGCCCTTGGGAATCAAGCCAAAAGAAAAAAATGGCAGGGCATTGTTTGATTTTCTCCTCCTTTCCTATAAGAGCAATGGTTGCGTCAAAGGTTCAGTGGGTATTGGAATCACCAAGAAGGAGATAATGATGATGATAAAGCACAGTGGATCAATTCGGGGTTTTCCTCCTTTTTTAAAAATGTTTTTCCTATTACCATCACTGTCACTGTGATGATGATAATGGTAATAGGAAAAATATATAAAACAAAATGGGGAAAACCGTAAATAGACCCAGTGTGCTTTATAACATTTCTGATTTACTATTTATGACTCCTCATTATTTAATAAAGTGTCCCATGTACTACGCAAATGGCAGACAGTAAAACCCCCACCATGCTGTTTAGTGAAATGTGAGGATCATGTATAAAAAATCCTCAAGCTAGACTTAGGTTGGATGAAGAAGACAGTGAGAAATCTTGTCTTTTTAGGTTAGGCTTTCTTGTTTTTCCTTTGTTTAACTTTTGTTTCTTCAAATGGCTTGCAGCTTGGAAGAGACAACTTTTGGTCTAAAAACTATTTTGGTTGCTGACAGAGGCAGTATCATTGAAAAAACAGTGTGTTCACCAATTAGAAGTTCATATCGCTTTTAATTCTGCTTCCAACAGTTTTGGGACTTTAAGAGTGAAATTGAGATTTGTGTATTTTTTCTTCAGTGCTGCATAAATGGCCATTTATGGTAAAACCTGAGAATAAAGGAAGACCAAAAAAAGCAAAATAAAGTAAGACAGAAATACAGAAATTATAGTGATTCTGATTTTTCCTTATGAAACTTGAGATCCAGTAAGTAAACTTCGGTTGGAATTATTGGGCATTCAAACATTATCGTTCACATAAGAAAAAGGCTCCCTGTCAGTAAGCCGAGATATTAGATGTGTAAATATAATGAGCCATTTGTGGAGACACCGACCAGATTGCCCTGCATTGTGATAGAATTGATGTAATTTGAGTATCAGATGGGGCTGATTCGTGAATCTTGAGAAGACAGTTACTTGACAGCAATGATAGATTTTGACCCTGTTGTAATTGGTATACTTGAGGTAGGAAGCAATTCTACTCATTCTGTCAAACGGAGGCCTCCACTCATAAAGTGAACTATTATTTAGAGGATCTTGTCTTCTTGACTATTATTAAAATGCAATTTTTGTCTAATCAGCTGTTATTAAAATGCAATTACCAAATAATATATTCTTCTCACTATGGTGATTTGACAGATCAAAAGCTTTCTGAGGGCAGAGACTGTGTTATCCGTTTACGTATCTCCAATGCTTTGTATCATGTCTGGCCCGTTGTTAGTACTCAAAAAGTGTTTGCAGAATTAATGAATGGTTGAGTAAGTTGCTTCCTATAATCAAGACTTTTAGTTAGAATGGTGGTAAATTTAGACTTAGAGGATTTTGTACTTTGTATCAGTGGGGCTGCCCTAACTGGTGGATTTATTTATTTTTTAATGCAATTTTTTTCTTTTTATTTAAAATTTCTTTGGAAGCACAGATGATATTATAAACATAATAATGTAAATAAAGTAAGAAGAAATAAATTACTGATTACTCCACCTTCCAGCAGACTGTGTTGATTTTTTCCTGTTCATCTCTATGCATTTATAGACTTTTTTGTTTGCATTTTTATGACTTAGAACCCAGATTTGATGTGTTATACTGAGCTTTCTACTTAATATTAACATTTTAAATATAGTATTTAGGCCAGGCACAGTGACTCATGCCTGTAATCCCAGCACTTTGGGAGGCCGAGGCAGTTGGATCACGAGGTCAAGAGATCAAGACCATCCTGGGCAACATGGTGAAACCCCGTCTCTACTAAAAATACAAAAATTAGCCAGTTGTGGTGGCATGCACCTGTAGTCCCAGGTACTTGGGAGGCTGAGGCAGGAGAATCGCTTGAACCCGGGAGGCAGAGGTTGCAGTGAGCCGAGATCGTGCCACTGCACTCCAGCCTGGCGACAGAACAAGACTCCATCTCAAAAAAAAAAAAAAATGTACAGCTTATAATTTTACATGGCTACATAGTATATTCTTTACTTCGTATTCCCCCTCAACAATATTCTATTTCCCTATCGCTTTATCTTTCTATTGAATTCCTACTCAGCTTTCAAGGTCCCATTTAACTTTGCAACAGTCTTCCAATTTCTGTTGACTCTTATGATCCTTGTACTTTACGTACAGTGACTATAGAACTTTTGATACTTTAACTTTTTTCTTTTTATGAAAATTATGAGAAATAAGGTACATCAGAGCATGGATTACACAACTCTGTGTCCTGATGCCTAACTCAGTGTTGGTCATGTAGTTGGCCCTCAACAAATACTTGCAGATAACATTCTAAGGTCTGGGAATAGAGGGATAAATGAGATACGGTTTCTGGATTTTATGCTCAAAGTATATTGGTAGGCAGGTAGGCAGATATCATGTAGAAACTGACCTTCTAGAGTTGTTTATATGGTGCTAGGAAAACCGAGAGGAGGCCAGTATATTCACAGCATAGCTTTTTCTTCTTAATAATCTTTTTTCCTGTACTTTCAGGAATGGTATGTGTAGGCTAAGGAGTTCTCACATTTTCATGACTCTTCATTTCCTTTGGAAATTATTTTCTAAAAGATTCCATTTCCTCGTGTTTGCTTTTCTCATGCCTTGTTTGCCCATGTCACTTTCTCTTTTTCATTTGGTATCTTGAAATATAGTTTTTCACCACATTATATAATCTCCCTACATAATTGCAGCAGGCAAAGTTCTAAGATGTTCCTCAAGATTCTCCATACTTCCCCCACCAGGATACAGGCCCTGAGTAATCCCTGGGGCTATAAATTTGATGGATTTTACTTCCATGACTAGGTTATATAATATAGCACATTTAAGAAAGAAAGATTATCGGGATGGGTCTGACTCACCGTAGTCATGGTTATGACTACATTAATCCTTTGAAAGTACAGTTTTCTCTGTACTTCTGGTCTACAAACATGTGAGCTAATAAATGAATATTGTTTTAAGCTATCGAGTTTGTGGCAATTTGTTATACAGCAATAAAAGTGAATACAATAGTATATTAACCGTTTGTGGTATTTGCTACATATATATTTTTTAGTTTATCTTGCTATAAGTTTTGTTTGTACAAAACTCGGCTTCTTCATATAATTGCATCTACTGAAGATTTGTTTCTTTATGATTTCTAGTATTTCTTCAAAGTTTAGAAGGCATTAAACAGGGTATTGTTGGTAGGATGCACAGAGGATTTGAGTCTGAGTGTCAAATAATTAATTTGATTAGACTCTGCCACTGGCATTCTTTCTGCATAATAATTTATAATCTTTCAACCTGAACATTGACTTTCTCCATTGCTACTTAGCTGAGGAGAAATACGAATTCTCCTTTGGAAAAGTTTGGGGATTTCTAGAACACTAAACCATTCTTTTTGATGATTGAATGGAACTTTCAAATCTTATATTTCAACACGAATGGGGATCTCACAATGGAAGGCAGCTTCCTAGAACTATGCTGTTAGCCCTTTCCTTCACCATAATACTTGGCAAGAGACAACTTACACAGACTTTTCATTTTTATTCTACCCTTCTTCCAAATTCTCTGGATGGTCTAGCCTGTATTGCCTGTTGTTTTCAGTGTTGTTCTGATCTCAAATGGGCTTTCACAAGTGGCTAGAAGGGATTAGTTTTCATATTTCTTCCGTTAGTTCAGTATTGAACTAAAAAGCATGGTTATAAATGACAACTTTAATGACTGTGTTTTTTTTTTTTTTGTTTTTTTTTTTTGTTTTTTTTTTTTTAGACAGAGTCTGACTCTCTACCCAGATTGGAGTGCAATGGCGCGATCTCAGCTCACTGCCACCTCTGCCTCCCAGGTTCAAGCAATTCTCCTGCCTCAGCCTCCTGAGTAGCTGGGACTACAGGCACCCGCCACCACGCTTGGCTAATTTTTGTATTTTTTTAGTAGAGAAGGGATTTCACCATGTTGGCCAGGCTGGTCTCGAACTCCTGACCTCAAGTGATCCACCTGCCTCAGCCTCCCAAAGTGCTGGGATTACAGGTGTGAGCCACCGTGCCTGGCCAAATGACTGTGATTTTTTTTTTTTTTTTTTTTTGAGATGAAGTTTCACTCTTGTTACCTGGGCCGGAGTTCAGTAATGCGATCTTGGCTCACTGCAACCTCCGCCTCCTGGGTTCAAGTGATTCTCTTGCCTCAGCCTCCCAAGTAGCTGGGATTACCGGCGCCTGCCACCACACCTGGCTAATTTTTTATATTTTTAGTAGAGATAGGGTTTCACCCCATTGGCCAGGCTGGTCTCGAACTCCTGACCTTCAGGTGATCCACCTACCTCAGCCTCCCAAAGTGCTGGGATTATAGGCATGAGCCATTGCACCTGGCCATGACTGGATTTTTAACACCCATCCACATTATTGGTCACTGTTGGTGCTTCAAGTGTTTCTGTAACATTCCTGGATTGACACTAAAAAAAATCCTAAACAAGAGAATCGTTACTATTATGGATACATTTGTTCTTTCAACTTACAAATATTAAGGACCTACTGTCTGCTAGCTCTGCAGGCCTCGCCATTTTTTGCCTTTTCCATTTGACACTTATATGTCAAATAGCCTGTGCTAAGAAAGTCCTTAATGCTACAAAGGAAAGTAAATGTACTTATATTTGTTGCCTGACTTAACAGGAATATATAGGCAAAAGCTAGTAGTTATGCTGAATTTAAGACAGTATGTTTGGTCTAATATCCAGAATTCACAAGGAACTTAAATTTATAAGAAAAAAAAATGAACAACCCCATCTAGGCAAAGGATATGAACAGACACTTCTCGAAAGAAGACATTTAAGGCCAGGCACGGTGGCTCACGCCTGTAATCCCAGCAATTTGGGAGTCCGAGGTGGGTGGATCACTTGAGGTCGGGAGTTTAAGACCAGCCTGGGCAACATGGTGAAACCCCTTCTGTACTAAAAAAAATACAAAAAATTAGCCAGGTGTGGTGGTGAGCACCTGTAATCCCAGCTACTCGGGAGGCTGAGGCAAGGGAATTGCTTGAACCCAGGAGGCAAAGGTTGCAGTGAGCTGAGATCATGCCACTGCACTCTAGCCTGGGTGACAATAGTGAGACTCCGTCTCAAAAAAAAAAAAAAAAAAAGAAGAAGACATTTGTGTGGCCAAAAAACACATGATAAAAAGCTCAGCATCACTGATCATCAGAGAAATGCACAACAAAACCACACTGGGAGACCATCTCACACCAGTCAGAATGGTGATTATTAAAAAGTCAGGAAACAAAACATGCTGGCAAGGCTGTGGAGAAATAGGAACACTTTTAATCTGTTAGTGGGAATGTAAATTAGTTCAACCATTGTGGAAGACAGTATGGTTATTCCACAAGGATCTAGAACCAGAAATACCATTTGACCCAGCAATCCCATTACTAGGTATATAACCAAAGGAATGTAAATCATTCTACTATAAAGACACATGCATGTGTATGTTTATTGCAGCACTATTTACAATAGCAAAGACATGGAACCAACCCAAATGACCATCAATGATAGACTAGATAAAGAAAATGTGATATATATATATCACATGTATTATATATATATATAATGGAATACATGAAATCAGAACACCATGGAATAAAAATGAATGAGATCACATTCTTTGCAGGGGCATGTATGAATCTGGAAGGCATCATCCTTAGCAAACTAACACAGGAACAGAAAACCAAACACCACATGTTCTCACTCATAATGAGTTGAACAATGAGAACACATGGCCACCGAGAGGGGAACAACACACACCAGGGCCTGTTATGGGTGGGGGGTGAGGGGAGGGAACTTAGAGGATGGGTCAATAGGTGCGACAAACCATCATTACACATGTATACCTATGTAACAAACCTGCACATTCTGTACAGGTACCATTTTTTTTTAGAAGGAAAAAAAGACAGTATTTTTATTTTTATAATGCAAATGTGTGATAATTTGTTTAAATCTGATATTGTTTCTATTAGCTTAAGTTAAGCATTGAGACAAAAATTGGAAGCATGGAAATGAGAAAAGTCTAGTAACGATTCTGTCAGGGGTGCATAGTCATTGTGTATAGATTAGGAGGTAGAAAGTGATCCCGTCTTATGATTTTAAAGTTTGAAAGGAACTGAAGGATAATCCAGGCCAAATGCTTCATGTCATAGATGGGGAAGCCGAGTCCTAGAGAGAGGAAATAACGTACTCAGGACGTGGAGGTCCTATGTGGCAGAACCATGTGTAGGACCCTATTTCCTGTTACTCACTTCTTTTCCTTTCCTTGATTTGGGTTGCTTTGTTACTGGTACTTAATAATTCAGTAGAAACTTGACATGTACTTCATGATATTAAATTGACATTGTAGGTTGGGCTCTGGAGGGGTTTTAGGACTCCTTGTCTTTTCTGTGGGATTGAAACAATATGGTTTCTATTAAAATATTCAGTGACCCTTCTATCTTTTGAAGTATTTGGTTAGATGAAATGTGGATAGTAACCAAAACCTCTATAAGTAGTATTATACTTTGGTCTGATTGAATTACTGAGCAGTTTTGTATTATTCTTGTTGAGTATTTTTGGTTTGTTGGTTTGAAAAAGGAAACAGTTCTACAGATGTGTTTTTTTCTAGTAACTTCTGACTGCTTTCCTATTGATCTCCTTTTTACTTCAAATGATAAAGCTAAAAGAAGCTTTGTTATGTCTTTTAACAAAATATTGATCTTTTATTGGTATGAAAACATCTTGGTTGTTAAATTGCTTCATTAATTTTATACCTCTTTTATATTGAAGTCTGTAATTGTTTGGTGTAAGAGTTACTCCAGTTACTGCTTGTTTTAAAATTGATTTTCCTTTTAATTTAGAGACATAAATGAATCATTTTTTCCCCTTTAATTTCTTCCTGCTATATAAAAGACATTAAAACTTTTTTAGGCTATCAATAATATTACATAGGTCTTTTTGGATAATACAGTTCTATGTTGTTGGTGAAGGTTCTAAACCTGCTAGTCTTGCCTAGTTTCAGATATTGTCTGGTAAAATAACATCACTATATTATGCATGCAGCTACTCCAATACATATGGAATTCAGGAAACTTGGATTTGAATTGTCTCTCTTTTAGTTATTATCTGTGGCAAGTCACTTAGCTCCTCTCAGTATCTCTGTTTCCTCATCTTTTAAGTGGAGACAATAAGATTTTTAGAGTCCTTGTATGGACTAAGTAAGATAAAGCATGCATCCCTGGCACATTGTCAATGCTCATAAATAGTAGCTGTAAAAATACTGCACCTAGGGTAAACTATAGAACAGTATATTTATTCTGAAACATTATTCCTGTTAGCTGTTATTTAATTCACCCAGCTTACTTTCCTCATCAGTTAATCTGTAACCCTTTTCTCCTTATATAAAAGACCTGGAATTATTTCATTGAGGGAGGTCAAGAAGAAGATTCTCAAGGAGGATCTGATTAAAGAGTATCTATTTTCCCCATGATAAGATCAACAATTCCTTCTCAAGGGGGTGTCAGAACGAATATTTGAAAATTACCTTCCAACAAACTCTTTCTCTGCTTCTGGGAATAGTACATATTTGGAAAGGAGACAGTAAATAGATGGGCAGTATCTTGTTCAGGAGTTCTGAACAACTATAGAATGCTTCCATCTGTTCACTTTTCAGTTTTGTTCTCCTTGACTTTCCTATCTTAGACTCCTGAGGTTGTTAGATGCACCCCTCTCATCCACACAGTGACTGTGTCTATCTATCTGGCCCATAAAACTCCTTTCCAGTATGTGAGAAATACATCCGTTATACAGGATTAGAGACAGTGGCATCTTCTTCCACATTGTAGTTTAACTCAGGCCTGGCACCAAACTAGTGTTTTTTGATGAGGTTGTTATCAGGCAAGAGAATGAAGCTAGTTCTGTAGTATGGTACCACAGAGAAATTAGCCTGTTTCATGAACAAATGCAGATAATAGGGTACATAATTTTTAGTACTTGAAGCATAGCCATGAGTGTAATCTGATTGTCGGAAAGTATTCAATTCTTAACCTATGGCCCTTATTTTAACCAAACATAGTCTGAATGTTACAAAACTTTAAATTATTTATAGAAATAAAGTCATTTTATCATTGATTATCTGAAGCTCCTGTTTTTGTCCCTGATAAATCATATGGGACCTTTAGTTACCTCTCCAATTTGCACTCTCTCTGTATTTCTGGACATATCAACAAACTATTTCTCAGCTGCTATGTGGCACTGGTCATACTGTTTCTCTCCTACCCAAATGCTCCTTGCTGAAGGAGCCTCACCTTCATCAGCACTGCAGCATCCATGGTAAAGATGTAGGGAAGACAACTAAGACCCCAGCTCCATGCTTCACCTGGTCACCTAGGCCCTTTGAAGAAATCTTGCAGTGCGGCATATCATTAGTCTCCCTTGGACAAGAAAATATCAAGTCCTTCCTCTCTAGATACCAGCCTACCTAACGAAGCCTTCTAAAATAGTGGGCTTTAGAAAATCAAATCTCGTATCTGAAGATAGTGGTAATCATCAATGTTTCAGAAAGGTAGCATTTCTGGCCCTTGAGTGCACTATAAAGGTTGATGAATGTCAGTGGTTTCTGGCAGGTTTAATGCTTAGGCAAGGGAAGGAAGGGAGGAATCAAGGAAGAATAGGAAATAGTGAAGAGAGTAAGTAAACAGTGGGGAAATAAAAATATGTCTGTGATCAGCAGTGGT
This sequence comes from Pan troglodytes, assembly GCF_028858775.2. Lineage (NCBI taxonomy): Eukaryota > Metazoa > Chordata > Mammalia > Primates > Hominidae > Pan > Pan troglodytes. The sequence goes on from NC_072419.2 coordinate 20,655,900, forward strand.
AAAATTCCACTGAAATTTGTTAGAGATACAACTTAGTAGTTGCCTGAAGATGCTTATCTTTCCCTAGTGGTATTTAAAATCTCTCTCTCCTGCCACTAGCATTTTAGTTCTTTCTTTCTTCTTTCATGTATGTTTAATTTTTGAAAATAATTGGAGATTTATGGTAGTATCAGTGGTATTTTTTCCATTTTTTTTCTCTTGAACTATGTTTTCTTTCTCCAAAAATCAAATGGCAGTCTTCAAAGGATGATTTGTTTCTATTTGTATAAATTGAGTATAAGCTGCATCCAATTCCTAGTGCATGCATAAAACTCTTTTTGAGGAAATGTGACCAATATATAACATTTTATTGAATGTTTCTTGAAATTGGTGTCAAACTGTTTTTTATTTCATTTATTTTCGGATGCCTAATTGAAATGAAACTTCATTATTTCATTCCATGGCTTAGGCCACCTTTAGAGGGAATATACCATGTGAGCTCCTACTTACCCATTAAGACCAGATATCCACTAGGGACTTAATAGGCTAATATGTTCCTCTTTCACCTCCTATGTCCTAAATTTAGCATTAGCTAAATTGACTAATTAAAATAACCCTAGCCTTATTCCTCTTCCTAGTGGATATTGTTTTATTTAAACATTTCATCACAGAACTTGGTACAATTGTTAGGCACTTCTTACATGATCCTGGAACTGAAATGTCAGATGCGTGTAGGGTATTATAACCTAACCAACCATAATGAGATACCAGGATGGCTATGATTAAAAATAAAGGAGGTGGTGAGAATGGAATAAAAAGTGCTGCAAAGGATGTTGAGAAATTGGAACACTCAAACATGGCTGGTAGGAATGTAAAATGGTGGAGCCACTGTAGAAAACATTTTGAGGATTCCTCAAAAAGTTAAATATAAACTTAACCGTGGAATGACCCAGCCATTCCACTCCTAGGTATAATGCCCAAGAGAATTAAAAACATATGTTTTCGCAAGAACTTTCACATGAATGTCCATAGCAGCATTTTTTGTCATAGCCCAAAAGTGGAAACAACCCAAATGTTCATCTTCTGACCAATGGATACACAAAATGTGGTCTATCCATACAATGAAATATTATTGAGCTATAGAAGGGAATGAAATACTAAGATATGCTACAATGTGGATGAATCTCAAAAACATTGTTCTGAGTGAAAGAAGCCAGACACAAAAGGTTACATACTGTAGGCTTTCATTTATATGAACTATCCAGAATAGATAATGGAGGCAGAAAGCAAAACGGTAGTAGCCAGGGGATGACAGAAGGAGGGGATAGGGAGTGACTGTTTAATGGATATGAGATTTAATGGATCTGAGATGAAATGTCTTGAAACTAGATAAAGGTGGTGGTTGCACAACACTTTGAATGTTCTACATACAACTAGATTTCACTTACACTTTCAAAAGGTTAACTTTATGTTATATAAGTTTTACCTCAGTGAAAAATAAGCAAACTCACAGAATTTAGAGTGAAATTCTAAAATCTTGACAGCCACTTGCTCCCTTCATTTTTTCGGGACTAATCTTGTATAATTTCAGGCTTAGGCTACCTTGTTGGTGTAAGATCAGTTTTAAAATTCATAATGCTTTTTTTCTAAAACAAAGTGTTCAGTAAAGATAAACAAAAAGAAGAAAAATTAGAATCACCATAATTGTACCACTCAGAACAATTCTTAATATTTTTGTATGTGTATTTCCTGTGGTTTTTCCAGTGTGTAATATATGTACACATACTTTATACATGCATGTACATATTTGTGAAATAGGGTCATTTTGCATATAGTGTTTATAACATACTTTTATCATTTAATGATGCGTTAGAAAATTATTTGGTCTATTTTCTATAGTTTCACAAGTATACAGCATAACTCTTTTAAAATATATCTTCAGAAAAAAAAATAGCAGCAAAATAGGGTAAAGATCATGTTTCATTTGTTTTTGAATCCCTGGAGTTGTTCAAAAGAAATAGCCACTTTATTGGATTGGGTTGGACTGGATTGGATTAGATTGAATTAAACTAGAATAACTTCTAGAAACCAATGAAGAACTTCTGAAATATTCAACATCTTGTTTTGTTATAATACTCTCTTAGCTTCATTTTAGTTGGTGACTTGATATACCCCTTTTTCCCTTCAGGGTGTCAGGATTGTAGAAGCCTGAGTGTTACGTGAAGCAAATGTCCCCATGTATTCTGTTTTAGTTTACTATAGCTGCCACAACAAAATACCATAGATGGGGTGACTTAAAAAGAAAACTTTATTTTCTCACAGTTCTGAAGGGTGGCAGTCCAAGATCAGACCAGCAGGTTTAGTTTCTCCTGAGGTCTTTCTCCTTGGCTTGCAGATGGCTGCCCTCTTGCTATGGCATCACATGTCCTTTTCTCTGTGCATGCGCTTCCCTGGTGTCTATATGTTCTCATCTCTACTTTTTATAAGGACATCAGTCAAATTGGATCAGGGCCCACCCTAATGGCGTCATTTTAACTTAATTACATCTTTAAAAGCCCTATACAAATAAAATAAACACATTCTAAGGTAATGGGGGTTAGGGATTCAACATATGAATTTTGGGGGTCCATGTAGGCATACCTCATTTATTGTACTTTGCTTTATTGCGTTCCATAGTCTGGGTGTGTGTTTGTTAATTTTTTAAAACAAATCAAAGGTTTGTGGTAACCCTGTGCTGAGCAAATCTGTTGGCACTGTTTTTTCCAATAGCATAGGCACTTTGTGTCTCCGTGTCAAATTTTGGTAATTGTAATATTTAAAAGTTTTCATTAAAAATTTAAAAAAATTTTAATTATTATGGGCACATAATAGTTGTGTATATTTCTTTTTCATTATTATATCTGTTACAGTGACCTGTGACAATTGGTCTTTGATGTTACCATTGTAACTGTTTTGGGGTACCACCAACTGCACCCATAGAAGACAGTGAACTTAATCTGTAAATGTGTGTGTTCTGACTGCTCCATCAACTGGCTGATCCCCAGCCTCTTTCCCTGTCCTCAGGGCTGCTTATTCTTTGAGAAACAACAGTATTGAAATTAGGCCAATTAATAACCCTGCAGTGGCCTCTAAGTGTTCAAGTGAAAGGAAGAGTCATATGTCTCTCACTTTCAATCAAAAGCTGGAAATGATTAAACATAGCGAGGAAGACATGTCAAAAGGCAAGAGGCCAAAAATGAGGCCTCTTGCTCCAGTTGGGAGAGTTATGAATGCAAATGAAAAGTTCCTGAAGGAAATTAAAAGTGCTACTCCAGCGAACACATGAATAGGCTGGCCTTGCTGCTGATATAGAGAACGTTTTATTGGTCTGGATAGATGATCAAATCAGCCACAATATTCCCTTATGCCATAGCCTAATTGTAAGGCCCTAACTCTCTTCAATACTGTGAAGGCCAAGAGAGGTGAGGAAACTCCATAAGAAAAGTTTGGGCCATAGTGTGCAGGTAGCTGTCCCTACCTGCTTCTTGCTGAGGCTGCCTCAGAACCCCTTTCCACTGCTTCTGATTTTCTGTTGTCTCTTGGCAAAAATGGCAAATAATGATGCTGTTCTGAAGAGGCTGGAGCAGAAGGAGGCAGAGGTGGATCAAAACATTGAATATCTTAAGCAGCAAGTTGCTCTACTTAAGGAGAAAGCCATTTTTGCAGGCAATTTTGAGGGAAGAGAAGGAACTTTGAGTAGGAAACTGAAGGAAGAAGTTGAATTGAAACAAGAGCTAATTCAGACAGAAATTCAAAACAGAAATGAAGCAAATACCATTTCCATCTGGTATTCCACTGCATGCTAATTATGTGGTTTCTGAACGTGATACAATCTACACCAGTAACAACCACATCTTCTGGTATCAAAGAACAGATAAAAGGAGGAGCAGGAGAAGAAGAGAAAGCAAAAGAGAAAATTGAAGAGAAAGGAGAGAAGGAGAAAAAACAGCAATCAATAGCAGGAAGCACCAACTCTAAGCCAATAAATGTTTCCCAACTAGATCTTTGAATTGGTTGCATCATAAATGTCAGAAAACACCCTGATGCAGATTCTTTGTATGTAGAAGACGTAGTTGTTGGGGAAATAGTCCCAAGAACAGTTGTCAGTGGTCTGGAGAATCATGTTCCTTTTGAACAGATGCAAAATCAGATGGTGATTTTACTTTGTAACCTGAAACCTACAACGATGAGGGGAGTATTATCTCAAGCAGTGGTCATGTGTGCTTGTTCACCAGAGAAGATTGAAATCTTGGCCCTTCCTAATGGAGACAATTACTTTTGATGCTTTCCCTGGAGAGCCCAACAAGGAACCAAATCCTAAGAAGATTTGGGAGCAGATCCCACCTCATTTTTATACTATCATGAGTGTGTGGCTATACACAAAGGAGCTCCCTTTGAGATGAAAGGGAAGGGAGGGTGTAGGGTTCAAACTATGAACAACAGTGGAATAAAATAAAACAAAATGCCTTCATTATGGAAGTACATTGGAGAAAACCTTATAAAAAGGAATGTATTTGCCACTTGTACCTAAAAAAATAATAACAACAGCAAAGTTTGAGGCTACCAGAAGTTTATGAGGTTTAAGAAAAGAAGCTATGTCCATAACATAAAAGTGCAAGGTGAAGCTGCAAGTACTGATGTAGAAGCTTGAGGCAAGTTATCCAGAAGACCTAGGTAAGATAATTGATGAAGGTGGCTACAATAAACAACAGATTTTCAGTGTATATGAAACAGCCTTTTACTAGACGATGATACCATTTAAGACTTTCATAGCTAGAGAGAAGAAATCAATGCTTGGCTTAAAGTGTCAAAGGACAGGGTGACACTCTTGGTAGGGGTTAATGCAGCTGGTGACTCTAAGTTGAAGCCAGTGCTCATTCAACATTTACAAAATCCTAGGGCCCTTAATATTGATGCTGAATCTACTCTGCCTGTGTTCTGTAAGCAGAATCACAATGCCTGGATGACAGCATATCAATTTGTGGCATGGCTTACTGAATATTTTAAGCCCACTTTTGAGACCAGCTGCTCAGAAAAAAAGATTCCTTTCAAAATATTACTTTTCATTGACATTGCAACTAGTTACCCAACAATTCTGATGAAGATGTACAAAGAGCAGTCATGTTAACACAACATCAATTCTTCAGCCCATGCACCAAGGAATAATTTCAACTTTTAAGTTTTATTATCTAAGAAGTATATTTTATAAGGCTATAATTGCCATAGATAGTGTTTCCTTTGATGGATATGGACAAAGTAATTGAAAATCTTCTAGAGAAAAAAGTAACCATTCTAGATGCCATTAAGAACACTTGTAATTTATGGAAGGAGGTCACAATATTAACACGAACAGAAATTTGGAAGAAGTTGATTCTAACCCTTGTGGATGACTTCGAGGTCCATCCAAGTTCAAGGCTTCAGTGGAGGAAGTCATAGCAGATATCGTGGAAATAGCAAGAATATTAGAATTAGAAGTGAAATTCTAAAGATGAACTGAATTATTTCAATCTTGCAATAAAACTTGAACTGATGAGGAATTGCTTCTTATGGATGAGCAAAGAAAGTAGTTTCTTGAGATGGAATCTAGTCCTGGTGAAGATGCTGTGAATATTGTTGAAATGACAACACAGAATTTGGAATATTACATAAACTTAGTTGATAAAGCAGAGCAGGGTTTGAGAGGATTGACTGCAAATTTGAAAGAAGTTCTACTCTGAGTAAAATGCTATTAAATAGCATGACATATTGTAGAGAAATCTTTCATGAAAAGAAGTAAATCGATGTTTTAAATTTCATTGTCTTATTTAAGAGATTACCACAGCAAAACCAACCTTTAGCAACCACTACCTTGATCAGTCAGTAGCCATCAACATCAAGCCAAGACCTTCTACCAGCAAAAAAATTATGACTTGCTGAGGACTCAGATGATTGTTAGCATGTTTTGGCAATAAAGTATTTTTTAAAGTAAGTTATGTGCATTGTGTTTTTAGACATAATGTCATTGCACATTTAATAGACTACAGTTTAATATAAACATAATTTTATATGCACTGGGAAACCAAAAAATTTGTGTGACTCGCTTTATTGCAATATTTGTTTTATAAAAGTGGTCTGGAACTGAACCTGCCGTATCTTTGAGGTATGCCTGTAATTCGGTGTTCATAAAATATACCCAACTGAGAAAGACAATGTCATTGTGTCTACAAGAATCTTACCATGGGGACTCAGTTAAGGTGAGTCACCCAAATCTATCAAGAGGTAGATTTTCTTACATTTTTATGAATGGCTCTGATTAGCAGAGGAGAAAATTGATAAAAAATATGTGTGGCAAGAATAGTAGAAAAAATGTTGGACATTTTTTGTTTTTAAACCAAGAAAATATCTAGGCTGGGCGCGGTGGCTCACACCTGTAATCCCAGCACTTTGGGAGGCCAAGGTGGGTGGATCACTTGAGGTCAGGAGTTCAAGACAAGCCTGGCCAAGATGGTGAAACCCCGTCTCTGCTAAAAATAGAAAAATTAGCCGAGCGTGATGGCAGGAGCCTGTAATCCCAGCTACTCGGGAGACTGAGGCAGAGAATTGCTTGAACCCAGGAGGAGGTTGCAGTGAGTTGAGATCACGCCACTGCACTCCAGCCTAGGCAACAGAGTGAGACTCTGTCTCAAAAAAAAAGAAAGAAAAAAAAAGAAAATATCTACCGTTAGCATAGGAAAATTCATTATAGCAGCATATTCCCACTATTTTAATGGCCTGAGGAGAAATAGCACTATATTAGCAGTTCATAATTAACCCATAAGCAGGGCTTGTTGATCAGTATTTTTTGGGAAAAGAAGGCTTCACAGTCGGGATTTTTTGGTGCTAAATAGAAGATACTCCTTTCAAATAAAAGCAAATTGGGATAAATTTGTCATTTTTTGGAGATAAATTATGAACATTTTAGATTAGTAGAATCTTCCTAATGATGAATTCCATTTCAAGGACAAGTTTTGTTTAAATTTTATCTTCAAGATCTGTGAATATAGAAAATTTGAAATAATTGTGTTTTTTTTTTTTTTTTTCTTGAGACAGGCTCTGTTGCCCAAGCCAGACTGAAGTAGCTCAATCATAGCTTACTGCAACCTTGGACTTTTGGGTTCCAGTGCTCTTCCTGCCTCTGCCTCCTGAATAGCTGGGACTGCAGGAACGTGCCACCACACCTGGCTAATTTTAAAAAATTTTTTAGTAGAGACAGAGTTGCCTGGGCTATGTTGCTCAGGTTATGGAAGATTTTTTAAAACCTGTTTTCATATTGGATAATGACTTCTTTAAATGTATATTCTTCACTTGAGCAGGGGATAAAGAGTTGTTTTCTGAAGTTTGGCTTGAGAAAACAACTGTTTGGGTTTTAAAATCCAAGTGGAAACATGTTACAAATGAAATTTTTTTTTATTTCTCTTATTTAAAACAAACATAGTTTATAGCTTTTATATATTAACAATCAAATAGCAGAACCATCTACGTTTATCCAAAATAAGCTAGATTAGTTTGTGTGTATTTTCATGTAAGTCAAATAGGCATTTGCTTATGAGGAGTCATTTAAATGTAGCTTTACAAGAAGTGGTACAATTGTCTGCAACATTTCTTTATCTCAAAGTAATTTGGATGAAATAACATCAGAAGATGTCAGTTTAAATGTTCCACTTGAAATCCGGTTAGTTTTTGATTATTCACACTAATGGAAGGAGAGTGTAGGCATGTAGACTCCGAAGAGACCTTTAATCCAAAAATTACTTTTTAGCATTTGAAGATATTTGGGTAATACATTTGGATAATGGTGTGTTTCATGTCCTTTGGCTTTTTTAATTTAAAAAATTTTTTCAGAGACAGGATCTCACTCTGTCACTCAGGTTGGAATACAATGGCACCATATAGCTCACTGCAGCCTTTGGTTTAAGAGATTCTCTTACGGTTTAAGAGATTATCGGCCGTGCGCGGTGGCTCACGCTTGTAATCCCAGCACTTTGGGAGGCCGAGGCTGGTGGATCATGAGGTCAGGAGATCGAGACCATCCTGGCCAACACGGTGAAACCCCGTCTCTACTAAAAATACAAAAAATTAGCCGGGCGTGGTGGTGTGCACCTGTAGTCCCAGCTGCTGGGGAGGCTGAGGCGGAAGAATGGTGTGAACCCGGGAGGCGGAGCTTGCAGTGAGCCAAGATCACGCCACTGCACTCCAGCCTGGGTGACAGAGCGAGACTCTATCCAAAAAAAAAAAAAAAAAGATTCTCCCACCTCAGCCTCCAGAGTAGCTAGGACTGCAGGTGTGTGCCACCACACCTGGCTAATTAAAATTTTTTTTGTTGTTGAGACAGGGTCTTGCTGTGTTGTCTAGGTTGGTCTTGAACTGCTGGGCTCAAGCAATCCTCCTGCCTTGGCTTCCCAAAACATTGGGCATACAGGCACGAGCCACCATGCCAGACCCTTTTGACTTTATTGACAGCCTTTGAATTTTAAGTAAATGCTGAAATGTATGTAGCTTACTGGAATATATATAGGAGACTTTATAGTTCTTTCTTTAGATCTTCGGATTTCCTTAAGAGACAGAGCACTTTACAAGACCCTTTGTTTCTCAAATATACATATAAACAGCAACACATTTGAAAGATAAATTCCAACTAATGATTAATGTTCTTTGCAGAGAATGACAAAATACATATTAATTACTTAGGGTTCTATTTGTATTTTACTTTCATAGTTAGAAATCTGTTTCTTTTTCTTTCTTTTTTTTAGAGGCAACATTTTACTCTGGTGCCCAGGCTGGAGTGCAGTGGCTCAATCTTAGCTCACTTCAGCCTTGAACCCCCCAGCCTCAAGCGATCCTCTTTTCTCAGCCTCCTGAGTAGCTGGGACTACAAACACATGCCACTGTGCCTGGCTAATTATTTTTATTTTTATTTGTAGAGTTGGGGTTGCTTTGTTTCCCAGGCTGGTCTCGAACTCCTGGTTTCAAGTGATCCTCCTGCCTTGGTCTCCCAAAGTGTTGGGATTATAGGCATGAGCCACTGCACCTGGCCAGAAATGTGTTTAAGTAAAATGACTGTATCAGTCAGGGTTCTCCAGAGAAACATAACGTGTGTGTGTGTGTGTGTATATGGGACTGGCTCACATGATCACATGATTATGGAGGCTGACTAGTTACAAGATCTGCAGTTGGCAAGCTGAGGAGGGTTGTTAGCCTTTTTGTTTTATTCAAAACATCAGTTGATTGGATGAGGCCCATCCCATTACCCTGAATAATGTTTGCCCAAATGTCTGGGCACCTTTTGGCCCAGTCAAGTTGATACATAAAATTAACCATCACAATGACCTACCTTAAAGTTCTTAGTTGGACATTTTGCATTTCTCATCAGGAACCTAGGCTAATTTACAACCTTTGATATTGATTTCAACCACAGTACAGTTAATGAGTTATCAATGATGACAAATCATGATCATTTCCAATACAAATATTAACTCTGATTATTTGTAAATATGTTATTTTTCCCACATTGTTCTAGACAGTGGGACATAGAGGTAAAATAGGTAAAGGTGCTCACCTCCTGTAACTTATATTCCAGTGGGAGTGACAGATAATGCCCAATAAACAAATAAATGTATATTAAAATGTCAGGTAGTTATAAGCATAATGAAAAAATAAAACACAGTAAAGAGGTACCATTTCAGATAGGTTTGTTAGAAAAAGTCCTGAATGGGTGACATTTGTACAGAGATGTGAATAAAGTGAAGGAACAACTTATGTATACCTTGATAAGCACATATCTAACTAAAATTTTTGGCATGGTTTAAGGTCTTTCTTTCATATATCTGTATTTTGCATACTGTGGTGCTACTCAGATATCCCTTCTATGAAAGCTTGTTGTCCCAACTTCTGGGAATACAATGGGCAGGTACCCCACAGCTGTCAGCCCCTTCAGGGACTCTCTCAGCTGCAGGGCGCCAACTTGACTAAGGTAACCCTCCTTCCCAGGATGGCCCACAGTCAGTGACTGATTGCTGTGGAAATATAGAGTCCTATCTATTTTGGCCCAGCTAGAGACAACTCTGAAGGGCCATTCTAACTCCAGAGTTCCCTGCGGGATGAGCCAAGACCGTTGGTAGATTTGGATCACAGTTTAACTTTTTCCTCTGTCCAAACCTGTTTCATTCCCCTCCCTTTTCATAGGTTTGATCCCAAAGGTACTCCTTAATATACCTCCTGCTAATCTTGGTCTAGAGGTCTGCTTCCCAGAGAACTCACCATTTAATATGAAGTTTTGTGAACCTACAGCTTATTTATGATCTTATCTCAGTAGTACTTGGCAGCTGGTTTTATATCAGGCCACAGTCTGCTTCCTGACAGAATCTTACATGTTAATATGAACCTTTCTTTTCTGACTCTAGCACTCTGAAAACTGACTTTATACCTACCACACAGTTTGGAAATTGTTAAGAAGGTTATGATTCCCCTAACCACTTTGATCTTATTATTTCACTGAGAGATAGTTTAGAAGCATTGGTTTATCTTCACTACCTACAGGAGTCTAATATATTGTTTTATTTAACTAGAGTCTGGTCAACATTAACCTCTTTTTCGTTTATAAAGAGAATGATACGGCTGGGCGCAGTGGCCCACGCCTGTAATCCCAGCACTTTGGGAGGCCGAGGCGGACAAATCATGAGTTCAGGAGATCAAGACCATCCTGGCCAACATGGTGAAACCCTGTCTCTACTAAAAATACAAAAATTAGCTGGGCGTGGTGGCGCGTGCGTGTAGTCCCAGTTACTCAGGAGGCGGAGGCAGGAGAATCGCTTGAACCAGGAAGTCGGAAGTTGCAGTGAGCCGAGATCGCGCTACTGCACTCCCGCCTGGCGACAGTGAGACTCCGTGTCAAAAAAAAAAAAAAAAAAAAAAAAAAAACAGCTACAAATTCATGTCAATGAATAGGGATTTTCAAATTATCTTCATGCTGCAAAAGGAGAGAAATCACTTTATAACTTATAACCATGAAGCTATTTCCATTAAATATTTAAGAAACGCAAAATTCTTGGTAATGGCAACAAAGTTAAACAAGTTAATATGGGGGATTTTTAAAAGCAACTATGTTTAATTATTTCAGGGTTTCATATAACTTTTGAAAAATTAATATATGATATAAATTCCCATTTACTGTGTAATTGGTATTATTTATGAAAGAACTTCATTCTTCCTGTATCAAGAAACATAGGGATTAGATTTGTAATTTACATAATCTATAAGCATCATCATGAATTCTTTTCAAACCTGACACCAAAAGTATTTTAAGAAATCTCCATACCAATATCTGTCATGGACATAGATATACACGTTCTTTATAAAATTTTAGTATATGAAATACAGAAATATATACAGTGATAATAAATCATGATCTAGTAGAGAATATCCCAAGAATTTAAGATTGGTTAAAATTTGAAAATCAGTGTAATTAATCATATTATCAGGCTTAAAATTAAAAACCAGCCAGATGCTATGTCACAGTGCTTTGGAAGATTCAGATAGGAGAATCACTTGAGGCCAGGAATTTGAGATCAGCCCGGGCAACATAGGGAGACTCTGTCTCTACAATTTTTTTTTTTAATAAATTAGCTGGGCATGGTGGAACATGCACCTGTAGTCTCTGCTATTGGAGAGGCTGAGGTGGGAAGATCACTTGAGCCCAGGAGCTCAAGGTTGCAATGAGCTATGATTGCATCACTACACTCCAGCTTGGGTGACAGAGCAAGACTCTGTCTCTAAAAAAAGAAAAACCATATATTCCTTTCAATAAATTCAGGAAAAGTGGTTGACAAAATTCACTATTTGCTCATGATAAAAACTCAGAAATCTAGTATTAGAAGGGAACTTAAGATTCCCTACCATTGATGTGAATTTGTGTCATTCTCTTTATAAATGCAAATTAGAAGGGAACTTTAGGGATATCTCTGAAAAACTTTCAGTTAACATTGTACTTGATGAAAGACTGAATGCTTTCTCCCTTAGATTGGAAACAATGTAAGAATGTCCATGCTCACCATTTCAATTCAACATTATGCTGGTCCTAGCCAATGTAATAAAGGAAGAAAAATAAATAAAAGGCAGAATGGAAGGACACAAGTAAAATAGTCTTTATCTACAGATGACATGATCTTCTATGTAGAAAATTCTAAGGATTATACAAAAATGCTGCTAGAACAAATGAGTGAGCTTAGCAAGGTCTCAGGATACAAGATTAATAAAGAAAAGTCAATCCTATTTCTATATAGTAGCAGCACTCAGAAATTTCCATTTCCAAGTGTTATTTTATAAAAAAAACAACTCAAAATGGATCGTAGACTTAAATATAAGCACAAAAAATGTGAAAGTTTTAGAATAATTCATAGAGGAATAAAAAGCTGGAGTTAGCCGGGGGCAGTGGTTCACGCCTGTAATCCTAGCACTTTGGGAGGCCGAGACAGACCTAGATGTAAATTCCAGACTTGCACTTGAATCACGTTCTTGCTACATATTATCTATGTAATCTCTGTTAAATTATTTAGTTTTTCTTAGCCTCACTTTCTTACCTATAAAATGGAGATAATATCTGCTAGGAACTGTTAATGTAAGGCAGCGGTTCTCCAAGTACGGTGCCTGGACCAGCAGCATTAGCACCACCTAGAAATTTGTTAGAAATGGAATTCAGACCTACTGCTTCAAAAACTCAGGGTGGGTCACAGTAAATTGTGTTTTGCCTTTCAGGTGATTCTGATGCTCAAGTTTTAGAACCACTGACGTAAGGATTGTGTGTATTGTGTGCTGAGTTTCACAGTGTTTGCTATGTACTAGGCACATAATTAATTTTAAAAACAAATGTCTACCCCAGCAAACCTTCTATTCTCTTCCCTTACACTATTTCTTCCAGAAATGCTTTCCCCATTTTTCTGAACCTTAACATTCTTTCAGGACCCAACTCAAATTCCATCTGCCCCCAGAATTCATTCCAAATCATAATAATTCTCTATCCCCAAAACATAGCACTTAATAGCTAGAACTGTTGGTGCTCACTGGTAACCACTAGCCACATATAGCTATTGAGCACTTGAAACATAGCTATTATGCATTGAGATGTGCTTTAAGTGTAACATACACACTGGATTTCAAAGGCTTACTACAAAAAGGGGATATACAGTCGACTCTTAAGCAATGCAAGAGTTAGGGGCACAGACGTTCTACACAGTTGAAAATGTGTGTATAACTTTTGGCTCTTTGAAAATTTAACTACTACTAGCTTACTCTTGACCTCCAGCCATACTGATAACATAAACAGTTGATTAACACATGTTTTGTAGGTTATATGTATTACATACTCTATTCTTACAACAGAGTAAGCTAGAGATAAGAAAATGTTATTAAGAAGGTCATAAGGACTTATAAGGAAATGTATTTACTATCCATTAAATGGAAGTGCAGCATTATAAAGGTCTTCATCCAGTGAGTTTTATACTTTCATATGTTTTCATGTTACTAACCAGCATCCTTTTGTTTCAGCTTGAAGAACTCCCTTTAGCATTTGTTGTAAGGCAGGTCTAGAGGTGATTAACTATTGTTTGACAAAGGCACCCTGAATACACAATGGAAAAAGGATAGTTTTTTTCAAAAATGATGTCGTGAAAACTTCATATCCACCATGAAAATAAGAGAAATCATATTCTTATCCTACATCATATACAACAATCAACTCAAAATGGATTAAATATTTGAGCATATAACCTGAAACTGTGAAACTCCTAGAAGATAACATAGGGAAAAATCTCCATGACATTAGTTTTGGCAGTGATTTTTAGGATATTACACCAAAAGCACAGACAATAAAAGTAAGAATAAACAAGTGGGATTACAGTAAACTAATAGGTTTCTGCTAAGCAAGGAAATAGCAAAGTGAAAAGGCAACCTATGGATTGGAGAAATATTTAAAAATCATGTATCTGATTAGGAATTAATATAAAAAATAAGAAACTCGTACAACTCAGTAAAAACAAAACACCAAAGATGGGCAAAGGACCTGAATAGAAAATTTTCCAAAGGACACATACAGATGGCCAATAGTTATATTACAAGGTGCTCAGTCATCAGGGAAATGCAAATCAAAACCACAGTGAGATATCACTGCATACCTGTTAGAATGGCTATTATAAAGAAGAGACAAAAGAAAACAAGTGTTGGTGATGATGTGGAGAAAAGGGAACCGTATACATTGTTGTTGGGAATGTAAGTTGGTACAGCCATTATGGAAAGAAAACAGTATGGAGGTTCCTTGAGAAATTAAAAATAGAACTCCTATATGATCCAGCAATCCCATTTCTGGGGACTCATCTGATGGAGATGAAATCAGCACACTGAAAATATATTTGTACTTCCAGGTTTATTGCAGCATTATTAACAATAGCCGAGATATGGAAACTACTGAAATGTCCATTGATGGATGAGTGCATACAGAAAATATGCTATTTATATGCAGTGGAATATCATTCAGCCTTTAAAAAAAAGGAAATTTCTGTTATTTGTGACAGTAGTGAAATACATTATGTTAAATGAAGTAATTAGGCACATAAGGACAAATACTGCAGGATCTCATTTATATGTGGAATCTAAAACAGTTGATCTCATAGAAATTTTAGAGCATGCAATTTAGCATGTACAGCATGGAATAGTGATTGCCAGTGGCTGGGTGGGGGGAAAATGGGAAGCTGTTGGTCAAAGCATAGAAGCTTTAAGTTATAAATAAATTTTGGAGACCTAATGTATTGTATGGTGACTGTAGTTAATAAGAATGTACTTGAAATTTGCTAAGAGAATAGATCTTAAGTTTTCCACACACACACACACACACACACACACGGTAACTATGTGAGATTACGGATGTGATAATTACTTTGATTGTGGAAATCATTCCACAATGTAACATATATCTAAACATTTGGTACACCTTAAATATGTATAATTTTTATTTGTCAATTATACGTCAATAAAGCTATAAAAACTTTTCTGTTCTGAAGGAAAACATAAATAAAGATTATATTTTAGAAGAGTAATAAGAAATAAATTTTCCTGGATAATTTCATTGTTTTCTCTACAAAGAAAGGAAGAAAATACCTTTTCCATTAAAAACAAAAAATATCTGATGTGCTTAGTGATTCTGAGAAGTCATTTATGATAAACACAGCAAAATAATATAAATATTATGTTACCTCTTTATCATTTAGAATATTTTTGAGTTTGGCATTATACATAGTCTCAAACTCCTGACCTCAGATGATCCACCCGCCTCAGCCTCCCATAACTGCTGGGATTACAGGCGTGAGCCATTCCGCCCAGCCGCCCTTTAATCTTTATAACAAATATGCATCATAGGTGTTATCTCCTTTTATAGATGAAGAAAGGCAAATGTTAAGACCAAAACAAAACTAGCAAGTGGCAGAGCTAAGATTCAAACACAGATATTTCTGACTCCAAAACCTATGTTTTTAACTGTACTGCACCATAGAGAAAACTGGTTTTACTCATCTGTTCCTATTTTATGGATGGGGAAATTTCCCCATACTTATATATTTTATGTAGAAATAAGAATTGTAAACAATTTTTTAAGCTGTAAGGTGACATTATTGATTTGTATTTTTTGCAATAGTGGTATAATTTCAATACTCCTGTAAAGTTTGAGGCTCTACTATTTTGAGATAAACAGAGAATATAAAGGACAATATTTAATCAAATCTGTGAAATAGTAAACAGAATATTTTGTAACAGTTTTCATATGCACAGCATATTACAAGAAAGTCTTGAGTTACAGATTGAATATCCCCAATCCAAAAATCCAAAATCTGAAATGCTTCCAAATCTGAAAGTTTTTGAGCACCAACATGACACTATAAGTAGAAAATTTCACATCTGACTTCATGTGAAGGGTCGCAGTCAAAATGTAGGCACACAACACAAAGCATCTGCAAAGGAAAAATAAAATTGTCTTTAGGCTTTGTTTATAAGGTATACACATAAAAAAATTAATGTATTAAGTGTTTAGACTTGGGTCCCATCCCCAAGATATCTCATTTTATATATATGCAAATATGCCAAAAATCTGAAAAAAATCAAAATTCAAAACACTTCTGTCTCAAGCATTTTGGATAAGGGATACTCAACCCTGTAGTAAGGAAGATGCCTGTAGTTGATAAAATATTAAGTTGATGGGATTTAATGAAATAAAAATACTGTGACATGATTCATGCAAAGTGGTTTGTCATTTACTAGGATTTTGACCATTTCTAGGTAAACTCTGGCTTTCTTACAGAGTAGATGTTCGGAATATGAATTTGCATTTACTGTTTTTAAGGAATGATCACTGCTTTCATTACACTATAAAAACATGTAAATGATAAACTTTTTAATGTGAAGAGGTAGTTTTTTCTGTTATTAGTTGTATAAACAAATGCCTGAAGATATAGTTGTAAGAAGGTTCCCAAACCAATATTCTTATCTTGATTCTGAGCATAGCATTTGATTTGGCCTGATTCATACAACTAGAAAGGGGTTAATGTTTATATAGGGTGAGAGCTCTGCCTATAATTGTTACATATCTTGCAGATGAACCCTGTATTTTTAATATACATATACCCATATCTTTTTAGTCTTAAGGTTTTAAAGTATCAACTTTCTTTTTTCTTTTTTTGCTTGAGAGGGTGGTAGGATAGAGCTTGTGTGTACCTCAGCTCCAGCTGCTGCCGAATGACTTCCAACCAACACCTGTGGGTGGGAGCTGGCTGGTTTTCCTTTCATTGTCAAGCCTGGGCATACTAAGGGAAAATGCACCTGCCAGAGACCTCTTTATTTTCGAAATGATTATCAGTGGTATCGGCCGAGAGAGAGGCAGCTGGTGGGCTCCTGTACCCTATCTAGCCCTCTATATGGATCTTTCCTTCTATGTTGGAAAAACAAAGTTGAAATTTACCACATTTTGGCATTACACTTGGCAGTTACTGTGATGAAGTTGATCATATTAGAGAGTCATTCAGGATACCTGACCTTCCTGCCTTCCGCTACCTTAACTGAAAAATCTCTTCTGTTCCCTAATTTACTGTATGTAGCATATGCTTCAGTGTGTTGTGTTGGGTAGGGCAGATATCCTTAGACTAATTCTAATCCTGAGTGATTCAAGAGACGATTCCAGTGGCAATGGAATTTTACACCTATTTAGTCATTTGGAACAGAGAGGTATCTGCTTGTAATAGGCCAAGACACCTTAATTCCTCATTTATCCATTAGCTACCTGTGGGGCTTTATCTAAGACACTTCAGTTTCCTCATCCATAAAATAGGAACAGATGGGTAAAACCAGTTTTCTCTATGGTGCAGTATGGTTAAAAGCATAGGTTTTGGAGTCAGAAATATCTGTGTTTGAATCTTAGCTCTGCCACTTGCTAGTTTTGTTTTGGTCTTAACATTTGCCTTTCTTCATCTATAAAAGGAGATACACCTATAATGCATATTTGCTATAAAGATTAAAGGGCGGCTGGGCGCAGTGGCTCACGCCTGTAATCCCAGCAATTTGGGAGGCTGAGGTGGGTGGATCATCTGAGGTTAGGAGTTCGGGACTGGCCTGTCCAACATGGTGAAACCCCATCTCTACAAAAAATACAAAATTAGCTGGGTGTAGTGGCACATGCCTGTAATCCCAGCTACTCGGGAGGCGGAGGCAGGAGAATTGCTTGAACCTGGGAGGCGGAGGTTGCAGGGAGCCGAGACTGAGCCATTGCACTCCAGCCTGGGCAACAATAGCAAAACTCCATCTCAGAAAAAAAAAAAAAAAAAAAAAAAAAGATTAAAGGGCATCATGTGTGTAAAGAGTACAGAGGAGGGCACATAGCAAGCTCTCAGTACCTTATAACTTTTATTCTTTTTCAGCTTAAAAGATTATATGTCTACATTGAATTCATATTTATTCATGAATGAATACATACGATGTTTTCTGTGTGCCAGGTCCTCTTCTAAGCATGTTTCAAATATTGTCTTTATTTGATCTGTATGGTATCCTGTAAGGTGAGGACTTAAAATATTCCCAATGTGAAATTGTGAAATTGAGGCACAGACAATCTAAAAACTTGTCCAAGGTCACATTGCTGGTAAGCCACTAAGCCAGATGCTTTGAAAATAGTATTAGCATTTATATTATATAAAATCTCTTTTAGTTTCCCTTTTTTTCCTAATAGTACAAGTTTATTCACCATGTTTTTAGTTTTTCTGAGGAAGATTTAAAGAAGTGTTAGGTGGTGGCCTTGGTGCTTCAGTGGCTATCAGGTCAGCCAGAGGTGACTCGTTTTTGTCACCAGGGTGTGCTGTGATTCCACCAGTCTGAACTTACTGCAGCTGCTGTGAAGCTGGATGGGAATCTCTTTATTGTCTTTGCTGCTGCTTAGCGACCACAGGTTTTTCAGCTTGGCGCTTTACCATCACCTGGGCAACTGCCTGAGATCCCAAGTTATTTTCTTTTTGTGTTGTACCATCCTTTCCTGCTCATTTGTGTCCTTGTGTAAATGAAGGAGCTAGCATGTCTGGCTTGTTAGCAGAGTGCCTAGATGCCCGAGCTGTATGTTGTCAAGCATTATGAAGCTGCCACCACACTTATTATTTTGCTACATAAGAAATTAGTATGTCACCAAATTGATTGCTTTAAAAAATTTGGTATCAATAGCATTTTGTTAAACTTGCCACTGCTTTTAGTACTTGCATCTTTGGTGCTAAGTTCCTGATGAATTTGGAATTAATCATTAAAAATGCACATAGGCTTGATAAACTTCTATAAAATATTAATATTTTCTATAGAATATAAATTTTTCCTATAGCCAAATACTCAGTCATTATGAATAAATGTTATCTGAGATTCTGTTTATAAAGGATCACTTTCTATTCATTCGTGGCTTAAAAGAGATACTTATGTCTATGTAGTAAGAATTATGAAAAGAGCATAGATTGATTTAAAGTCTTAAGAGTGTGGGTGTACATGCATGCACACACACGAAGTATAATAGGGCAGCATCTCTGGCGGACTAATCTTGCTTTGTATAATTAAGAAAACTTTTCATGTCTTTCATCATTCTTTTTTTCTAAAATTGAAGTCATCTCTTGATGGTTATCATCCTAGAAAATTTGATTAGTAGGAAGCTTAAACAAATAACCAAAATGAATTTATTAGCATGGCCATGTGATGTTGGCTTTGTACATTGTTTTCAATATATGTATTAATCTGTAGTTTTCCTTGAAAGGGTACTTGTTTCTACATTTTTACAGAGAGTTTGTCAGAAGCCTGGGCTGTTTAGTGAGAAATCTTGGGAAATGCCTTACCTTACTTTAGAAAAGAGACTTATTTCTCCAGATAACACTGTCTTTAAGCAAACAGTGTTTGTGTAACCACCTTGTAGCAACATTCAGCTTGAAGATAATAGCCTTCACATGCTTGATAAAATGATGAAATCACTGACCAGCAGGATCCGTCAGTGGAGTCAGCATTTTATCACAATGTGATAATTCTGTTTAATGTGGAAATGGTTACAAAATCTTCTGATATGTGTGGAATTCCTGTTTGATGACCACTTGCTTGGAGGAAAAAAAAAAAACCTGTGCAAGAAGGTTTAGTGTGTTTATTTCATTGTAAAGACATTTCTGACCATTTTCTTTAATTGAATAGCAGAAGTGTATGTTGGTTCATACACTTTGAAATGTAAAGTTTCTGCTCAGGCCATTGTGGAATGAGCATCTTCCATTAATCTCGCTTCACACTAAAATGAGTAAGAGACTTATGATTTTTTGAACTGCATGTTTAAATTGTAATTTTGCTGGAAAAGTTACCAAATGAAACATTTCTGAAGAAATTAAGATAATTAGACAAGATTTATGAACGACACAGTGTCATTATTTTTAAAAAAAAAATAGATGAAAGACTGGACAAAGTTCAATTCTGCATTAAGGTTCCTTTCAAAGTCAAAATAATTAAGGTAATCAAGCCTCACACTGGGCAAAGGTTTTTTTCCCTCTTTTAATCTGATTGACTTTTTTTTCTATCTTTGTTTTTTATGAACTCATATTTTTTAGGAGATTTTAGGGAGAAAAACCCAGTGCCTAGATAGATGTGAATGATCATATACCAATGAATGCCATTAGCCTGTTTTTTCATGTTCTTTACTTGTGCTCTTGGAAATTTGAGTGTCTTAAATAATTGGAATGCATATAAAGACATATTTTTTTCTATGCTAAAGAAAAGCAAAAACTTTGAAATTTTTTGATAAGTGGAAATATAGATATTACAAAGAATATATTACACACTTCTAAATCTAAATTTGTCAATCACCGCTTTTTATAAATTAAGTTTTTGGTAGAAGTATGTTAGCCTTTAGTTTTGTACTGGAATATTTTTAGGGCTGTCTGACCTTCTAGGTTTTCTTATCCCCTCAGTCTGACCTTCCACATAACCTGCTTCTGTTCATTTATTGATCTCCTACCTTTTACATATGGATTGATTCACTTTTCATTCATTCAACTAATATTTATTAGCTGCATGTATTTGCCTGGTCCAGAACTGGGGTGAGATATTGGCCATAGGAAGGTATGATCCTATTGTCTGTTCTTATAGCACTTATGGTCTAGCCAGGGAAAGAAAAAACAAATAATTGAATTTACAGTTAATTATAATTTTAAGTTCTATAGTATTCTTAAGCAGTCATTTTTTTACATCTCCACACAAGAGGAAATTGTGTATTCTTTCAGCGACCTTTAGAAGCAGCCTGCATTTTTTTGTTTGTGAGGATGGTTGAGGGTGGGGAGAGACTACACTGGTATGTTATTTGTATATAATGCACAGCTTTAGTGGTCCATAATTATGGGGGTGTTGCCCATTGTACTGTATGAAGTTTTTCATCTCCAGACTATGCCTTGCTTCTGTAGATTTCTCTCAGGGCTCATCATGTTCGCCACTCTCTATCTCAGTTCGCAGCTCCATTTCCACTGCTTGCCTTTTCTTTAAAGATAATCATGGTTTTGTCCAGGGCTTTGCCTTATCCTTTGGTTGAGAAGATATCCTCTGGATTTCCCCAATTCCTCCAGGTTTTCCTACCACATCTTCCCTGCAACCATGAGTGCCTTCTCCCTTGTATAGATACATTAATTATGAATTACTATATACCTCTACAAAAAAAGCACTGTATGTGTCCCTATGCGCTAGGCTTAAAGGGAATTTAAAACAAAGGTGAATAGATTTGTTTCACCACAGTTTTTTTGTATTAACTAATTAACTTTATTTTATTTTTGCCTTTTTCTACATGTTCTAAACCGCCCCACCTCTTTTCTCAAAGAATTTATAACCTCGTCTAGTGTTTGTGGTAGGTATAAATAAATGTTAGTTAACATCATGATTATATTTTGTGTATGCCCCAGCCCACAGTTGGAGTTCAGAAAACATTGATTCCATTAATTTGTGTTTATTTTTCATAGATTTCTAAAGAAATACAAATCTTTTAGAAAATATTGACTCTTCCATTTGTGATCATTATGCTTGAAATCACCAGGTAGAAGATAGGTACTGGGGAATATCAGAAACACTAGTTTTCTAGTGTTTTCTTACTGGTAAAGCCCTAGGTAGTAGAGCTTTAATAGCATGAATCTCCAGAAATCTAAAGCTAACTTTAATTCTTTTCACTTTCTCAAAACTATTTGCTTCAATAGTTGAATAATATTTACAAAATAGTTAACTAATTTGAAAACTACACACAATATTGCTATTCTACTTGTTTCTCACAATTAAATTCTCTATTAGAAATCCTCATGGAGAGTTTGGGCTTCCTAAAGATTTATTGTAAATGTACAAATTTTCCAAAACAAAAAGGCAATTAAATCTTCTGAAATTTGAACAGTTAATTAAAATCAATATTAACATAATGTTAACATAATTGTTTTGTGCATATTAGTTTATTGGAAGTCTGTTTAATCACTGCCTGGGAGACTATTGTTTTATGTAAACCAGTATTCTATTGAACGGTTCCTTTTTTTGTAAGACTGGTTACAGTTTTATCCCCTTTAAAGATTTCTGTAAGTGGCCGGGCGTGGTGGCTCACGCCTGTAATCCCAGCACTTTGGGAGGCCGAGGTGGGCGGATCATGAGGTCAGAAGATCGAGACCATCCTGGCTAACACGGTGAAACCCTGTCTCTACTAAAAATACAAAAAATTAGCCGGGCGTGGTGGCGCCTGTAGTCCCAGCTACTCAGAGAGGCTGAGGCAGGAGAATGGCGTGAACCTGGGAGGCGGAGCTTGCAGTGAGCCGAGTTGGCGCCACTGCACTCCAGCCTGGGCGACAGAGCGAGACCTCCGCCTCAGAAAAAAAAAAAAAAAGATTTCTGTCAGTATCGGGTTGCTCTGCGATTTAGTGGTTGGCCTTGATAAGCTGAGTGAAAACTGTAAATTTGTTTTCTAGTTCTGCCCCTTCTCCACTGGTTGCTGCTTGTGTGGATCAGGTTTCCTTCTGTTCTAGTTAGCTGTAGGCTTGGGTAGAATTCAGCAGTTAATTGGAGGGAGGGAGAGAGGGACAAGAAGAGAGGCTCCGCAATCCAGTTGCTGGTGTATGTCACTGTAGAATCCACTGACTGATATTTTATCCTCTGGAAATTATAAAATCCTACTTTAACACCTACTTTTCTCTTTGCTGATGGAGAAATCAGGGAAATCGTGGAGAAGTCTTTTAGATTGATGCTAAAAGATGGATTGATACTTCTTTCATCCTATCAGCCTTTTAGATTGATAGGATGAAGGAAGGTTCATCAAGTTTTTCCAAACATCAAGAGGTTAAAGTCCCTTGCTGGACGGGTTTGCTGTATTTCTTTTTATTAAACCTATTTTTAGAACCCTCATGCTGAACTCACTCTTTTTTCTTTTTAATGGAAATATTATATCCAAGTACAGTGTTTGAAAAAAAGGTGACTTCATGTATAGTGAAGAGCTTCCCTTCAAGTTATTAGAAATTTTAGATCTTTTGAGTCTTAATAAGAATTTGATTTTTTACCTTTTTATGACTCATAAGCAAATTCACCAGAGAGGAAAAATTGAATCTGAAATTAGTTAAATTTTACTTCTCTTGGATATTAGAGTTAAGGTAATAGTAGAAGGATAATTGAATTTCTTGGCTAAATTGAGGGCTTGAAAAGTTTCTGAATTTCAGTACTACCACTGACTCATGTTTGAGTTATTATGGATTATCTACCCTTTGTTTATATGTGTGGTCTGTAGATATCAGCAGGGCCTGGCTTAGTGCTTGGCATGAGCAGATGTTCAGGACGTATGTTTGGGAAGAATGTATGAATGAGAGTAGGTAAGTAGCAAAGCTGGTGAATAAGCAGTTGAAGAAGATTTTTGTGATATCTTACCATATTTAATAAATTACTTTGGAAGACATTTGTGTACTGGGATCTGAAGAACATGACTGCATAATTTAATGATTTTGTAGGATTTATTTTATTAGGTCTTTTTTGGTGTCACTTCCTCAGAATGTTATTGTATTATTTTGGTCTTCTTCACTTGTCAGGCTTTCAGATTTACTTTTGTCAGTCTTTGACAGTTTCTATACAATCAAGGAAGCTGCACTGTTACATATTCTTTCAAGATTAATGTTTTGGGACCACATTCTTCATAGTTTCTTTTCTGTCAAACTAGTCATCTTTGGTGAGAAGGGTGTTCATGTAAGCAGAGAAGCTGGTGTTGTATTATGCAGAACGTCATTTCCTCTCACTTATTTTATTTTACTTATTTTATTTTTTACCCAGAGCCTTTATCCTCTCTCAGCTCCTGAACTGTGGATAGAGATGCCCACAATCCAGCAATACTTTTTGCCTTCTGGATTCTTTGTTCAGGTTCTTTGTGCTCAGTGTAGCTTCCTTCCTAAGTAGTTAATAGGTCCCTCTTCTGCTGATCTCTTCTCTCCCCTTCCCCCAATTGCCAGTGGTAAGAAGTATGAGGTTCCTTAACATAGCACACTTTTCTACTGTTCCAGGTGCTTCTCCTGCTGTTCCTACTCTTCTTCCCCTACCTCTCTCTGTACCTAGCTCCTGTTTCAGTCACCAAGGTTTGGGGTTCAACTGATTCTGTCACCAAGTATGGAGCATAGTACCCCCAAATTAGTTTTTCAACCTTGTCCCTTCCCAACCTTCCTCATCTAGTAGTCCCCAATGTCTATTGTTGCCATCTTTATATCTATGAGTACCCAATTTTTTTTTTTTTTGAGTACCCAATGTTTAGCTCCCACTTACAAGTGAGAACATGGAGTATTTGGCTTTCTGTTCCTGTGTTAATTCGCTTAGGATAATGGTTTCTAGCTAAATCCATGTTGCTTCAAAGAACGTGATTTCATTCTTTTTTATGGACACGCAGTATTCCATGGTATATATGTACCACATTTTCTTTATTTAATTCACCATTGGTGGGCAGCTAGGTTGATTTGCTATTGTGAATAGGGCTGCAGTGAATCTACATATGTACATGCATTCAGTGGAACCATTTATTTTCTCTTGGATATATACCCAGTAATGAGATTGGTGGGTCAAGTGGTAGTTTTAAGTTCTTTGAGAAATCTCCAAACTGCTTTCCCCAGTGGCTGAACTAATTTACATTCTCATTAACAGTGTATAAGTGTTCTCTTTTCTCCATAGCCTTACAGCCAATGTGTGTTGTTTTTTGTCTTTTTAATAGTAGCCATTCTGACTGGTGTGAGATGGTATCTCATTGTGGTTTTGATGTGCATTTCTCTGATAATTAGTGATGTTGAGCATTTTTGCATATGTTTGTTGGCCACTTGTATGAAAGTGACCAGTTTTAAATGAATGTGTCAATATAAAGTTTTCCTCCTGGTTCACAGTGTTTTTCTTAAGAGTATTGTCTTTTTTCTCTTGAAAAAGAGAATAAAACTTGGTATTTTTTTTCCCAGACAAATCCTAAACCTTAAGTTTGGGAAAGCACTGTGGTCTTCTCCTTACATTGTATTTCTGTATTAAGACATGAATGTATTTTGTCTATAAACTGATTTATTTCTCTCATCTATCAATAGCTAAACATAATTTCTCTTCTTTTCTGTCTCTCTCTCCCCACCTTTCCCCCATCATCCCTTCTTCTACCTCTTCCCTTTTCTCCCTACTTTTCTGCTTCTCTCTTAGCATTTTTCTTCTCTCTTTCTCTCTCCTGGACCCTCTGATTTTCTCACTTGCCCTACTAACTATGCTCAAAGAAGTTAAAAACCGAGGTTGGAGATGGTTTTAATAAAGACTAATAATTCTGATGCAGGACTAAATTAAAAATAGGGTTCTTACATGAGGTTTGAATTAGAAAGTTGTGTGGATATTGTCATGTAACTTCTTCTAGTAACCTGTTCTATTGCTTACATTTAATAAATAAAAGCCAAGCTATGCCTTAAAAATCTTATCCCGTAATCAAAGTAAAGTCTGTCCTATTGTTGTAGTGAGTGTTATACAAAAGCAAGTCAGTGTTAGTCATTTACTTTTGGAATTATTATCTTTCTTCTAAATGCAAGCAGTACTTTTTCCCTCAGCAGACTTTAAGTATAAATAACTAGAGATAATACAAAAACATTAGGAAGAAGGGATTGATTATCTCTCATTTTTGATCAGTACAGATACAGAATTCTATTTTTCTTTTTTCTTTCTGAATTTTCTTCCTCCCTTCTGGATTTTTATCTTCTTTCTGCTTTCTTTTAAAGAGAATACTTCTTTGCTGGAATCAATTCAGATAAAAAGGTAGTAGTTTTTTATTGGTTAGGGAAATTTAGTAATAAAAAAGAAGAATGGGAAAGAGAGAGATAAGAAAAATGATGAGGAATCTAGTCAATTAGGAATTTACCAGTACAGGAAAATATAATGGTAACATGGATATCTTCTGTTTCAGAAGAGCAGGCAAGGATTGGGGGTTACATGCCTAATAGTGATTCCTGCAAGTCAACTTTTCAAAATAGCAACATAGTGGAGAATTCTGCCGAATGATATTCTTAAAAGCATAAGGCCGGTATTTATCATTCAGCACCAAATAATTACAGATAGCTTTCTTCCCAGAGGAACAGAAGAAGTAATGTGCTAGTAAATACACTAATTCTGTATCTAGCCTGCTGTCTGTCACTTCATGATAGTAGAAGAGTTGTGGAGGAAAGACGTTAAATCATTTGAGATGTTTTTGGTGCTATCTTGTATCTACTAGTCAAATTTTACATTACACATTATACACTTAAAGGGCATAAGTTTTAAAGATATTTCAATGATGTTCTGCCTAGTGTAGATTTTTTTCTGTATTGTGTAAGTTCTTGACTTGAGGTTGTGAAACCTTAGCTTGAGGGTGACAATGAGGTGAAGAAGAGATGTCTATGAACCTGATTTTGTGTGTATAGTATTATGTGTGTTCTACTACAGAAGGTCCATAGGTTTTATTCCAAAACCTAATAAAAATTAGAAACCTGTGCTATGAGACCCAGGTAAGAATTTGGCATGGAAATGTTAGCCAGGCAAATAGAGAAAAGAATACATTGTTTTCATAGACTCAGCCACAAAACTGTGCCTTCCCCCTCTGATCTCAGCCGCTTACTGTAAAGAATGTTACCTATAAGTATTGTATTTTGATTTAGATTCCCATGTTTTTGAGTATAATTGTAACCAATTTTATGGTAATTATTTTTGAAAGAAAAACAAACAAAAAAAAACATGGTCTAGTTATATGGCAGTTATCCAAAAGTATTGTCTCCAAAGCTGATTCCAGGATAAAAAATTTAACTATCTTGAATAATAGCTTTAGGATCACTTTGATAATTAGAGGTGGTAATTGGCCTTGTTGTATTGTATCTTTTTTTTTTTTTTTTTTTTTTTTTGAGACGGAGTCTTGCTCTGTCGCCCAGGCTGGAGTGCAGTGGCACAATCTCGGCTCACTGCAAGCTCTGCCCCCCGGGTTCATGCCATTCTCCTGCCTCAGCCTCCAGAGGAGCTGGGATTACAGGCGCCTGCCACCACGCCCGGCTAATATTTTGTATTTTTAGTAGAGACAGGGTTTCACTGTGTTAGCCAGGATGGTCTCGATCTCCTGACCTCATGATCTGCCTGCCTCAGCCTCCCAAAGTGCTGGGATTACAGGCATGAGCCACCACGCCCAGCCTGTTGTCTTGTATCTTAACACTCATTTTTAAGTCATTATTTAACTAAGCTACATACTTTATGTGTATTTCTCCATGTTTCAGAGATACTTTGGCTTAATAAAAAATATTTTAAAAGAGTCTTGTGGTTTCCTTTTTAAAAAATCAACTAAAATATCTGATCTATTAAGCAGAATTTATCATTCTGTTAACACAATCTAGTCTATCATATTTGACAGTAGTATTTCTCTAGTGCTTTGAATAAATTAAATCAGTCAACAATAATTGCATTTTTAGTATTTTAAAATTCTGTTCCTTTTTCTCCTCTACATTTTTTTTTTTTTTTGCGATGGAGTCTCGCTCTGTTGCCCAGGCTGGAGTGCAGTGGCACGATCTCAGCTCACTGCAACCTCCACTTCCCAGGTTCAAGCAATTCTCCTGCCTCATCCTCTTGAGTAGCTGGGATTACAGATGTGCACCACCATGCCCGGCTAATTTTTGTATTTTTAGTAGAGATGGGGTTTTGCTATGTTGGCCAGGTGGGTTTCGAACTCCTGACATCAGGTGATCCTCCCACCTTGGCCTCCCAAAGTGCTGGGATTACAGGCATGAACCATCGTGCCCGGCCTCCTCTACAATTTTATTTTAGTATTATTTATTTTCAATTAGTCCAGGTACTGATACTTGTATTATGACCATTAATAGATAATCTTGGCAACTCTTGTGTTTCTGTTGGTAAAACATTTTCGTGGATTCTATCATAATGTGATCATTTTTACCTATCGTTAAGCAGTTTTTCATCATTGTATGCTTACATTAACTTTCCATTCTGTGTTGACAACCTTTTAATGTTAACCAAACAACTAAATTTACTTTGATCATAAATTTAAATTGGGATGAATGGGTAGTTATAGATAAAAAATAAATATAAATGTTATTATAGATAGATGTCAATAGTCAACTCTTCATTTTCTGATTGAATTGAAATGTACTGCTAAGGTTATAGTTACGAAAACCAAGGAAAGTACATTGGGGTTTTCTTGGTGCCAGCATAGTGTTTGAGAAGAAAGTTCTAAGAATAGCAAGAGGAGGAGTGATGAATTTAGCAAATCTTTCATTAGTAGTAAGGTGTGATTGCTTGAAAAGAAAACAGTCTTTTCGAGTGAGAAATAAAAACAGTGGCAGGAGTATATATAGAGAAAAATCCAATGCAAAACCTTCCTAGTGGGTGTCAGGTAACCCTACATGCTTTAGTACAATTAAAATAGGAATGTTCAAAGTGTAAACAAACAGTGGAAAGAGAAGTCCATCTGGGAACACTGAGAGGGAAAGATGCCCAAAGTTTCAGCTGTTTTGTGGTCCTTGGGGCCTTCTGGGGGTACTGGTTTTACAGTTCCAAGAGCATATTAAGATTTTTTTCAGATACAACCAATGTTGCAGCTATTAATGAGAACAAACCATATTAACATTATTATTTTGATCCTCAAAGGAAACAATACAAATGCCTCAGCAAGTGCTTTCTGATTGTGTAAAACTGAAAATAATCAACTGGAAAATGATCAAGGAGTGATTTTCAAAAAAGATGTGATATATATGTTCTGTAATTGGCAAAAGCGAAAATAATCATATTAAGTTGAGAAAAAAAGTCCTTGATTAAAAGACATTCACCACGCCATTTAAAACATTTTGCAAAATTTTAGTTTTATGTATGTTATTTTTAAATCAGGTTCATATAACAAAAAGAAGCAAATGTTTTAATAATATATTTATATAGTATCAGAAAGGAAGAAGACTCCTCTCCCATTTATTTTTCCTGCTGACTCTTGTTTTAAATTCTAATTTCAACACCCTTTGCCAGTTTGGAGAAATGATTTGTCAGCTGCTCTGTGAAGAACACTAAAATGCGATAGGAATATTTTAAATGCACAAGTACTGAAAGGAAAGTGCAGGCGTTTCCCAAGACTTTGAACTGATGCTATGTTGTTTCTTAACAGTGTTAGATCTACTAAATATTTAAAAGGCTTTTAAAAGATAAATGGCTTTTTTTCATTCCTCATGGTGCTGATGACTTGGTTGTGTCTGATTTTTAACTGATGTCATCAGTACTGACTTGAAACATTTCATGGGTCCTTTTCTCATTATTCCTGACGAGTGTACTGGGCAGCTTTTGTTGCTGAATGATAATTTTTTATCTAAGGAGAATACCAGCAACAAAGGGAAATTCCATGGGCACTGAAAATGGAATCTGCTGGAGTAGGTTCAGTATGTAATTTAGTAATACCTTTTCTTTTTTTTTTTTTTTTTTGAGACGGAGTCTTGCTCTGTCGCCCAGGCTGGAGTCCAGTGGCGCAATCTCGGATCATTGCAAGCTCCGCCTCCCGATTCATGCCATTCTCCTGCCTCAGCCTCCCAAGTAGCTGGGACGACAGGCGCCCGCCACTATGCCCGGCTAATTTTTTTTTTTTTTTTTTTTTTGGTATTTTTAGTAGAGACGGGGTTTCACCATGTTAGCCAGGATGGTCTCGACCTCTTGACCTCGTGATCCGCCCGCGTCGGCCTTCCAAAGTGCTCGGATTATAGGCATGAGCCACCGCGCCCAGCCTAGTAATACCTTTTTAAATTTTATCAGTGAGCTCTGCTGTAGTTCCTGGAAATTCTGGTGTCATATTCCTTTGTGCCTGTAGCTGTTCATCTTCCCTTGGGCCACAAGCCTGTATAATAACTCATTTCACTCTGATCTTTGGAAACACTGTGTGAATCTCTATTTTAGCATTTATAATGCATGTCATAATTATTTGTTTACATGAAACTCTCCCTTGCCAGAATGTGAGCTCCTTAAGGATGAGAACTAAGTGCTTTTTTCTTTGCATCTCACCAGCACTCAACACTGGGTAGAAAGAAGGGAGCCTTGAGGAAGCCTCTTGGATGTGTATTTCGTAGTTGAAATCTCTGTTAATTTGAGTTAGAGTAAGAGTACTTTGTTTTGACTTGAAAGTCCTAGTGAGAGTCATTCCTTAATCAAAATAACTGATACATGTATATATACACACACACATATATATAACTCATATATACATGCATTTATGTAGACCTTTATTTGAAATATATATGAAACATAACATAAGTGAAATATATAAATGTATATATGAAATTATAATCATAAATATATCTGTAATAACATTAAAATTGAAGAAAGATAATTGGCTCAAAAATCAGTTAAAAATTTCTTCCGAGATTTCTACTTTTATAAGTCTTATCTTTTCATTTATATTTTACTTTTTCTGTACAATTAAATGTTGTTATAAATACCTTCCCATCGGTATGCTATTTCATGTATAGATTGATTATCTGTGGTATAAGGAATGTCACAAATTTCAAAACTTACTTTTTTGCCTTTTTGAAGTATTTGACTAGGGAATCCACAGACATGACTGATTAAAAGGGATTATCAGCTTTCACCTAATTCAACTTTAAGCCTTTAGTCTGGCTTTATTTAAACAAGTCAAGATAAATGTGTTCCTGGCTTTTTTAATCTTAAAATAGGAAATTCATTTCCTCTTTAGTAATGCATTTTACTATGTTTTATTAGTTTTTTTTCTGTTGTGGTTAAACTCATTTTAGAAAACTTTTAAAATTCAGGATACCCTTTTCTATGAAAACAAGCAGAATTAATTTCTATTATTAATAATCAGCCTATAAAAGTTATCTATCATTTTGTTATCTTAATATTTAATTATAAATATCAGTTTTTAATTTACAATGACTACATTAATTAGCTGGGTGCAGTGGCTCATGCCTGTAATCCCAGCACTTTGGGTGGCCAAGCCAGGAGGATAGCTTGAGCCTGGGAATTTGAGACCAGTCTGGGCAGCATGGCAAAATCCTGTCTCTACATAAACTACAAAAATTAGCCAGGCATGGTGGTACATGCTCGTAGTCCCAATTACTTGGGAGGCTGAGGCAGGAGGATTGCTTCAGCCTGGAAAGCTGAGGCTGCAGTGATCTGTGTTCATGCCACTGCACTCCAGCCTGGGCGACAAAGTCTCAAAAAAAATAAAAAATAAAAATAAATCACTATGCCAATGTGGGAGTTATGATCATCTCTGTTTTTAAAAATTATCTATGCAAGCATGGGGCATAACCTTTGTTATAGCTCTTTCACTGCATTTTTTGGCTCTATTTCCCAAATAAAATAGAGAAACAATATTTTAAGGAATGTATTGTCCCCTTAGCTTTCTTATTTTGCCTTTTCAGGAACTATTTGCGTTTGCAGTATTGCTTAACTATGAAATGCTAGAATTCATAACCCACTATCTTCATTTCCTCCAGGCTAGTAGCTTAATAACATGAAGAAAAATTGATTCTTGTAGTACCTAAAATGACATTTTCTGCCTACATAACCTGTTAATCCAGTTTTGAGTTCCCATTACATTTTCATCGTCAGTGGCAAGCCAGATTAATTTATAGTGTAATCATTCAAAAAGTTTAGTTTACAGATTTTAAAGTTGCTTTTCATATCAATTTTATTTATGCTGTTTTTATATTTAAACTGCTTTCTATGTGAGTCATCCATGTAATTTTCATCCAAACTGAAATTAACCTTTGCATAATTTCTGCTTTCTTGAAACTACTTTTTCTTTTGATGATTAAATATTGTATGATTACTGGAGTTGGTGATTGCTAACTACTGAGAGTCAGTGTCTAAAGCACAGTTTCTGACTGGCATAAATGAAACTACTTTGCAATAGTCAATGTAATTTCACTGTAAGGGTCATTGTGAGCAGATGGTTTTCCATCCTGCAGGATTTTAAATCTTGAATTCTACAGAGTTTGATATTTTGCACATTACCAGGAGTTTACCATTAAAGTCATGGATTTCAAGTGATCCAACTCTGCTAGCTTTAAGAGAATATTAATTTATGCTGCTTTATGTTCCAATTCTTGAAAGAAACTGGTATTTAGATGAAATTAGGTGATTGACTTTTAGACTGGGCAAAATTAAACTACAAAGGATGGCTTAAAAAACTGAGAATGGAGCAAGTGAGGCTCCCTATTCATGCTATGAGAGTCTCTTTTTGGACTCCTTAGAGCAAGGTATAGTAGCGTTGAATTCTTTCATGAATGCCACCTCCTTTTTTTCTCTTTCATCCTCTTTTTCAAAATTGATACATAAAATTATACATATTTATGGGGCACATGCAAAATTTCATTACATGCATGAATGTGTAATGATCAAGTCAGGGTGTTTGGGGTATCCATCATCTTGAGTATTTATCATTTGTATATTTGGGAACCTTTCAAGTCCTCTCTTCTAGTTACATTGAAATATATAACAGATTGTTGCTAACTATAGTCACCCTACTCTACTTTTGAAAATTAGAACTTGTACCCTCTAACTAACTGTATATTTGTACCCATTAACCAACCTCTCTTCATCCCCCCTCCCACCCACACATCCTTCTCATCCTCTGGTATCTTATCACTTTACTCTCTACCTTCATGAGATAAACTTCATGAGTAAAGTTCATGAGATAAATTTTTTAGCTCCCACATATGATTGAGAATATGTGATACTAGTTTTTCTGTGCCTGGCTTATTTCACTTAACATAATGACCTCCTCTTCAATCCATGTTGCTGCAAAAGACATAATCTCATTCTTTGTTATAGCCAAATACTATTCCATTGTGTATAGCCACATTTTCTTTATCCATTCATCCATTGATGGACACTTAGGTTGACTCCATATCTTTACTATTGTGAATAGCGCTGGAATAAACGTGAGTGCAGGTATGTCTTCAACATATGGATTTATTTTCCTTGGGATAAATACCCAATAGTGGGATTGCTGGATCATATGATGGTTCTATTTTTAGATTTTTTAACAAAAATCTACTATTTTCCATAGTGGCTAGACCAATTTACCTTCCATCAACAGTGTATAAGAGTTCCTTTTTCTGTGTATCCTTGCTAGCATCTATTCTTTCTTTGTCTTTTTAGTAATAGCCATTCTAATTGGGGTGAGATGATAGGTATCTCATTGTGGTTATGATTTACATTTCCCTGATGATTAGTGATGTTGAGCATTTTTTCATATACTTGTTGGTCATTTGTATGTCTTCTTTTGAGAAATGCCTCTTCAGATCCTTTATCCACTTTTTAATGGGATTATTTGTGTTTCTCAAACTATTGAGTTGTTTGAGTTCCTTGTGTATTATCTTGCATATTAGTTCCTTGTCGAACGAGTGGTTTGCAAATATTTTCTCCCATTCATCTGCTGTCTTTTTACTCTTGTTTTTCTTGCTGGGCAGAAGCTTTTTAGTTTCATGTAGCTTAATGTCTCTATTTTTTGTTGTTATCTGTGCTTTTGAGGTCTTAGGCATAAAATCCTTGCCTAGACTAATGTCCTGAAGTATTTTCCTTATGTTTTCTTCTAGTAATTTTATAGTTTTGGGTCTTGAGTTGATTTTTGTATATGTATGGTAAGAGATAGGGGTCCAGTTTCATTGTTTTGTGTATGGATATCCAGTTTTCCCAGCACCATTTATTGAAGAGGGTGTCCTTTCCCAAAAGTATGTTCTTGGTGCCTTTGTCAAAAATCA
Source organism: Pan troglodytes (assembly GCF_028858775.2). Lineage (NCBI taxonomy): Eukaryota > Metazoa > Chordata > Mammalia > Primates > Hominidae > Pan > Pan troglodytes. Next base: position 20,689,733 of record NC_072419.2, read on the forward strand.
GTTGGCTGTAAATATGTGGATTTATTTTTGGATTATCTATTTTGTTCCATTGATCAATGTGTTAGTTTTTATACCAATACCATGCTGTTTTGGTTTCTATAGCCTTTTAATAGATTTCTAAGTCAGGTAGTGTGATACCTCCAGCTTTGCCGTTTTTGCTCAGGATTGCTTTGGCTACTTGGGCTCTTTTTTGGTTCTATACAAATTTTAGGATTGCTTTTTCTATTTCTATGAAAAATAACATTGGTCAGGCATGGTGGCTCACGCCTGTAATCCCAGCACTTTGGGAAGCTGAGGCAGGTGGATTGCCTGAGGTCAGGAGTTTGAGACCAGCCTGGCCAACATAGTGAAACTCCATCTCTACTAAAAATACAAAAAACTAGCTGGATGTGGTGATGGGCGCCTGTAATCCCAGCTACTTGGGAGGTTGAGGCAGGAGAATCGCTTGAACTCAGGAGATGGAGGTTGCAGTGAGCCTAGATTGCACCATTGCACTCCAGCCTGGGCAACAAGAGTGAAACTCTGTCTCAAAAAAAAAGAAAAAGAAAAAAAAAAGAAAAAGAAAAAAAAAAGAAAAATAACATTAGTATTTTTGTAGGCATTGCATTGAATTTATAGATTGTTTTGGGCATTATGGTCATTTTAACAATATTAATTCTTCCCATCCAAGAGCATAGGATATCTTTCCATTTGTTTGTGTTCTCTTGAATTTCTTTCATAGTTTTATAGTTTTTCTTATAGAGATCTTTCACTTTCTTGGTTAAATTTATTCCTAGGTATTTTTTTGTAGCTATTGTAAATGAGATTGTCTTCTTGATTTCTTTTTCAGCTAGTTTGATATTTATGTATAAAATGCTACTGATTTTTGCATGTTGATTTTGTATCCTGTAACTTTACTGAAATTATTTATCAGGTCTAAGAGTTTTTTTGGTGGAGTCTTTCAGTTTTTCTAGATATAAGATTATATCATAGGCAGAGAGGGGCAATTTGACTTCCTTTTTTCCAATTTGGATGTCTTTTCTTTGTTTCTCTTGCCTGATTGCTCTGGCTAGGATTTCCAGTATTGTGTTAAATGGGAGTGGTGAAGTGGACATCCTTGTCTTGTTCTAGTTCTTAGAGAAAAGGCTTTCTGGTTTTCCTCATTGAGTATAATGTTAGCTGTGGGTTTGTCATATATGGGCTTTATCATATTGAGTTGTGTTCTTCTATGCCTAGTTTGCTGAGAATTTTTGTGATGAAGCGGTGCTGATTTTTATCAGATGCGTTTTCTGCATGTGTTGAGATTATCATGTGGTTTTTGTCCTTTATTCTGTTGATGTGATGTGTCATGTTTATTGATCTGTATATGTTGAACTATTCTTGCATCCCTGGGATAAAGCCCACTTGAACATGTATATTGTTTTTTTGATGTGCTATTGGATGTGATTTGCTAGTATTAAGATGAGGATTTTTACCTCTATGTTCATTAAAGATATTGGCCTGTGGTTTTCTTTTTTTGTTGAGTCTTTCTCTGGTTTTGGAATCAGGATAATGCTGATCTTATGGAATGAATTAGAGATAATTCCCTCTGCTTCAGTTATTTGGGGTAGTTTGGGGGAAAATTGGTGTTAGTTCTTCTTTGGAAGTTTGGTAGAATTCGGCATTGAAGCCATTTGGTCCCGGACTTTTCTTTGTTGGAAAACTTTTTACTACTGACTCAATCTCATTATCTGTTTTTGTCTGTTCACATTTTCTGTTTCTTCCTCATTCAATCCAGGTAGGTTGTATGTACCAGAAATTTATTAATTTATCTCCTCTAGGTTTTCTGGTTTGTTATTATATAGCTGTTTGTAGTAGTCTCTGATGATCTTTTATATTTCTGTGGTATCAGTTGTAATGTCTCCTTTTTCATTTCTGATTTTATTTGGGTCTTTGCTCTTCTTTTCTGTGTTAGTATAGCAAGTAGCTTATCAATTTTGTTTATCTTTCCAAAAACAACTAAATTTCCATTTTGTTGATCTTTTGTATGTTTTTTAGTTTCTGTTTTAAGTTCTGCTCTGATTTTTATTATTTTTTCTTCTCCTAATTTTGCATTTGTTTTTTCATGCTTTTTTAGTTCCTTCAGGTGTATTTTCAGATTATGTATTTGAAATCTTTATACTTTTAAAAAATTTTTATTTTATTTTAAATTCAGAGGGTATGTGTGCAGGTTTCTTATGTGGATATATTGCATAACGTTTGGGTTTGGGCTTCTGGTATTTCCATCACCCACATAGTGAACATTCTACCCAATAGGTAATTTTTAAACCTTCAGCCCCTTACACCCTCTCTCCTTTTGGAGTCCCCAGTGTCTATTATTTCCATCTTTATGTTCGTGCATACCCATTGTTTAGCTCCCACTTATAAGTGAGGACATGCAATATTTGATTTTCTGTTTCTGAGTTATTTTACTTGGGATAATGGCCTTAAGTTCCATTCATATTACTGCAAAGGACATGATTTCATTCTTTTTTTTTTTTTTTGAGACGGAGTCTTGCTCTGTCACCAGACTGGAGTGCAGTGGCATGATCTCGGCTCACTGCAATCTCCGCCTCTTGGGTTCAAGCGATTCGCCTGCCTCAGCCTCCTAAGTAGCTGGGATTATAGGTGCACGCCACCACACCCAGCTAATTTTTTGTATTTTTAGTACAGATGGGGTTTCACCATGTTGGCTAGGATGGTCTCGATCTCCTGACCTCATGATCCGCCCACCCCGTGTCCCAAAGTGCTGGGATTACAGGCATGAGCCACTGCGCCTGGCCAATTTCATTCTTTTTAATGGATGCACAGTATTACATGATGTGTAGGTACCACATTTTCTTTTTCCAATCAGTTGTTGATAGACCCTTTGGTTTTTTTTTTTTTTTTTTCTTGAGACGATGTCTCACTCTGTCGCCCAGGCTGAAGTGCAGTGGCGCGATCTCAGCTCACTGCAACCTCCGCCTCCCAGGTTCAAGCGATTCTCCTGCCTCAGCCTTCCGTGTAGCTGGGACTACAGGTACGCGCCACCACACCACCACACCCGTTATTTATAGTCTTTGTTTCTTTCTTTTTAGTAGAGACAAGGTTTAACCGTGTTAGCCAGGATAGTCTCGATCTGCTGACCTCGTGATCCACCCACCTCAGCTCCCAAAGTGCTGGGATTACAGGAGTGAGCCACTGTGCCCAGCCTGATAGACACTTAAGTTGATTCAATCACTTTGCTATTGTGGATACTGCTGCAATAAACATGAGTGCAGGTGTCTTTTTTATATGATGATAAACTCTTTCTACCTTTTTGATGTAGGTGTTTATTGCTATAATGAACTTCCCTCTTAGCACTGCTTTTGCTGCATCCCATAGGTTTGATTTGTTGTGTTTTGATTTTTAATTGTTTTAAGAATTTTTTTTATTTCATCCTTGACCGAGTGGTCATTCAATAGCATGTTGTTTAATTTCTGTGTGTTTGTATGGTTTCAAAAGTTCCTCTTGTTATTGATTTATGGTTTTATTTTGATGTGGTCTGAGAAAATACTTGATATGATTTCATTTTTAAATAATTAGTTGAGACTTGTTTTGTGTCCTAATGTATAGTGTATTCTGCTGAGTGTTCCATGTGCTTATGAGAAGAACATTTATTCTGTAACTGTTGGATGAAATGTTTTGAAATATCTGTTAGGTCCATGTGGTCTAATATGCACTTTAAATCCAATGTTTCTTTGCAAATTTTCTCTCTAGAGGCTAATTCTGAGAGTGGGATGTTGAAGTTCCTAATTATTATTATACCGAAGTCTTTCTCACTATTTAGGTCTAATAGTATTTGCTTTATATACCTGGGTGCTCCAGTGTTGGGTGGAAATATATTTAGAATTGTTATATTCTCTTGTGGAATTGATCTCTTTATCATTTTATAATGATGACCTTTTTTTTTCTTTTTACTGTTTTGACTTAAAATCTGTTTTATCTAAGTATAGCTACTCCTGCTTTTGCTTCTTATTGGCATGGAATATATTTTTTCCATTCCTTTCCTTTCAGCCTGTATGTGTCTTTACAGGAAAGATGAGTTACTTATAGGCAGCATATAGCTGGGTCATGTTTTATTTATTTATTTATTTTTAGTTCTTTGAACCTGTCTATATTTTTTAAGTGGAATATTTAATCCATTTACATTCAGGGTTGCTATTGATATATGAGGCCTTATTCCTGTCATTTTATTAATTGAAGTCATTGTTATTTATATTCTTTGTTTCTTTCATTCTCTCTTATTGTTTATCTTTGTGGTTCGGTGGTTTTCTGTAGAGGTAATATTTGAGTCTTTTTATTTGTGTTTGCTTCACCAGTGGTTTTTATATTTTCATATGTTTTCATGATGGTAGATTTCATTCTTTTGCTTCTAGATGTAGGACTCCCTTAAGCCTTTATTGGAGGATGGGTCTAGTGATGATGAATTTTCTCAGCATTTACTTATCTTGGAAATACTTTAGTTCTCTTTCATTTATGAAGGATAAATTTTCTGGGTATAGTATACATGGCTGTCAGTTTTTTTCTTTCAGCTCTTGTGAATATATCATCCTAAACTCTTTTGACCTGTAAGCTTTCTGTGGAGAAATCTGCTGTTAGTCTGGTGGGGATTCCTTTATAAATGATTAGATACTTTTCTCTTGCTGTTTTTGGAATTTTCTCTTTGTCTTTGACTTTTGACAGTTTGACTATAATGTGCTGTGGAGAAGTCCCTTTTGAGTTGTATCTGTTTGGGGATCTGTGTACCTCCTGAATCTGGATGTCTAAATCTCTTGCTGGGGTAGAGAACTTTTTATCTATTATTTCACTAAATAGGTTTTCTGACTCTCTCATTTTCTCTTCATCTTCTGGAACACCAAAAATGCAAATATTTGGTCACTTTATGGTATCCTATGTCATCTAGGCTTTGCTCATTCTTTTTTTTTCTTTTTTCTTTATTTTTGTCTGACTAGGTTATTTCATTAGATCTGTCTTCAAGTTCTGAGATTCCGTCTTCTGCTTGATTTAGTTTACTATTGAAGCTTTTGAATATATTTTGTATTTCACTGGTTGAATTCTTCAGCTCCAGAATTTCTGTTTTATTCTTTTTTATGATATGTTTTTGGTAAATTTCTCATTTATATCCCAAATATCTGGCTTATTTGTATTGTTTTTCAGAGTTCTTCTGTATCTCACTGAGTTTCTTTAGTATACATATTTTGAATTATTTTTCTGGGATTTTGTAAATTTCTCTTTGATCGGGGTTGATTGCTAGAGAATTACTACATTCTTTTGGAGGTGGCATATTTCCTTCTTTTTCATGTTTCATGTGTCCTTATGTTGCTCTCTGCACATCTTGTGTAACAGTTGCTTCTTTCAACTTTTTTGAGTTTGCTTTATAGGGGAGAACTTTTTTTTTTTTGAAGATGTATCATGGTATTGGTTGGATAGGGCACTTGGCTTTGATTCTGGGTGTGTGCAGTAGTACAGCTTCTATCTAATTTCTTTGGCGCTAAACAGCATCAGTGGTGTCTGTGATATCTTTGGTGGCTTAGGGTGTGGTTGTTAATGGAAGCTGTGGTGAAATTTTGCTGGGGACTGGGATGCCAGGTGGGCCAGTTTTGGGGCCCCAGTGGTGGCAGCAGTGAGCTGAGTGTGCCTGTCCTTGGGCCTTAGGGTGGTGTATGCTGGCACTGGCAGTGGGTCCAGAAAGGCCTATTCTTGAGCCTCCAGGTGACTTGCTTAGGTGCCAGGAATGGCAGTGGTGGGTCAGGCAGGTAGGCAGGTTCTTGGTCCCCTGGGTGGCTGGCATGGAGTGAGTGATGGCAGTATCAATGGTGGGACAATTGTCTGGGACAAAAGTAGTCTGTGCTGGTGTTGGCAGTGGCTGTGACAGGCTGAGTGGGCCTGTCTCCAGGGCCTTAGGAGTGTGTGTGGGTGGGTGCCAGCTGTGGTGGTAGCAGCAGGTTGGGTGGGCCTGACCGCAGGCTCTGGGAGGAGTACCCGGGTGCCAGTGATGGTGGACTTAACTGTTTGATCACCAGGTCCTTAGATGGCATGCTTACTTACTGGAGGATGAATCTTCAGGTGGGGTTTGACGCATCTGTACTACAGCCCTGCTACTGAGGAGGGCAAGATGCCTTTCAGTGGGAGCAACTGTAAGCAGGCGGCTGGGACGCACGCACTTTGCTCATGCTTTGGCCTCGCAGTAGCCCATAGTGGCAGTGGCTGTGGGCATTTGAATTTGTCCTTGGGGTGTGTGAAAATGCATGACCCCTCTGCTGCGGGGGTGAGGTTGCTGCCAGTGGCTCCTGCATTGGCCCGGGCAGAGGCTGCTGCAGGCAGCGAATGTAAATGGCACTCCAGGGATGTGGGGATGCAGGGGCTGTTGGGACCCAGGGAATGATGCAGTCTGATGGGGGCTGAGTTCTCAAAATGGTGCTGTGCCATACCTGTTTAGGACGCAGGGTTTGTAGGACTCAGTATGAGCTCTCTCTCTGGAGCAATACTGTTGCACAGTCTCCAGGCAGCTCTCTATGTTGGTCTCAGGGCCTGCAGGGGTCAAGTCTTTTCCTGTGTTTCTCCTGTGACTAGGATTGCAGGAGTTCACAGTGGGAACGTGGACTGCTGGGGGATCTCTTACTTATCATTTCCCCACATTAGGGAGCCTCTCCAGGCTCCCAGCTGATCTCAGTCAAGCAGGCTGACTTGCTTCCCTTTCCTTTCTTGCTTTAGGTGTTTCTGTCACTTCCCTGTTGAATGCCAGTGTTCTTTCTTAGAGGATCTATTTTAAGTGTGATTATCTACTTGCTATTTGGGTTCTTCTTTGTGGAAGAGAAGAGTACCAGATGCATCTAGTCAGCCATCTTGAACTTGCTACCTTCTACTTTCACTGACATTCAAATTATAAATCTTTAGAGAAATAATGAAGATACTTATACTTTTTCTTTCCTAACATTGAAATGTGTTTTGATTAAAGACAACAATGCCTTGTATAGCAGGGATATAGCTTATTTATGTTTGTCTTCTTAGTGCCTGCCACAGAATGGCTACTCAGTAATTTAGTGAATAAAAGAGTAAATGCATTGATGGATGAATGAAAATCCCTCGGTTATCAGTGTGGAAATTTTTAATAATTAGCTATGTTATCCTGCCTGTTTGGCCTTTTCAGGAACCTCTCTCTACTAGGTAAGTCCTCACTAGGGCATTAGGCTGCAAATTCTAATCTCTAGTGTTACTGTTACCATGATTTTCAGAAAGGAATTAACTTCCTCCCATTTTAATGAAACATAAAATGCTCTTGCATATGTTTTAATAGAATTAACACAGTATGATTTCTGGTTGAAATAATCTTTTTTCATTTTGGCTTATTAATAATGTATCAATAGTGAATGATTTATCATAAATAAATGGTAAAATACAATTCACACAGATTGTCCCTTGAGGTCTAATATCTTTTGTATAAAAAAAGTTTTTAAAAATAAATATTTTGTGATGGTCATAGGCTTCTGAAGTTATTAGAAAGGGATATATGGATTATAGGAAATATTTTCATGATAATATGGTAGAATAAAATTTTTCTGGTTTTTATGGTGATTCTTTACTTTCCTTTTAGACAATTCCATGTGTGTATGTGTGTGTGTGTGTGTTGTGTGTGTGTGTTATACTTGCATCTGTTTCTTCATCTGTGCCCAAAAAGTGGGTTCTCAAATTTTCAGTTAGCTTTCTATTCTTATCTCTCTGTAGACAGTTTCTCCTTTGGAAAATAGCATCTATTTTCAGGGATTCAAATATTACTTCTTTCAAGTTAATTCAAGAATATTTCTCTTTAGTTTTAATCCACAACTGAGCTCCAATTCTAATATCATCAAATTATGTAATGTACATTTCCACCTGGAGGTCTCCCAGACAGTCCAGGTTCAGCATGTCTGAAATCAATTTTTTTCACTTTTATCATTCTCCCTAGCTTCAGAGACTTGGGCTCACCTTCCATCCCACTCTCTGTATCTCCCTCCCTGCAGTTTTTTCTTTTCTTTTCCTGGGAGGTAGCTTTTGTATCATTTCCCTTCTCATTGTTCCTCTCCCAATTCAGCCATTTATCCTATTGTCCCATAATAGATTTCCTTATAGCTACTTAACTTTTCTTCTAGTCTGCTCCCACCTCCCTGAACAAATATGAACTGGATACAACTGTTTACTTCAGCATATTGCTTTTCCTCTAAATAACTTCCCATGCCTTATATTCTCTGTAGTTAATATCTAAACTCATTAGCCTGGAATTCAAAATCTGAATTTTGCCCCACTCTGCATTTCTGGTTTTGGTTCCAGTCCTTCAGCTTCTGAAATCTACCTCAGCAGGTCAGCACATGTACTCTTTAACATGTCTTGATTTTCTGTTTTTTTTCTCATGTCCCTTTTTTATCTCAGTTTTCTTTTCGTGAATCTATCCCATTTCAGGAAGCTAGGTTTTTGTTGTTTTGGACTCTTCTCAGAATTCCTGTAGCACTTATATAAGCCATTTATTTAATAGTTAATTGTTGACAGTGTGACATTTTCTATATTTTTGTCCTATGTTATTTATTTCAAGTTTTCTCTTTTTTTTCACGATTATATGCTTCTTCACAAACTAACTGTGAAGTCCTAAAATAGTCTTTAAGATCAGAGACTATATATAATATCTTTAAATATTTTTTTTGTTTTTTTTGAGACGGAGTTTTGCTTTTGTTGCTCAGGCTGGAGTGCAATGGCAGGGTCTTGGCTCACTGCAACCTCTGCCTCCTGGGTTCAAATGATTCTCCTGCCTCAGCTTTCCAAGTAGCTGGAATTACAGGCGCCCACCACCATGCCCAGCTAATTTTTGTGCTTTTTTTTTTTTAGTAGAGACAGGGTTTCACTATGTTGGCCAGCCTGGTTGCGAACTCCTGACCTCAGGTGATCCACCCACCTCGGCCTCCAAAGTGCTGGGATTACAGGCGTGAGCCACCGCACACGGCCTAAAATGTTTTTATATTACTGAAGTAAAACCTCAAAAGACCTATAATTTCTTAATTATAATTAAGCTTTTATTGAGTTATATCTTTTGTAATACTTTCTATGTATAAAATATTATTTCAAAAAACATTGAAAACTTTACGAAGACTCTCCTGTGTGCCAAGAACAAGTCTTAGGAGCTGCTAACTCTGTTCATCTCACCCCAGTATAGTACTGTATATAGCGTAATAATTGGTAACATTAGTTGATAAAGCAAAAAAATTAACTCATCAGTCAAAAGAAATATCCAATTAAAGTTGAGTGGGCCCTATTTGTACATGTTTTAGTGTCTGTACTCATAGTAATCTATAAAAATAATTCCAGGAGTCTCCTTCAGAGAGGACATTAATCTATTAAGATATTAAGCTTATACAATAGATGATTCATAATCTCTAAATATGAAAATAATGTAAACATTTTCAAAAAGGAGTAAAATGACATAGAGGAAGTTATACTTGTAAAATTATGAGTGAGTAAGTGACCTACAACACATAAATATTTTAGCATTAAATGACTGAATTAATGAATGAATTAGAGAATAAATGAACCACCATAGAGATATTATTATCAATTCAAAGATACCTTCTAAGTTGTTGCAGCATTGGAAGGAGAAATCTAGAAAGAGAAAATAATGGATGTCTTTTAAAAAATCAAGACTTTTTTTTAGAGCAGTTTTAAGTTTGCTTAAACACTTCCGCTTAATTTTTAAAGAAAAATGGAGCAGAAAACCCATAGTTTTCATATTTCCCCTTACATACCCCTACACAGAGGTTTCCATGTTATTAGCACCTTGCATTATTGTAGTACATTTGTTACAATATTGAACCAATATTGATACATTATTATTATTAACTAAAGTCCACAGTTTACATTAGGGCTCCTTCCTTGTGTTGTACAGTTCTGTGGGCTTTGCCAAATGCATAATGTTATGTATCCACTACAGTATTATACAAGATAGTTTCACTGCCCTAAAAAACTCCTTTGCTTCACCTACTTATCTTTCCCCCTTGCCTTTTACCAGGTGGATTCACAGCTGAATTCTATCAAACATTCAAAGAAGAATTGATACCAATCCTATTGACACTATTCCACAAGATAGAGAAAGAGGGAATCCTCCCTAAATCATTCTGTAAAGCCAGTATCTCCCTAATACAAAACCAGGAAAGGACATAACAAAAAAAAGGAAAACTATGGCCCAATGTCCCTGATGAACATAGATGGAAAAATCCTCAATGAAATACTAGCTAACCAACTTCAACAGCATATCAGAAAGATAATCCACCATGATTAAGTGGGTTTCATACCAGGGATGCAGGGATGGTTTAACATACACAAGTCAATAAATGTGATACACCGCATAAACAGGATTAAGAACAAAAATCCCTTGATCATCTCAATAGAAGCAGAAAAAGCACTTGACAAAATCCAGTATCCCTTTATGACAAAAACCTCAGCAAAATTGGCATAGAAGAGACATACATACCTTAACTGGAACATGACAGGGGAAACAAAAGCTCTGGTTTTCATTGAGTATTTAAATAATTAAACTTTTTCTCCAATAAAAACTTATCAATTATACTTTTTTTTTGGGGGGGGGGGCGGTGGACAGACTTTCACTCTTGTTGCCCAGGGTGGAGTGCAATGGTGCGATCTTGGCTCACTGCAACCTCCACCTACTGTGTTCAAGCGATTCTTCTGCCTCAGCCTCCTGAGTAGCTGGGATTACAGGCATGTGCCACCACGCCCAGCTAATTTTGTATTTTTAGTAGAGATGGGGTTTCTCCATGTTGGTCAGGCTGGTCTTGAACTCCCAACCTCAGGTGATCCGCCTGCCTCAGCCTCCCAAAGTGCTGGGATTACAGGTGTGAGCCACCGCACCTGGCCAATTATACTTCTTTTAAAAAATTTTCTGATGCCCAGCGTTGGCCATATACATAAATAACACTATATTGCTTTATAAGTAGTGCAGGTATTCCCAATTCCTGCCTCCCATCCTTTATTTTTGTTATTCATTTTACTTATCCATAAGCTATAGTCATTGAATACATTGTTCCTATTATTATTTTGAATACATTGTTGTCTGTAACATTCATCTTTTCTTTATATAATCCAAGTTTCTAACCTAAGCCATTATCCTCTCTTAAGAACCTCTGTTAACTTTTTTTATCCCCCCAAGACAGAGTCTCGCTCTGTCGCCCAGGCTGGAGTGCTATGGTGCAATCACGGCTCACTGCAATCTCCACTTCCCAAGTTCAAGCAATTCTCCTGCCTCAGCCTCCTGAATAGCTGGGATTACAGGCGCATGCCACCATGCCCAGCTAATTTTTGTATTTTTAGTAGAGATGGGGTTTCACCATTTTGGCCAGACTGGTCTCTAACTCCTGATCTCATGATCCACCTACGTTGGCCTCCCAAAGTGCCGGGATTGCAGGTGTGAGCCACCACACCTGGCCAACACTTCTTTCAAGATAAATTTCCTCATTTATCAGTTCTAGGAGCTTTTTGGAGGAGTCTTTAGGGTTTTCCTGGTATACAATCATATCATCAGCAAACAGCGACAGTTTGACTAACTCTTTAATGATTTAGATCCCCTTTATTTCTTTATGTTGTCTGATTGCTCTGGCTAGGACTTCCAGTACTATGTTGAATATAGGTGATGAGAGTGGGCATCCTTGTCTTGTTCCAGTTCTCAGGGGAAATGCTTTCAAGTTTTCCCCATTCAGTATAAAGTTGGCTGTGGGTTTGTCATAGGTAGCTTTTATTATGTTAAGGTATGTTTCTTCTATGTCGATTTTGTTGAGGGTTTTCATCATAAAGGGATGCTGGATTTTGTCAGGTGCTTTTTCTGCTTCTATTGAGATGATCATGGGATTTTTGTTTTTAATTCTTTTTACATGGTGTATCACATTTATTGAGTTGCATATGTTAAACCATCCCTGCATCCCTGGTATGAAACCCACGTAATCATGGTGGATTATCTTTCTGATATGCTGTTGAAGTTGGTTAGCTAGTATTTCGTTGAGGATTTTTGCATCTATGTTCATTAGGGATATTGGGCCTTAGTTTTCCTTTTTTTATTATGCGCTTTTCTGGTTTTGGTATTAGGGAGATACTGGCTTCATAGAATGATTTAGGGAGGATTCCCTCTTTATCTTGTGAAGTAGTGTCAATAGGATTGGTATCAATTCTTCTTTGAATGTTTGATAGAATTCAGCTGTGAATCCATCTTGTCTTGGGCTTTTTTTGTTGGCAATTTTTTAAAATTACCATTTCAGTCTCGCTGCTTATTATTGGTCTGTTCAGAGTTTCTATTTCTTCCTGGTTTAATCCAGGAGTGTTGTATATGGCCAGGAATTTGTCCATCTTTTCTAGGTTTTCTAGTTTACGCACATAAAGGTGTTCATAGTAGCCTTGAATGACTTTTTTTGTATTTCTGTGGTATCAGTTGTAATATCTCCCATTTCATCTCTAATTGAGCTTATTTGGATCTTCTCTCTTCTTGGTTAGTCTCACTAACGTTATTAAGTTTGTTAATTAATTTTCGAATAACCAGCTTTTTGTTTTATTTATCTTTTGCATTACTATTTTTGTTTCAATTTCATTTACTTCTTCTCTGATATTTGTTATTTCTTTTCTTCTTCTGGATTTGGATTTGGTTTGTTCTTGTTTCTCTAGTTCCTTGAGGTATGACCTTAGATTGACTATTTGTGCTTTCTCAGACTTTTAGATGTGGGCTTTAGATGGACTTTCCTCCTAGTGCCATTTTTGCTGTATCCCGGAATGTGATAGGCTGTGTCACTATTATTGTTCAGTTCAAAGAATTTTAAAAGTTTCATCTGAATTTTATTGATTGTTGACTCAACAATCATTCAGGAGCAGGTTATTTAACTTCCATGCATTTACATGGTTTTGAGTGTTCTTTTTGGAGTTGATTTCCAACTTTATTCCACTGTGGTCTGAGAGAGTTCTTGATATAATTTCAATTTTCTTTATTGAGACTTGTTTTGTGGGCTATCATGTTGTCTATCTTGGAGAATGTTCCATGTGCTGATGAATAGAATGTATATTCTGCAGTTGTTGGGTAGAATGTTCAGTAAATATCTGTTAAGTCCATTTGTTCTAAGGTATAGATTAAATCCATTGTTTCTTTGTTGACTTTCTGTCTTGATGACCTGTCTAGTGCTGTCAGTAGAGTATTAAAGTCCCACAGTATTATTGTGTTGCTGTCTATCTCATTTCTTAGGTCTAATAGTAATTGTTTTATAAATTTGGGAGCTGCCGTGTTAGGTGTATATATATTTAGGATTGTGATATTTTCCTATTGGACAAGTTCTTTTATCATTATATAATTTTCCTCTTTGTCTTTTTAAACTGCTGTTGCTTTGAAGTATGCTTTGTCTGATATAGGAATATGTACTCCTGCTTGCTTTTGGTGTCCATTTGCATGGAATATCTTTTTCCACCCTTTTACCTTAAGTTTATGTGGGTCCTTTTTGTTAGGTGAGCCTCTGAAAGACAGCAGATAGTTAGTTGGTGAGTTCTTATCCATTCTGCCATTCCGTACCTTTTTTTTTTTTTTTTTTTGAGATGGAGTCTCACTCTGTTGCCCAGGCTGGAATGCAGTGGCATGATCTCGGCTCACTGCAACTTCCACCTCCTGGGTTTAAGCAATTCTCCTGCCTCAGCCTCCTGAGTAGGTTGGATAACAGGTGCCTGCCACCACACCCTGCTAATTTTTGTATTTTTAGTAGAGACGGGGTTTTGCCATGTTGGCCAGGCAGGTCTTAAACTCCTGACCTCAAGTGATCCACCTGCCTCGGCCTCCCAAAATGCTGGGATTATAGGCATGAGCCACTGCACCCAGCCAGCATTCTGTATCTTTTATGTGGATTATTTAGGACATTTTCATTCAACATTAGTATTGAGATGTGAGGTACTATTCTATATATTATGCGATTTTTTTGCCTGAATACCTTGGTTTTTTTCATTGTGTTTTCGTTTTATAGGTCCTTTGAGATTTATGCTTTAAGGAGGTTCTATTTTGGTGTATTTTGAGGATTTGTTTCAAGATTTGGAGCTCCTTTTAGCAGTGCTGGTTTGGTAGTGGTGAATTCTTTCAGCATTTGTTTGTCTGAAAAAGACTATCTTTCCTTCATTTATGAAGCTTAGTTTCACTGGATAGAAAATTCTTTGCTGATACTGATTTTGTTTAAGGAGACTAAAGATAGGACCCCACTCACTTCTAGCTTGTAGGGTTTCTGGTGGGAAATCTGCTGTTAATCTGGTAGGTTTTCTTTTATAGTTACCTGATGCTTTTGCCTTACAGCTCTTAAGATTCTTTCCTTCATCTTTAGATAACCTGATGACTGTGTTTCTAGGTGATGATCTTTTTGCGATAAATTTTCCAGATTTTCTTTGAGCTTCTTGTATTTGGATGTCCAGATCTCTAGCAAGGCCAGGGAAATTTTCCTCGATTATCCCCTCAAATATGTTTTCCAAACTTTTAGTTTTCTTTTCTTCCTTGGGACCACCAATTATTCTTAGGTTTGGTCATTCAACATAAACCCAAACTTCTTAAAGTCTTTGTTCATTTTTCTTTTTGTCTTTGTTAGATTGAATTAATTCGAAAGCCCTCTCTTTGATCTCTGAAGTTCTTTCTTCTACTTTTTTGATGTTATTGATGAGACTTTCTGGTGTATTTTGCATTTCTCTAAGTGTGTCCTTCATTTCGAGAAGTTGTGATTATTTTTTATTTATGCTATCTATTGCAGTGAAGATTTTTCACTTCGGATCTTGTATTATTTTTAAAATTAAATTTATGTGGACTTCACCTTTCTCTGGTTTCCCTGATTCACTTAGTATAATTGACCTTCTGAATTCTTTTTCTGGCAATTCAGAGATTTTTATCTTGGTTTGGATCTATTGCTGGTGAGCTAGTGTGGTCTTTTGGGAGTGTTAAAGAACCTTGTTTTGTCATATTACCAGAATTGTTTTTCTAGTTCCTTCTCATTTGGGTAGACTATGCTAGAGGGAAGATCTAGGGCTCAAGGGCTGCTGTTCAGATTCTTTTGTCCCACAGGGTGCTCCCTTGATGTGGTGCTTTCCCTCTTCCCCTAAGGATGTGGCTTCCTGAGAGCCAAACTGCAGTGATTGTTATTTCTCTTCTGGATCTAGCCACCCAAGAGAGCTACGAGGCTCTGGGCTGGTACTGGGGAGTGTCTGCACAGTGTCCTGTGATGTGTGAGCCATTTTCAGGTTTCTCAGCCATGGATACCAGCACCTGCTCTGATTGAGGTTCCAAGGGATTGAAGTGGACTCTGTGAGGGTCCTTGGTTGTGTTTTTGTGAAGTGTACTGGTTTTGTGTTGGTTTGCCTCCAGTCAGGAGGTGGTGCTCTCAAGAGTGTATCAGCTAGGGTTGTATAGGGAGGATACAAGCTTGCCCTAGGGTTGCCATTGGATAAGTATTCAGGTTTCTCAGGTGGTGGGCAGAGCCCTAGAGTTCCCAAGGGATTATGTCCTTTGTCTTTGGCTACCAGGGCTGGTAGACAAAGATCATCAGGTTGGGGGAGGATTAGACATGTCTGATCTCAGACTCTTCTTGGGCAGGTCTTGCTGTGGCTGCTGTGGGGGATGAGGATTTGGTTCTCAGGCTAATGGAGTTATGTTCCTAGGGGGATTATGGCTTCCTCTGCTGTAACATGCATGTTTCCAGGGAAGTCAGGGAAAGCTAGCAGTTATAGGCCTCACCCAGCTCCCATACAACCCAAAAGGCTGGTCTCACTCCCACCATGCCCCTCCAACAGCACTGAGTTTATTTCCAGGTAGCAGGTGAACAGGGCTAAGAACTTGCCCCAGGCCTCCCGACTGAGAAAGCAAGTGGGGCTTTCAAGTTTCATGCCTCCCCACCTGCCATGGCTTCTGTGCTGTGTCTGTACACCTGATTTGCCCCTTTCCCAAGGTTTTGTCCAGGAAGCTTTGTGTGCAGTTGAAATTGTTACAAAGTTTAGCTGGAAGTTTCCTTCTTCCTATGGTGTTTTCCCAGTTCCTTTGGCAGCCCTTCCCATGGACCCCTGTGAGACAAAGTCAGAAATGGCTTCCCTGGGGACCAGGAGTGCCCACAGGACTCTTTCTGCTGCTTCTTCTACCCTTGTATTTCACTCAGCTCTCTAAATTTGTCTCAGCTCCAGGTAAGGTCAAATCCTTTTCCTGTGATCTGGAACTTCAAGTTCCTCAGTGAGAGTGTGTGTTCCAGGGCAGATGATTCCCCTTTCACACTTTCACACTCTGGGCACTAGCAGTTTTTCAGCTGTCTCTTGGGGCCTGCAACAGCAATCTTCTTTCTTCAAAGGGTCTCTGGATTCTCTTGGTTTTCCTGGTATGTTCCTGCCATAGTTCTTGGAGGAAAAGTTCATAATGTGAATCTCCACATGCTGCTCTGTCCATCTGAGTGGGAGCTGCAAGGTAGTCCTGCCTCCTATCTGTCATTTTTTTCCACATCTTAGCCTACATTTTCTTCTACTGCTCTTGTTTATGTTTCCCCTCTTGTCTTTGGGTTTCCCTAAAGACTCCTTCTTAAATAGGACCTATGACTTGCAGTTCTTTCAGCTGTAATCCACTGTTATTATTCAGGAACCTAATTGCTGTGCTAATGAAGTGTGGAGGGAGGGAAAGTGTTCTGTGTTCCTATGATTAGGTTTTATTTTGTGCTAATGAAGTGTGGAGGGAGGGAAAGTGTTCTGTGATCCTATGATTAGGTTTTATTTTGTATATGAGTCTGTTTCCCCAGTCTGTAACCTTCACAAGTGCTTCTACTCCATTGCCCCTCATGTGAGACAGGAAGTCTAGAGGTGTTTGAAGTTAGGCATTCCTCTTCACCAGTGTCAAAGACACAGGGTGCTAGAGTTGGATATTTTCCTGCCCCCAAGTGAGTTAGGCTCTCATAAATCACAGATGAGTTAATCTCTGGCAAAGTAGTTTCTTTTTAATTTGATTTTTATTATTAATATCTGCTGGGAAACCTATCACAACTTGTTCAAATTGTTCCTAAAATCAGAGCAAGCAGATATTGGGTGACAGCTTCAAAAACTGTCTTCTGAATTATGAATGTAAACTTAATAACATAAACTTTGAGACATTTATTAATTATCTTTCAGGGTTTCGGCATTTGGTGGATGAGATTGCCAACCTAATGTCTTATAGGCAAATGAGGTTTAATCTTATTGTCCTAATTTTTCATGCATTACTTATTAAAATTAAGCTCCAAACAAATATAAATATAGTTCAGCATTAATAGGGAATCCAGCGATATGTCTCCTGTAAATGTTACTAACGGTTGTTAGCCGTATTTGTAAGTTTACATTGATCTTGGACTTCCCAATGCCATTACCTAAAATGTAGAATCCACAATGAATCTAACTTGAACCTATTTTTCTTCCTGGTTTATTAGAGATGTTTATCTGAGAGATTACTATGAATCATAGGATTGTGAGATTGCCTGTGGTGACAGAAGGCATTTTTCCAAATGTAGAGCTTCTGCAAGTCTTCAAAATAATTAAAATTCATAAAACACATGCAAC
Organism: Pan troglodytes; assembly: GCF_028858775.2. NCBI lineage: Eukaryota > Metazoa > Chordata > Mammalia > Primates > Hominidae > Pan > Pan troglodytes. The sequence goes on from NC_072419.2 coordinate 20,707,337, forward strand.
AGATGGCGTAAATGTTTGAACTAAATGTGTGTGACTTTTTACTACTTAGTTTTACATAATAATGTGTTTGTGCAGTTAAGGTGGTGACCTCTCATGATAACTTCTACAGATACATAAAGTGAAATGTGCTCTCTGGAGTTGCTAAAATGTGACAATTTTAGAATAGATATGAAAGTACTTTTCTAATGATTTTTCTATAAGTTCACCATTGTAATATCAAATTACAAACTCCTGTCATTTGGAGTTTCTTTTCTTTGATATTTAGTCCTTTCCTTCACCAAAATGGCTTGAGAGAATTAACTGGCAGTTAGTGCTGTGTTCTTTTATTTATTTATTTATTTATTTATTTATTTTTTAATTGATCATTCTTGGGTGTTTCTTGCAGAGGGGGATCTGGCAGGGTCACAGGACAATAGTGGAGGGAAGGTCAGCAGATAAACAAGCGAACAAAGGTCTCTGGTTTTCCTAGGCAGAGGACCCTGCGGCCCTCCGCAGTGTTTGTGTCCCTGGGTACTTGAGATTAGGGAGTGGTGATGACTCTTAACCAGCATGCTGCCTTCAAGCATCTGTTTAACAAAGCACATCTTGCACCACCCTTAATCCATTCAACCCTGAGTGGACACAGCACATGTTTCAGAGAGCACAGGGTTGGGGGCAAGGTCACAGATCAACATGATCCCAAGGCAGAAGAATTTTTCTTAGTACAGAACAAAATGAAAAGTCTCCCATGTCTACCTCTTTCTACACAGACACGGCAACCATCCGATTTCTCAATCTTTTCGCCACCTTTCCCCCTTCTTTCTATTCCACAAAACCACCATTGTCATCATGGCCCGTTCTCAATGAGCTGTTGGGCACACCTCCCAGACGGGTTGGTGGCCAGGCAGAGGGGCTCCTCACTTCCCAGTAGGGGCGGCCGGGCAGAGGCGCCCCTCACCTCCCGGATGAGGCGGCTGGCCGGGCAGGGGGCTGACCCCCCCACCTCCCTCCCGGACAGGACGGCTGGCCGGGTGGGGGGCTGAACCCCTCACCTCCCTCCCGGACGGGGCGGCTGGCCGGGCGGGGGCTGACCCCCCCCACCTCCCTCCCGGACGGGGCGGCTGGCCGGGCGGGGGGCTGACCCCCCCACCTCCCTCCCAGACGGGGCGGCTGGCCGGGCTGAGGGGCTCCTCACTTCCCAGTAGGGGCGGCCGGGCAGAGGCGCCCCTCACCTCCCAGACGGGGCGGCTGGCTGGGCGGGGGGCTGACCCCCCAACCTCCCTCCCGGATGGAGCGGCTGGCCGGGCGGGGGGCTGAGCCCCCCACCTCCCTCCCAGACGGGGCGGCTGGCCGGGCGGGGGGGCTGACCCCCCCCACCTCCCTCCCGGCCGGGGCGGCTGGCCGGGCGGGGGGCTGACCCCCCCCACCTCCCTCCCAGACGGGGCGGCTGGCCGGGCAGAGGGGCTCCTCACTTCCCAGTAGGGGCGGCCGGGCAGAGGCGCCCCTCACCTCCCGGACGGGGTGGCTGGCCGGGTGGGGGGCTGAGCCCCCCACCTCCCTCCCGGACAGGGCGGCTGGCCGGGCGGGGGGCTGACCCCCCCACCTCCCTCCTGGATGGGGCGGCTGGCTGGGCGGGGGGCTGACCCCCCCACCTCCCTCCCGGACGGGGCGGCTGGCCGGGCAGAGGGGCTCCTCACTTCCCAGTAGGGGCGGCCGGGCAGAGGCGCCCCTCACCTCCCGGACGGGGTGGCTGGCCGGGTGGGGGGCTGAGCCCCCCACCTCCCTCCCGGACAGGGCGGCTGGCCGGGCGGGGGGCTGACCCCCCCATCTCCCTCCCGGATGGGGCGGCTGGCCGGGCGGGGGGCTGACCCCCCCACCTCCCTCCCGGACGGGGCGGCTGGCCGGGCAGAGGGGCTCCTCACTTCCCAGTAGGGGCGGCCAGGCAGAGGCGCCCCTCACCTCCCGGATGGGGCGGCTGGCCGGGTGGGGGGCTGACCCCCACCTCCCTCCTGGACGGGGTGGCTGCCGGGCGGAGACGCTCCTCACTTCCCAGACGGGGTGGCAGCCGGGCGGAGGGGCTCCTCACTTCTCAGACGGGGCGGTTGCCAGGCGGAAGGTCTCCTCACTTCTCAGACGGGGCGGCCGGGCAGAGACGCTCCTCACTTCCTAGATGGGATGGCGGCTGGGCAGAGACACTCCTCACTTTCCAGACTGGGCAGCCAGGCAGAGGGGCTCCTCACATCCCAGACGATGGGCGGCCAGGCAGAGACACTCCTCACTTCCCAGACGGGGTGGCAGCCGGGCAGAGGCTGCAATCTCCGCACTTTGGGGGGCCAAGGCAGGCGGCTGGGAGGTGGAGGCCGTAGCGAGCCGAGATCACGCCACTGCACTCCAGCCTGGGCAACATTGAGCACTGAGTGAACGAGAGTCCGTCTGCAATCCCGGCACCTCGGGAGGCCGAGGCTGGCGGATCACTCGCGGCTAGGAGCTGGAGACCAGTCCGGCCAACACAGTGAAACCCCGTCCCCACCAAAAAAAACACGAAAACCAGTCAGGCGTGGCGGCGCGCGCCTGCAATCGCAGGCACTGGGCAGGCTGGGGCAGGAGAATCAGGCAGGGAGGCTGCAGCGAGCCGAGATGGCAGCAGTACAGTCCAGCTTTGGCCCGGCATGAGAGAGAGACCGTGGAAAGGAGAGGGAGAGGGAGACGGGAGACGGGAGATGGGAGACAGGAGACGGGAGAGGGAGACGGGAGAGGGAGAGGGAGACGGGAGAGGGAGATGGGAGAGGGAGAGTGCTGTGTTCTATAGCATTCAGTTTTTCCTGTTAAACCTTAAAAGCCATGTGTATTTGAAACTTTTAATTATGTTTTAAATATCTCTTTGAATATAAGAAGAAATGTTATGCTCTTCATTTTTATCTTGTTTTTGAGGAGCTAAAATCAGTTCTTATCCATCAACTGTCCCCTTTACCTCAAAATAATACAACCGTAATTCTGACTTGATTATCTGTGGGTAATGGTAGATTTGTGATAATTCATCTGTTTCGATTATATATTGCTGTGTGAGAAACCATTCCCAAATTTAGGAGCTTAAATCAATAACCATTCCTGTTGAAACAAAGATCAAATCCTTAAGAATTAGTTTAGTGAGAAATATGCAAAACCTGTACTAGGAAAAGGTTTAAATACTCCAGAAACACATAAGTAGAGTTGAAAAATAGAGACTTCCCTTCTTTGTATACAAACACTCAACATTATTAAGATGTTTGTTCTCCTTACTACATTAATGTACAAACTTAATGCAATACCAACAAATGTCCCAAGAAACTATTTTATGGAATTAGATCCTATATTTGTTGATCGTGTATTTGTATTGTTACAAACATGTAACAAAAGTCAGGAAAAGGCCAAAAAAGAGAAGACTACAAGTGATGGCTAGCCCTATCAGACATTAAAACCTAGTAAAATAGGAGATATCTTCTTTTTTTTTTTTTTTTTTTTTTTTTTTGAGAAGGAGTTTTGCTTTTGTTGCCCAGGCTTTTGTTGCCCAGGCTGGAGTGCAATGGCACTATCTCGGCTCACTGCCACCTCCACCTCCTGGGTTCAAGCAATTCTCCTGCCTCAGCCTCCCAAGTAGCTGGGATTACAGGTATGCACCACCACGCCTGGCTAATTTTGTATTTTTAGTAGAGACGGGGTTTCTTCTTATTGGTCAGGCTGGTCTCGAACTCCAACCTCAGGTGATCTGCCCGCCTCGGCCTCCCAAAGTGCTGGGATTGCAGGTGTGAGCCACCACGTCAAGCCGAGATTTCTTCTATAACTAAAACACCGTTATACTCATGCTTGTATAGACCAATAGACCAGTGAAATAGGATAGAATGTCCAGAAATAAATTCAACTACATCTGGAAATTTAGCATATGATAAATATAGCATCTCAAATGACTGGGCTAAAGACAGACATTTTAGTAAATGGTTCTGGAAGAACTAGATCACCATTTGGAAAAAGATATTTTATACCATATCTTATATTACACCCAAAAATAATGCACTAGGGATCTAAATGTAAAAAATAAAACCATACAAGCCCTGGAAGAAAATAAAAGTGCATTTTTCTTTAAATTTTGTATAGGGAAAGGCTTTTTAACTCTGACTTAAAATCAGAGGCAATAAAAGAGAAGATTGATAAATTTAACACATAAAACATTAAAAAAATTTTATGCTCAAACTACTATAAATGAAGTCAAAAGACAACTGACAAAGTGCAAGGAAATATTCACAACATCTAGGGAAAAGGCTGATATCTCTAATACATAAAGGAAAAAGGCTGATATCCCTAATATATAAAAAACTCTTAAAAATGAGGAGGCAAAAGATCAAAAAGTCTAAACAAATCTTCTCACCACAAAGAAATGATAAATGCATGAGGTGTTGGATAAAGTAGCTACTCTGATTGGATCATTATACTACATAGATATGTATTGAAATATCAAATTTTAACCCATAATCATGTACAATCACAATGTACCAATTAAAAAATAATAATTTTTAAAAATGAGGAACATATCTATGAATTTATTTGGAGTAATTTCTAGAATATTCTGTTATGAAAAAATAGCAAAGTGCAAAAGAATGTCTCCAGGGCACTTCTTTCATATGAGAAAGAAGGAGATATTAGAAAGTACTTTTGTGTTCTGCTCATTTGTGAGAAAAACATATACAGGAGTAATAGGTAAGACTGAAGAAATTAGTTATGTACATGGATTGAGTAGAAATGGGTTGGAATAAAGGAGAATAACAACAGAGTAGTATGGATGAGGAAGGCATACCTTTTTTGTACGGCTTTGACTCTTAGAATCATAGTAATATTTTACACAGAAAACAAAGTAAATAATTGAAATCAGCCAAGTCAGCTTTTTTTTTTTTTGACCGTAGTGAGGAGTCATCTAGAGGTTTGACTTGGATGTAGAGAAAGTTTGGTCTCTCTTCCTCGTCATGTAGTCTCACGGCCTTTTCAGTAACTTCCCCCTTTATCTCTGCAGCAAGATATCCTGTACTTCTTACACGATGGTTCCAAACTCCAAGAGTATAAGAGCAAAAGCTACCAAGCATTCTTAATGTCTAGGCTCAGAAATCCCAGAACATCATTTCCTCCATATTCTATTGTCAAAGCAGTCATAGGCTAGCAAAAAACCAAAGGTGTGGAGGATGACTTTTACCTCTGGGTGAGAGAATGGTTTGTGTATACAGGAGGGAAGGAATTGATAGTGACTATCTTTGGAGTTTAGAGATCATTGACTGATATCAGACTATGTCTCATGATGTAGCCTGACTGTAGAAGAGGGAAGAGCCAAATGACTCACAAAGGAGCATAGTCTCTTGTGGGATGTCATATTTACTTTTTTGAAAATAACTGAGCAGTCATTAGATTATCAACTGAAATCTTTCTGATTGTAAGAGGATATGTTACTATTTCTGAGATTTTCTTTGTAACTGAAAGTAGATAGCTAGTATTGCAACTACATAGTGTAACATAATAAATCTTTTTACATGGTAGGTCATCATAATGTTGATTATTCTTGTGCCCTTGCTAAGTTTTCTATTTTTAATCTTCATACTTTTCAACTATTCTTCATTTTCATTGTTAGCAGATAAATGTACTATTCTGTCTACCTACTGTGGCCATTCTCCAATTTGCCATTGATTGATTCACTCATTTATTTACTTAACAAACAAATATTTGATTACATTAGAAACACAAAGATGAGTAAGAAATCATTTTTGCATCAAGATTAGTCTAACAAAGGGGAAAGACTAATTAAAACACAATAGACATATGACACAAATATGTTGGAAATAGGCTTGTTTGGGGACGTTTTACCAAAGATATGATATTTGTGCCAGAATTTGAAGGATTTATTGTTCTTCAAGTGGTGGAAGTACAGTAGAGCATTTTAAAAAGACTCAGTAGCCCAGGCCTTGGCTCAAAGGTCTGAGAGTATGTCTGACAAGATGGGATGCTCAGACTAGATAGTGTGTCTAGAATATTAGTGTAAAATTAGAAATTGTTTTACATTTTAAAAAATTGTAGTAAATATAAATAAGATATAATTTTCCATTTTAGCCATTTTAAAGTGTATAATTCAGTGAAATTAACTCCATTTACATTGTTGCATAACCATCACCACTTTCCATCTCCAGAACTTACCATCCCAAACTGAAACGCTGTACCCATTAAACAATAACTTTCTATTACCCCTTCCTCAACCTCTGGCAACCACCATTCTGCTTTCTATCTCTATGGATCAAATTAGAAATTGAAAATTTCTGTTCTCTAGACTGTTATTGGGTATTACACAGTAGGTAAGTAGCAGTCCTAGCGAGGGAGAAAAAAAAAATGATGGAGAGTTTGTTGCTTATTATAGCTGAATTTCTACTGCTTGGATGGAAACATATGACTCCCACAGGTTTAATGCAGAGAGTGTGTTTTAGAAGATAAACTTCTAGTTCATTATGTAAATATTTTTTGATACATTCCAGGTTAATTCTTGCTTGATATTCTATGGTGAGTGCATTGAGATATTACTCCCAAACTGGCCACTTGGTTAAACTAGAATAGTATATTATTTAGTGGTATAATAAAGAGTATAATTGCTGAGATTTTCATCTGTTTTTATTCTTTTGTTGCAGTTTTCTTTTTTAAAAACTTATACGAATTTTTTAAATTGCCTGAGGTGTTGTTCAGGCATTTAGATTATCTTTCTTTTCAGTCTAAGAGTAATTATGAAGCAATAAAACTGCCAGAGAAAAGTAAAAGTTGAAGTAATTAATATTTTATTATTTTCTTTTATTTATCTTATTTTTCTGTTTATGTTAGTTTGAAATCATATTGATTTATATATGAGTGTAGTGATCAGTAGTAGAATAAAAGTGCCACTTTGTTTAATTCTTACAATATCTTAAAAGAATGTTAATAGTAAATTGCTCAAATATTAGACATTGTGCAAAGAAATTACAATACAAATCAAGTGTCTTGTGTTTCATATTTTAAAGTTATTTTTTATAAATATGTATTATAAAGTAGACTAGTAATTTAGTAAGGATATATGTGTTAATCATACTTTGACTTGGAAGAAACATGTATTCACTATCTGAAAATTTATACAGAAAGATTGCTTATCTTTCTATTTGCTTTCTGTAGTTTCAGTTAATTAATTTTGTTAGTAAGGTTGTTATTCTGTCATTACATTTTTTTTTTTTTTTTAGACAGGGTCTCTCTCTCTCTGTTGCCCAGGCTGGAGTGCAGTGGTGGTGATCTTGGCTCAATGCAGCCCTGACCTCCTGGGTTCAAGTGATCCATCCACCTCAGCCTCCCAAATAGATGAGACTACAGGTGCATGCCACCACACCTGGCTAATTTTTTATTTTTTGTTGAAATGGGATCTCATTATGTTGCCCAGGCTGGTCTCAAACTCCTGGGCTCAAGCATTCCTTCCGCCTTGGCCTCCCAAAACACTGGAATTATAGGTGTGAGCCACTGTGCCTGGCCCTCTGTCATTTCTTGACTATATTATCCTCACAATAGAGTGACGAAAATGATGGGGAACCATCATTTTGCTAAGCACTGATTTTTTTTTTTGCTTCAGATTTAAAAAAATCAAGATACAGTTCACGTACCATAAAACTTACCTCTTTAAAGTATATATTTTGCTGGCTTTTAGTGTATTTATAAATTTGTGAAGCCATCACCACTATCTAATTCCAGATCTTTTTTTTTTTCCCCAGAAGGAAATCCTCCACCCCTCAACTTTGTCACATCCCATTTCCCCTCCTCCAGCTCGTAGCAGTCACTAATTTACTTTTCATCTCTATAAATTGGCCTCTTCTGGACATTTCAGATAAATATAATGGAAATATATAATCTGTGACCTTTCGTGTCTGGCTTCTTTTACCTAGCATAATGCTTTGAAGAGTCATCAACATTGTAGCATGCATCAGTACTTCATTCTTTTTGATGGCCAAATACTATTCTATTATATGGCTATACCAAAATTTGTTTATACATTCATCAGTTGATAGAAATTTGAGTTGTTTCTATTTTCTGGCTATTGTGAATAATTCTTCTATGAATATTTGTTTGCAAGATTTTGTGTGGATATCTTTTCAGTTCTCTTGGTTAGATACCC